>NC_086444.1:645747250-646077250 GCF_028390025.1 Pseudophryne corroboree | reverse complement strand
CTTCAGCTCATACAGTGTGGTATAATGTGAATTTCGGCTCATACTGTGTGGTATAATGTGAAAGGGGCATCAGTACTAGGTAGTATAAGAGGTCCTACTATTGTGTTGCATAATGTGTATAAGGGGTATATGGTGTTGTAAACTACACTGAAGGACACGCTTCCTTTTGAGTGGCCATGCCCCCTTCCCTGGAGGCACTTGCATAATAGCAACCTCCACTTTTCCATACCCAAACTTCAAAATTTCCGCTTCGACCACTGTACATAGGTATATATATATATATATATATATATATATATACATACACACGTATATATTTTATATACATACATGTATATGAAAGATTCTTTCAAATTTACCACCGAATTGTAATTTCTTTGTAGTAATTAAAGATGTTATGATTTTAATTTTAGATTTTAGGGCCCCACTGTCTTAAGTACCCCCGGGCCCCCCGAAGCCTTAATCCAGCTCTGAAGCAGCTGCAGACCAATAGAATGCTGCTGCTCATTGAGACACGTGTGTTCTATGATGTCACATCATACAGCTTTGCAGCATTCTATTGTCCTGCAGCTGCACATTGTGACATCGTAGAACACATGTGTCACAATGGGCAGCAACATTCTTTTGGCCTGTAGCTGCTTACAGAAATCAGTTGGGGGAGGGAGGAGAGTATTATGCTATAAGAAGCATCATTTTTTTTTAATGGCTCCTTCTAGTGGATTATATTTGCACCTCCTGCAGATGATCTGATAAAATAACAATGCCCAAAAGTGAAGGCCGAAAGAAAGAAAATACAGAAATAAAGTAAGTCATGAAATAAGTAATGAATTTGTATGGAGAAAAATTAAGCTAAGATTAAGCTTAGTACCTGTTCTTATCATATCTCCCTCCATCTGGGGGGCCATATATTAAATGGATTTTTAGAACAGGGTGGGTATTGCATTACTTACAGGACTGGTGCACCTTTCTTATTCTGCAATACAAAAATATCCAATTGCTGCTTTTCATTTTCACATGTGCTTGTGTACACATTTTCATGTCTTGTTTTCCCTAAATTTGCTTTTTTGCAAATGGATAATTTTGGTGCACCTTCATTTACTATTTTCTTTATCTTTTCCATGTAACAACTGATAACGAAAGCTGGAAAATGCTCTGAAAAGTCCCGTTTTGTGTCTAGTTCTTGTTTCTACTCATTTCCTGGCCTCTATTCAAATTGTTTATTAACAGCACAATGGTAGTATAGGCACTCAGGATGCGAGGCCTACCTTGGTTAAATGCTTTACTTACTGTTACGAATGTACTAACTTAATTTCCTACTTACAAATTAATAATATAATTAGTGATGTGCACCGGCAATTTTTCGGGTTTTGTGTTTTGGTTTTGGGTTCGGTTCCGCGGCCGTGTTTTGGGTTCGAACGCGTTTTGGCAAAACCTCACCGAAATTTTTTTGTCGGATTCGGGTGTGTTTTGGATTCGGGTGTTTTTTTAAAAAAACCCTAAAAAACAGCTTAAATCTGTTTTTAATCTTAAATTAAATTTGGGGGTCATTTTGATACCATAGTATTATTAACCTCAATAACCATAATTTACACTCATTTTCAGTTTATTCTGAACACCTCACACCTCACAATATTATTTTTAGTCCTAAAATTTGCACCGAGGTCGCTGGATGACTAAGCTAAGCGACCCAAGTGGCCGACACAAACACCTGGCCCATCTAGGAGTGGCACTGCAGTGTCACGCAGGATGGCCCTTCAAAAAAATACTCCCCAAACAGCACATGACGCAAAGAAAAAAAGAGGCGCAATGAGGTAGCTGTGTGACTAAGATAAGCGACCCAAGTGGCCGACACAAACACCTGGCCCATCTAGGAGTGGCACTGCAGTGTCACGCAGGATGGCCCTTCAAAAAAATACTCCCCAAACAGCACATGACGCAAAGAAAAAAAGAGGCGCAATGAGGTAGCTGTGTGACTAAGCTAAGCGACCCTAGTGGCCGACACAAACACCTGGCCCATCTAGGAGTGGCACTGCAGTGTCACGCAGGATGGCCCTTCAAATAAATACTCCCCAAACAGCACATGACGCAAAGAAAAAAAGAGGCGCAATGAGGTAGCTGTGTGACTAAGCTAAGCGACCCTAGTGGCCGACACAAACACCTGGCCCATCTAGGAGTGGCACTGCAGTGTCACCCAGGATGGCCCTTCAAAAAAATACTCCCCAAACAGCACATGACGCAAAGAAAAAAAGAGGCGCAATGAGGTAGCTGTGTGACTAAGCTAAGCGACCCTAGTGGCCGACACAAACACCTGGCCCATCTAGGAGTGGCACTGCAGTGTCACGCAGGATGGCCCTTCAAAAAAATACTCCCCAAACAGCACATGACGCAAAGAAAAATGAAAGAAAAAAGAGGTGCAAGATGGAATTGTCCTTGGGCCCTCCCACCCACCCTTATGTTGTATAAACAGGACATGCACACTTTAACGAACCCATCATTTCAGCGACAGGGTCTGCCACACGACTGTGACTGAAATGACTGGTTGGTTTGGGCCCCCACCAAAAAGAAGCAATCAATCTCTCCTTGCACAAACTGGCTCTACGGAGGCAAGATGTCCACCTCCTCCTCATCGTCCGATTCATCACCCCTTTCACTGTGTACATCCCCCTCCTCACAGATTATTAATTTCTGCCGGAAAGAGAGATACAACGTAGGTTTTAAATCTAGGATCGAGCACGGTGGCCAAAATGTAGTGCTCTGATTTCAACAGATTGACCACCCGTGAATCCTGGTTAAGCAAATGAAGGGCTCCATCCACAAGTCCCACATGCCTAGCGGAATCGCTCTGTTTTAGCTCCTCCTTCAATGCCTCCAGCTTCTTCTGCAAAAGCCTGATGAGGGGAATGACCTGACTCAGGCTGGCAGTGTCTGAACTGACTTCACGTGTGGCAAGTTCAAAAGGTTGCAGAACCTTGCACAACGTTGAAATCATTCTCCACTGCGCTTGAGACAGGTGCATTCCACCTCCTTTGCCTATATCGTCTGCAGATGTATAGGCTTGAATGGCCTTTTGCTGCTCCTCCATCCTCTGAAGCATATAGAGGGTTGAATTCCACCTCGTTACCACCTCTTGCTACAGATGATGGCAGGGCAGGTTCAGGTGTTTTTGGTGGTGCTCCGGTCTTCTGTACGTGGTGCCTGTACGCCGAAAGTGGCCCGCAATTCTTCTGGCCACCGACAGCATCTCTTGCACGCCCCTGTCGTTTTTTAAATAATTCTGCACCACCAAATTCAAGGTATGTGCAAAACATGGGACGTGCTGGAATTTGCCCAGATGTAATGCACGCACAATATTGCTGGCGTTGTCCGATGCCACAAATCCCCAGGAGAGTCCAATTGGGGTAAGCCATTCTGCGATGATCTTCCTCAGTTGCCGTAAGAGGTTTTCAGCTGTGTGCGTATTCTGGAAAGCGGTGATACAAAGCGTAGCCTGCCTAGGAACGAGTTGGCGTTTGCGAGATGCTGCTACTGGTGCCGCCGCTGCTGTTCTTGCAGCGGGAGGCAATACATCTACCCAGTGGGCTGTCACAGTCATGTAGTCCTGAGTCTGCCCTGCTTTACTTGTCCACATGTCCGTGGTTAAGTGGACATTGGGTACAACTGCATTTTTTAGGACACTGGTGACTCTTTTTCTGACATCTGTGTACATTCTCGGTATCGCCTGCCTAGAGAAATGGAACCTAGATGGTATTTGGTACCGGGGACACAGTACCTCAATCAAGTCTATAGTTGGCTCTGAAGTACCGATGGATACCAGAACCACGTTTCTCACCGCCCAGGCCTCAGTTATCCGCTTTGCAGCAGGATGACTGCTGTGATATTTCATCTTCCTCGCAAAGGACTGTTGGACAGTCAATTGCTTACTGGAAGTAGTACAAGTGGTCTTCCGACTTCCCCTCTGGGATGACCATCGACTCCCAGCAGCAACAACAGCAGCACCAGCAGCAGTAGGCGTTACACTCAAGGATGCATCGGAGGAATCCCAGGCAGGAGAGGACTCATCAGACTTGCCAGTGACATGGCCTGCAGGACTATTGGCTTTCCTGTGTAAGGAGGAAATTGATACTGAGGGAGTTGGTGGGGTGGTTTGCGTGAGCTTGGTTACAAGAGGAAGGGATTTACTGGTCAGTGGACTGCTTCCGCTGTCGCCCAAAGTTTTTGAACTTGTCACTGACTTATGATGAATGCGCTGCAGGTGACGTATAAGGGAGGATGTTCCGAGGTGGTTAACGTCCTTACCCCTACTTATTACAGCTTGACAAAGGCAACACACGGCTTGACACCTGTTGTCCGCATTTGTTATGAAATAATTCCACACCGAAGAGCTGATTTTTTTTGTATTTTGACCAGGCATGTCAATGGCCATATTCCTCCCACGGACAACAGGTGTCTCCCCGGGTGCCTGACTTAAACAAAGCACCTCACCATCAGAATCCTCCTTGTCAATTTCCTCCCCAGCGCCAGCAACACCCATATCCTCATCCTGGTGTACTTCAACACTGACATCTTCAATTTGACTATCAGGAACTGGACTGCGGGTGCTCCTTCCAGCACTTGCAGGGGGCGTGCAAATGGTGGAAGGCGCAAGCTCTTCCCGTCCAGTGTTGGGAAGGTCAGGCATCGCAACCGACACAATTGGACTCTCCTTGGGGATTTGTGATTTAGAAGAACGCACAGTTCTTTGCTGTGCTTTTGCCAGCTTAAGTCTTTTCATTTTTCTAGCGAGAGGCTGAGTGCTTCCATCCTCATGTGAAGCTGAACCACTAGCCATGAACATAGGCCAGGGCCTCAGTTGTTCCTTGCCACTCCGTGTCGTAAATTGCATATTGGCAAGTTTACGCTTCTCCTCAGACGCTTTTAATTTTGATTTTTGGGTCATTTTTTTACAGATCTTTTGTGTTTTGGATTTTACATGCTCTGTACTATGACATTGAGCATCGGCCTTGGCAGACGACGTTGATGGCATTTCATCGTCTCGGCCATGACTAGTGGCAGCAGCTTCAGCACGAGGTGGAAGTGGATCTTGATCTTTCCCTATTTTTTTAACCTCCACATTTTTGTTCTTCATATTTTGCGCACAACTAAAAGCCACCACAGGTATACAATGTAGATGTATGGATAGTATAGTATTATTACTTATGGACGACGAGTGACGACACAGAGGTAGGTACAGCCGTGGCCTACCGTACTGCTATATATATAATATATATAGAATAATAATAACGGACCTGGTGGACACTGTCAGCAGACTGCTAAACTAGTATGAAGAAAAAAAAGCCACCACAGGTATACAATGTAGATGGATGGATAGTATACTATTATTACTTATGGACGACGAGTGACGACACAGAGGTAGGTACAGTCGTGGCCTACCGTACCCTGCTATATATATAATATATACAGAATAATAATAACGGACCTGGTGGACACTGTCAGCAGACTGCTAAACTAGTATGAAGAAAAAAAAGCCACCACAGGTATACAATGTAGATGGATGGATAGTATACTATTATTACTTATGGACGACGAGTGACGACACAGAGGTAGGTACAGCCGTGGCCTACCGTACTGCTATATATATAATATATACAGAATAATAATAACGGACCTGGTGGACACTGTCAGCAGACTGCTAAACTAGTATGAAGAAAAAAAAGCCACCACAGGTATACAATGTAGATGGATGGATAGTATACTATTATTACTTATGGACGACGAGTGACGATACAGAGGTAGGTACAGCCGTGGCCTACCGTACTGCTATATATATAATATACTGTATAATAAATGGACCTGGTGGACACTGTCAGCAGACTGCTAAACTACTAGTATAAAGAAAAAAAGCCACCACAGGAGTGTTTTTCAGGCAGACAAACGTATACTGGACTGGTGGTCACTGTCAGCAAAACTGTGCACTGTACTCCTGCTATAACTGCTCCCCAGTCCCCACAATTAGGCAGTGTGAGCAGTGCACTCAGCACAGATATATCATACAGCACACTGAGCACAGATATGGTATGGAGTGTTTTTTTCAGGCAGAGAACGAATTAAACTGGTGATCACACTCACTACTATCAGCAAAACCCTGCACTGTACTCCTAACAGCTGCTCCCCGTCCCCAATCCTCCCCACAATTATAACAATGTCACTCTTAGTCTTTTCTATTATGACTATAACGGAGAGGACGCCAGCCACGTCCTCTCCCTATCAATCTCAATGCACGTGTTTAAATGGCGGCGACGCGCGGCTGCTTATATAGAATCCGAATCTCGCGAGAATCCGACAGCGGGATGATGACGTTCGGGCGCGCTCGGTTTACCCGAGCCACACGGGAGAATCCGAGCACGACTCGGACCCGTGTAAAAAGGCTGAAGTTCGGGGGGGTTCGGTTTCCGAGAAACCGAACCCGCTCATCACTAAATATAATACATGTCTTACTTTTTTTCTATAATTTCTTTTTTCCGGCCTTTACTTTGGGCATTGTTTTGTTATCAGATCAGCCGCAGGAGGCGCACATTTAATCCATTAGAAGGAGCTAGCAAAAAAAATGATGCTTCTCAAAGCATAACACCCTCCTCCTCCCTCAACTGAGTTCTGTAAGCAGCTGCAGACCAATAGAATGCTGCTGCTCATTGAGACACGTGTTTTCTATGAAGTCACAATGTGCAGCTGCAGCTTGGCAGCATTCTATTGGCCTGCAGCTGCACATTGTGACATTGTAGAACACACATGTCACAATGGGCAGCAGCATTCTATTGGCCTGTAGCTGCTTACAGAAATCAGTTGGGGGAGGGAGGAGAGTATTATGCTGTAAGAAACCTTTTTTTTTTTTTTACTAGTTCCTTCTAATGGATTATATTTGCATCTCCTGTGGATTATCTGATAACATAACAATGCCCAAAAGTGAAGTCCGGAAGAAACAAAATACAGAAATAAAGTAAGTCATGAATTAAGTAATGAATTTGTATGGAGAAAAATTAAGCTAAGATTAAGCTTAGTACCTGTTCTTATCATATCGCCCTCCATCTGGGGGCCATATATTAAATGGATTTTTAGAACAGGGTGGGTATTGCATTACTTACAGGACTGGTGCACCTTTCATATTCTGCATTACAAAAATAGCCAATTGCTGCTTTTCATTTTCACATTTGCTTGTGTACGCATTTTCATGTCTTGTGTTCCCTAAATTGGCTATTTTGCAAATGGATAATTTTGGTGCACCTTCATTCACTAATTTGTTGATCTTCTACATGAAACAAATGATAACGAAAGATGGAAAATGCTCTGCACAGTCCCGTTTTGTGTCTAGTTCTTGTTTCTATTCATTTCCCAGCCTATATTCAAAGTGTTTTTAAACAGCACAATGGTAGTATAGGCACTCAGGATGCGAGGCCTACCTAAGTTTGATGCCTTACTTATTGTTACGAATGTACTAACTTAATTTACTACTTTCAAATTAATAATATAATACATGACTTACTTTATTTCTGTCATTTGTCTTTTCCGGCCTTCACTGTGGGTATTGTTTTCTTATCAAATCAGCCGCAGGAGGTTTTATTTTACTCCATCAGAAGGAGCTAGCAAAAAATGATGCTTCTTACAGCATAACACTCTCCTCCTCCCTCCCCAAACTGATTTCTGTAAGCTGCTGCAGACCAATAGAATGCTGCTGCTTATTATGACACATGTTGTCTATGATGTCACCATGTGCAGCACAGCTTGGCAGCATTCTACTGGCCTGCAGCTGCACATTGTGTTACAGTAGAACACGTGTCACAAGGGGCAGCAGCATTCTATTGGCCTGTAGCTACTTACAGAAATCAGTTGGGGTATGGGGGGGTGTTATGCTGTGAGAAGCAAAATTATTATTTTTTTACTGTCTCCTTCTCATGGATTAAATTTGTGCCTCCCGTGAATGATCTGATAACATAACAATGCCCACAAGTGAAGGCCGAAAGGAACAAAATACAGAAATAAAGTAAGTCATGAAATAAGTAATGAATTTGTATGGAGAAAAATAAAGCTAAGATTAAGCTTAGCACCTGTTCTTATCATATCGCCCTCCATCTGGGGGCCATATATGAAATGGATTGTTAGAACAGGGTGGGTATTGCATTACTTACAGGACTGGTGCACCTTTCTTATTCTGCAAACCAAAATTAGCCAATTGCTGCTTTTCATTTTCACATGTGCTTGTGTACGCATTTTATGTCTTGTGTTCCCTAAATTTGCTATTTTGCAAATGGATAATTTTGATGCAACTTCATTCACTAATTTGTTGATCTTCTACGTGTAACAATTGATAACAAAAGCTGGAAAATGCTCTGCAAAGTCCAGTTTTGTGTCTAGTTTTTGTTTCTACTCATTTCCCGGCCTCAATTCAAATTGTATATTAACAGCACAATGGTAGTATAGGCACTCAGGATGCGAGGACTACCTTTGTTTAATGCTTTACTTATTGTTATGAATGTACTAACTTAATTTCCTACTTACAAGTAAATAATATAATACATGACTTACTTTTTTTCTGTAATTTGTTTTTTCCGGCCTTCACTTTGGGCATTGTTTTGTTATCAGATCAGCCGCAAGAGGTGCACATTTATTTCATTAGAAGGAGCTAGCAAAAAAGATACTTCTCAAAGCATAACACCCTCCTCCTCCCTCAACTGAGTTCTGTAAGCAGCTGCAGACCAATAGAATGCTGCTGCTCATTGAGACACGTGTGTTCTATGATGTCACAATGTGCAGCTGCAGTTTGGCAGCATTCTATTGGCCTGCAGCTGCACATTGTGACATCGTAGAACACACATGTCACAATGGGCAGCAGCATTCTATTGGCCTGTAGCTGCTTACAGAAATCAGTTGGGGAGGGAGGAGAGTATTATGCTATAAGAAGCATCATTTTTTTTAATTGCTCCTTCTAGTGGATTATATTTGCACCTCCTGCGGATGATCTGATAACATAACAATGCTCAAAAGTGAAGTCCGGAAGAAACAAAATACAGAAATAAAGTAAGTCATGAAATAAGTAATGAATTTGTATGGAGAAAAATTAAGCTAAGATTAAGCTTAGTAACTGTTCTTATCATATCGCCCTCCATCTGGGGGCCATATATTAAATGGATTTTTAGAACAGGGTGGGTATTGCATTACTTACAGGACTGGTGCACCTTTCTTATTCTGCAATCAAAAAATATCCAATTGCTGCTTTTCATTTTCACATTTGCTTGTGTACACATTTTCATGTCTTGTGTTCCCTAAATTTGCTATTTTGCAAATGGATAATTTTGGTGCACCTTCATTCACTAATTTGTTGATCTTCTACATGTAACAACTGATAACAAAAGCTGGAAAATGCTCTGCAAAGTCCGTTTTGTGTCTAGTTCTTGTTTCTACTCATTTCCCAGCCTATATTCAAAGTGTTTTTAAACAGCACAATGGTAGTATAGGCACTCAGGATGCGAGGCCTACCTAGGTTTGATGCCTTACTTATTGTTACGAATGTACTTACTTAATTTCCTACTTTCAAATTAATAATATTATACATGATTTACTTTGTTACTGTTATTTGTCTTTTCCGGCCTTCACTTTGGGTATTGTTTTCTTATCAGATCAGCTGCAGGATGCTTAAATTTACTCCATTAGAAGTAGAGATGTGCACCATAAATTTTTTGTGTTTTGTGTTTTGGTTTTGGATTCTGTTCTGCGGCAGTGTTTTGGATTTGGACGCGTTTTGGCAAAACCTCCCAGAATTTTTTTTGGCAGATCCAGGGGTGTTTTGGATTCGAGTGTATTATTTAAAAAAAAACCCTCAAAAACAGCTTAAATCATAGAATTTGGGGGTCATTTTGATCCAATAGTATTATTAACCTCAATAACCATAATTTACACTCATTTCCAGTCTATTCTGAACACCTCACACCTCACAATATTATTTTTAGTCCTAAAATATGCACCGAGGCCGCTGGATGACTAAGCTAAGCGACCCAAGTGGGCGGCACAAACACCTGACCCATCTAGGAGTGGCACTGCAGTGTCAGACAGGATGGCACTTAAAAAAATTAGCCCCAAACATCACATGATGCAGAGATAAATAAAAAAAAGAGGTGCAAGATGGAATTGTCCTTGGGATCTCCCACCCACCCTTATGTTGTATAAACAGGACATGCACACTTTAACAAACCCATCATTTCAGCCACAGGGTCTGCCACACGACTGTGGCTGAAAAGACTGGTTGGCTTGGACCCCCAACAAAAAAGAAGCAATCAATCTCTCCTTGCACAAACTGGCTCTACAGAGGCAAGATGTCCACCTCCTCCTCATCGTCCGATTCATCACCCCTTTCACTGTGTACATCCCCCTCCTCACAGAGTATTAATTCGTCCCCACTGGAATCCACCGTCTCAGGTCCCTGTGTACTTTCTGGAGGCATTTGCTGGTGAATGTCTCCACGGAGGAATTGATTATAATTCATTTTGATGAACATCATCTTCTCCACATTTTCTGGAACAGGGTGGGTATTGCATTACTTACAGGACTGGTGCACCTTTCTTATTCTGCAATCCAAAAATAGGCAATTGCTGCTTTTCATTTTCACATGTGCTTGTGTACGCATTTCCATGTCTTGTGTTCCCTAAATTTGCTATTTTGTAAAAGGATAATTTTGGTGCACCTTCATTTACTGATTTCTTGATCTTCTACATGTAAAAAATGATAACGAAAGCTGAAAAATGCGCTGCAAAGTCCCGTTTTGTGTTGAGTTCCTGTTTCTACTCATTTCCCGGACTCTATTCAAATCGTTTTTAAACAGCACAATGGTATTATAGGCACTCAGGATGCGAGGCCTACCTTGGTTTAATGCTTTACTTATTGTTATGAATGTACTAACTTAATTTCCTACTTACAAATTAATAATATAATACATGACTTACTTTTTTTCTGTAATTTGTTTATTCCGGCCTTCACTTTGGGCATTGTTTTGTTTTCAGATAAGCCGCTGGAGGCGCACATTTACTCCATTAGAAGGAGCTAGCAAAAAAAGATGCTTCTCAAAGCATAACACCCTCCTCCTCCCTCAACTGAGTTCTGTAAGCAGCTGCAGACCAATAGAATGCTGCTGCTCATTGAGAAACGTGTGTTCTATGATGCCACATCATACAGCTTTGCAGCATTCTATTGTCCTGCAGCTGCACATTGTGACATCGTAGAACACACGTGTCACAATTGGCAGCAACATTCTTTTGGCCTGTAGCTGCTTACAGAAATCAGTTAGGGTAGGGAGGAGAGTATTATGCTATAAGAAGCATCATTTTTTTTAATGGCTCCTACTAATGGATTATATTTGCACCTCCTGTGGATGATCTGATAACATAACAATGCCCAAAAGTGAGGGCCGGAAGAAACAAAATACAGAAATAAAGTAAGTCATGAATTAAGTATTGAATTTGTATGGAGAAAAATTAAGCTAAGATCAACCTTAGTAACTGTTCTT
This sequence comes from Pseudophryne corroboree, assembly GCF_028390025.1. NCBI lineage: Eukaryota > Metazoa > Chordata > Amphibia > Anura > Myobatrachidae > Pseudophryne > Pseudophryne corroboree. The sequence continues at coordinate 646,065,702 of NC_086444.1, read as the reverse complement.
ATCATATTGCTCTCCATCTGGGGGCCATATATTAAATGGATTTTTAGAACAGGGTGGGTATTGCATTACTTACAGAACTAGGGGAACCTTTCTTATTCTGCAATCCAAAAATAGGCAATTGCTGCTTTTAATTTTCACATGTGTTTGTGTACGCATTTTCATATCTTGTGTTCCCTAAATTTGCTATTTTGCAAATGGATCATTTTGGTGCACCTTCATTTACTAATTTGTTGATCTTCTACATGTAACAAATGATAACGAAAGCTGAAAAATGCTCTGCAAAGTCCCGTTTTGTGCCTAGTTTTTGTTTCTATTCATTTCCCGGCCTCTATTCAAAGCATTTATTAACAGCACAATGGTAGTATATGCACTCAGGATGCGAGGCCTACATTGGTTTAATGCTTTATTTATTTATTTATTTTTTAATGGCTCCTTCTAATGGATTTTATTTGCACCTCCTGCGGATGATCTGATAACATAACAATGCCCAAAAGTGAAAGCTGGAAGAAACAAAATACAGAAATAAAGTAAGTCATGAATTAAATAATGAATTTGTATGGAGAAAACTTAACCTAAGATTAAGCTTAGTACCTGTTCTTATCATATCGCCCTCCATCTGGGGGCCATATATTAAATGGATTTTTAGAACAGGGTGGGTATTGCATTACTTACAGGACTGGTGCACCTTTCTTATTCTTTAATCCAAAAATAGGCAATTGCTGCTTATCATTTTCACATGTGCTTGTGTACACATTTTCAAGTCCTGTGTTCCCTAAATTTGCTATTTTGCAAATGGATAATTTTGGTGCACCTTCATTCACTAATTTGTTGATCTTCTACATGTAACAACTGATAACGAAAGCTGGAAAATGCTCTGCAAAGTCCAGTTTTGTGTCTAGTTCTTGTTTGTATTCATTTCCCAGCCTATATTCAAAGCGTTTTTAAACAGCACAATGGTAGTATAGGCACGCAGGATGCGAGGCCCACCTAGGTTTGATGCCTTACTTATTGTTACGAATGTACTAACTTAATTTCCTACTTTCAAATTAATAATATAATACATGAATTACTTTATTTCTGTAATTTGTCTTTTCCAGCCTTCACTTAGGTTTTGTTTTCTTATCAGATCAGCCGCAGGAGGCTTAAATTTACTCCTTTAGAAGGAGCCAGGAAAAACTGATGCTTCTTACAGCATAACACCCTCCTCCTTCTCCTCCCTTCACAAACTGATTTCTGTAAGCAGCTACAGACCAACAGAATGCTGCTGCTTATTATGACACGTGTTGTCTATGATGTCACCGTGTGCAGCACAGCTTGGCAGCATTCTACTGGCCTGCAGCTGCACATTGTGATACCATAGAACACATGTGTCACAATGGGCAGCAGCATTTTATTGGCCTGTTGCTACTTGCAGAAATCAGTTGGGGGAGGGGGAGGGTGTTATGCTGTGAGAAGCAACATTTTTTTTTACTGGCTCCTTCTAATGGAATACATATGTGCCTCCCATGGATGATCTGATAACATAACAATGCCTAAAAGTGAAGGCCGGAAGAGACAAAATACAGAAATAAAGTTAGTCATGAATTAAGTAATGAATTTGTATATAGAAAAATTAAGCTAAGTTCAAACTTTTTTACCTGTTCTTATCATATCGCCCTCCATCTGGGGGCCATATATTAAATGGATTTTTAGAACAGGGTGGGTATTGCATTACTTACAGGACTGGTGCACCTTTCTTATTCTGCAAACCAAAATTAGCCAATTGCTGCTTTTCATTTTCACATTTGCTTGTGTACGCATTTTCGTGTCTTGTGTTCCCTAAATTTGCTATTTTGCAAATGGATAATTTTGGTGCACCTTCATTTACTAATTTGTTAATCTTCTACATGTAACAAATCATAACGAATGCTGAAAAATGCTCTGCAAAGTCCCGTTTTGTGCCTAGTTTTTGTTTCAACTCATTTCCCGGCCTCTATTCAAAGCATTTATTAACAGCACAATGGTAGTATAGGCACTCAGGATGCGAGGCCTACATTTGTTTAATGCTTTATTTATTTATTTTTTAATGGCTCCTTCTAATGGATTTTATTTGCACCTCCTTCGGATGATCTGATAACATAACAATGCCCAAAAGTGAAAGCTGGAAGAAACAAAATACAGAAATAAAGTAAGTCATGAATTAAATAATGAATTTGTATGGAGAAAAATTAAGTTAAGATTAAGCTTAGTACCTGTTCTTATCATATCGCCCTCCATCTGGGGGCCATATATTAGATGGATTTTTAGAACAGGGTGGGTATTGCATTACTTACAGGACTGGTCCACCTTTCTTATTCTGCAATCCAAAAATAGCCAATTGCTGCTTTTCATTTTCACAATTGCTTGTGTACGTATTTTCATGTCTCGTTTTCCCTAAATTTGCTATTTTGCAAATGGATAATTTTGGTGCACCATCATTCACTAATTTGTTGATCTTCTACATGTAACAAATGATAATAAAAGCTGGAAAATGCTCTGCAAAGTCCGTTTTGTGTCTAGTTCTTGTTTCTATTCATTTCCCAGCCTATATTCAAAGTGTTTTTAAACAGCACAATGGTAGTCTAGGAACTCAGGATGCGAGGCCTACCTAGGTTTGATGCCTTACTTATTGTTACGAATGTACTTACTTAATTTCCTACTTTCAAATTAATAATATTATACATGATTTACTTTATTTCTGTTATTTGTCTTTTCCGGCCTTCACTTTGGGTATTGTTTTCTTATCAGATCAGCTGCAGGATGCTTAAATTTACTCCATTAGAAGTAGAGATGTGCACCATAATTTTTTTGTGTTTTGTGTTTTGGTTTTGGATTCGGTTCTGCGGCCGTGTTTTGGATTTGGACGCGTTTTGGCAAAACCTCCCAGAAATTTTTTGGGCAGATTCAGGTGTGTTTTGGATTCGGGTGTTTTATTTAAAAAAACCCCCCTCAAAAACAGCTTAAATCATAGAATTTGGGGGTCATTTTGATCCAATAGTATTATTAACCTCAATAACCATAATTTACACTCATTTCCAGTCTATTCTGAACACCTCACACCTCACAATATTATTTTTAGTCCTAAAATATGCACCGAGGTCGCTGGATGACTAAGCTAAGCGACCCAAGTGGGCTGCACAAACACTTGAACCATCTAGGAGTGGCACTGCAGTGTCAGACAGGATGGCACTTAAAAAAATTAGCCCCAAACATCACATGATGCAGAGATAAATAAAAAAAAAGAGGTGCAAGATGGAATTGTCCTTGGGATCTCCCACCCACCCTTATGTTGTATAAACAGGACATGCACACTTTAACAAACCCATCATTTCAGCCACAGGGTCTGCCACACGACTGTGGCTGAAAAGACTGGTTGGTTTGGGCCCCCAACAAAAAAGAAGCAATCAATCTCTCCTTGCACAAACTGGCTCTACAGAGGCAAGATGTCCACCTCCTCCTCATCGTCCGATTCATCTCCCCTTTCACTGTGTACATCCCCCTCCTCACAGAGTATTAATTCGTCCCCACTGGAATCCACCATCTCAGGTCCCTGTGTACTTTCTGGAGGCATTTGCTGGTGAATGTCTCCACGGAGGAATTGATTATAATTCATTTTGATGAACATCATCTTCTCCACATTTTCTGGAACAGGGTGGGTATTGCATTACTTACAGGACTGGTGCACCTTTCTTATTCTGCAATCCAAAAATAGACAATTGCTGCTTATCATTTTCACATGTGCTTGTGTACACATTTTCAAGTCTTGTGTTCCCTAAATTTGCTATTTTGCAAATGGATAATTTTGGTGCACCTTCATTCACTAATTTGTTGATCTTCTACATGTAACAACTGATAACGAAAGCTGGAAAATGCTCTGCAAAGTCCAGTTTTGTGTCTAGTTCTTGTTTCTATTCATTTCCCAGCCTATATTCAAAGCGTTTTTAAACAGCACAATGGTAGTATAGGCACTCAGGATGCGAGGCCCACCTAGGTTTGATGCCTTACTTATTGTTACGAATGTACTAACTTAATTTCCTACTTTCAAATTAATAATATAATACATGACTTACTTTATTTCTGTCATTTGTCTTTCCAGCCATCACTTAGGTTTTGTTTTCTTATCAGATCAGCCGCAGGAGGCTTAAATTTACTCCTTTAGAAGGAGCCAGGAAAAACTGATGCTTCTTACAGCATAACACCCTCCTCCTTCTCCTCCCTTCACAAACTTATTTCTGTAAGCGGCTACAGACCAACAGAATGCTGCTGCTTATTATGACAAGTGTTGTCTATGATGTCACCGTGTGCGGCACAGCTTGGCAGCATTCTACTGGCCTGCAGCTGCACATTGTGATACCATAGAACACATGTGTCACAATGGGCAGCAGCATTTTATGGGCATGTTGCTAGTGCTACTTGCAGAAATCAGTTGGGGGAGGGTGTTATGCTGTGAGAAGCAAAATTTTTTTTTACTGGCTCCTTCTAATGGAATACATATGTGCCTCCCATGGATGATCTGATAACATAACAATGCCCAAAAGTGAAGGCCGGAAGAGACAAAATACAGAAATAAAGTTAGTCATGAATTAAGTAATGAATTTGTATATAGAAAAATTAAGCTAAGATCAACCTTTTTTACCTGTTCTTATCATATCGCCCTCCATCTGGGGGCCATATATTAAATGGATTTTTAGAACAGGGTGGGTATTGCATTACTTACAGGACTGGTGCACCTTTCTTATTCTGCAATCCAAAAATAGGCAAGTGCTGCTTTTCATTTTCACATTTGCTTGTGTACGCATTTTCGTGTCTTGTGTTCCCTAAATGTGCTATTTTGCAAATGGATAATTTTGGTGCACCTTCATTTACTAATTTGTTAATCTTCTACATGTAACAAATGATAACGATAGCTGAAAAATGCTCTGCAAAGTCCCGTTTTGTGCCTAGTTTTTGTTTCTACTCATTTCCCGGCCTCTATTCAAAGCATTTATTAACAGCACAATGGTAGTATAGGCACTCAGGATGCGAGGCCTACATTTGTTTAATGCTTTATTTATTTATTTTTTAATGGCTCCTTCTAATGGATTTTATTTGCACCTTCTGCGGATGATCTGATAACATAACAATGCCCAAAAGTGAATGCTGGAAGAAACAAAATACAGAAATAAAGTAAGTCATGAATTAAATAATGAATTTGTATGGAGAAAAATTAAGCTAAGATTAAGCTTAGTACCTGTTCTTATCATATCGCCCTCCATCTGGGGGCCATATATTAAATGGATTTTTAGAACAGGGTGGGTATTGCATTACTTACAGGACTGGTCCACCTTTCTTATTCTGCAATCCAAAAATAGCCAATTGCTGCTTTTCATTTTCACAATTGCTTGTGTACGCATTTTCATGTCTCGTTTTCCCTAAATTTGCTATTTTGCTAATGGATAATTTTGGTGCACCTTCATTCACTAATTTGTTGATCTTCTACATGTAACAACTGATAATAAAAGCTGGAAAATGCTCTGCAAAGTCCGTTTTGTGTCTAGTTCTTGTTTCTATTCATTTCCCAGCCTATATTCAAAGTGTTTTTAAACAGCACAATGGTAGTATAGGCACTCAGGATGCGAGGCCTACCTAGGTTTGATGCCTTACTTATTGTTACGAATGTACTTACTTAATTTCCTACTTTCAAATTAATAATATTATACATGATTTACTTTATTTCTGTTATTTGTCTTTTCCGGCCTTCACTTTGGGTATTGTTTTCTTATCAGATCAGCTGCAGGATGCTTAAATTTACTCCATTAGAAGTAGAGATGTGCACCATAAATTTTTTGTGTTTTGTGTTTTGGTTTTGGATTCGGTTCTGCGGCCGTGTTTTGGATTTGGACGCGTTAGATTCGGGTGTTTAATTAAAAAAAAAAACCCTCAAAAACAGCTTAAATCATAGAATTTGGGGGTCATTTTGATCCAACAGTATTATTAACCTCAATAACCATAATTTACACTCATTTCCAGTCTATTCTGAACACCTCACACCTCACAATATTATTTTTAGTCCTAAAATATGCACCGAGGCCGCTGGATGACTAAGCTAAGCGACCCAAGTGGGCTGCACAAACACCTGACCCATCTAGGAGTGGCACTGCAGTGTCAGACAGGATGGCACTTGAAAAAATTAGCCCCAAACATCACATGATGCAGAGATAAATAAAAAAAAAGAGGTGCAAGATGGAATTGTCCTTGGGATCTCCCACCCACCCTTATGTTGTATAAACAGGACATGCGCACTTTAACAAACCCATCATTTCAGCCACAGGGTCTGCCACACGACTGTGGCTGAAAAGACTGGTTGGTTTGGGCCCCCAACAAAAAAGAAGCAATCAATCTCTCCTTGCACAAACTGGCTCTACAGAGGCAAGATGTCCACCTCCTCCTCATCGTCCGATTCATCTCCCCTTTCACTGTGTACATCCCCCTCCTCACAGAGTATTAATTTGTCCCCACTGGAATCCACCATCTCAGGTCCCTGTGTACTTTCTGGAGGCATTTGCTGGTGAATGTCTCCATGGTGGAATTGATTATAATTCATTTTGATGAACATCATCTTCTCCACATTTTCTGGAACAGGGTAGGTATTGCATTACTTACAGGACTGGTGCACCTTTCTTATTCTGCAATCCAAAAATAGGCAATTGCTGCTTATCATTTTCACATGTGCTTGTGTACACATTTTCAAGTCTTGTGTTCCCTAAATTTGCTATTTTGCAAATGGATAATTTTGGTGCACCTTCATTCACTAATTTGTTGATCTTCTACATGTAACAACTGATAACGAAAGCTGGAAAATGCTCTGCAAAGTCCAGTTTTGTGTCTAGTTCTTGTTTGTATTCATTTCCCAGCCTTTATTCAAAGCGTTTTTAAACAGCACAATGGTAGTATAGGCACTCAGGATGCGAGGCCCACCTAGGTTTGATGCCTTACTTATTGTTACGAATGTACTAACTTAATTTCCTACTTTCAAATTAATAATATGATACATGACTTACTTTATTTCTGTCATTTGTCTTTCCAGCCTTCACTTAGGTTTTGTTTTCTTATCAGATCAGCCGCAGGAGGCTTAAATTTACTCCTTTAGAAGGAGCCAGGAAAAACTGATGCTTCTTACAGCATAACACCCTCCTCCTTCTCCTCCCTTCACAAGCTTATTTCTGTAAGCGGCTACAGACCAAAAGAATGCTGCTGTTTATTATGACACGTGTTGTCTATGATGTCACCGTGTGCAGCACAGCTTGGCAGCATTCTACTGGCCTGCAGCTGCACATTGTGATACCATAGAACACGTGTCACAATGGGCAGCAGCATTTTATGGGCATGTTGCTACTTGCAGAAATCAGTTGGGGGAGGGTGTTATGCTGTGAGAAGCAAAAATTTTTTTTAATGGCTCCTTCTAATGGAATACATATGTGCCTCCCATGGATGATCTGATAACATAACAATGCCCAAAAGTGAAGGCCGGAAGAGACAAAATACAGAAATAAAGTTAGTCATGAATTAAGTAATGAATTTGTATATAGAAAAATTAAGCTAAGATCAACCTTTTTTACCTGTTCTTATCATATCGCCCTCCATCTGGGGGCCATATATTAAATGGATTTTAAGAACAGGGTGGGTATTGCATTACTTACAGGACTGGTGCACCTTTCTTATTCTGCAATCCAAAAATAGGCAAGTGCTGCTTTTCATTTTCACATTTGCTTGTGTACGCATTTTCGTGTCTTGTGTTCCCTAAATGTGCTATTTTGCAAATGGATAATTTTGGTGCACCTTCATTTACTAATTTGTTAATCTTCTACATGTAACAAATGATAACAAAAGCTGAAAAATGCTCTGCAAAGTCCCGTTTTGTGCCTAGTTTTTGTTTCTACTCATTTCCCGGCCTCTATTCAAAGCATTTATTAACAGCACAATGGTATTATAGGCACTCAGGATGCGAGGCCTACATTTGTTTAATGCTTTATTTATTTATTTTTTAATGGCTCCTTCTAATGGATTTTATTTGCACCTCCTGCGGATGATCTGATAACATAACAATGCCCAAAAGTGAAAGCTGGAAGAAACAAAATATAGAAATAAAGTAAGTCATGAATTAAATAATGAATTTGTATGGAGAAAAATTAAGGTAAGATTAAGCTTAGTACCTGTTCTTATCATATCGCCCTCCATCTGGGGGCCATATATTAAATGGATTTTTAGAACAGGGTGGGTATTGCATTACTTACATGACTGGTCCACCTTTCTTATTCTGCAATCCAAAAATAGCCAATTGCTGCTTTTCATTTTCACAATTGCTTGTGTACGCATTTTCATGTCTCGTGTTCCCTAAAATTGCTATTTTGCAAATGGATAATTTTGGTGCACCTTCATTCACTAATTTGTTGATCTTCTACATGTAACAACTGATAACAAAAGCTGGAAAATGCTCTGCAAAGTCCGTTTTGTGTCTAGTTCTTGTTTCTATTCATTTCCCAGCCTATAATCAAAGTGTTTTTAAACAGCACAATGGGCACTCAGGATGCGAGGCCTACCTAGGTTTGATGCCTTACTTATTGTTATGAATGTACTTACTTAATTTCCTACTTTCAAATTAATAATATTATACATGATTTACTTTATTTCTGTTATTTGTCTTTTCCGGCCTTCACTTTGGGTATTGTTTTCTTATCAGATCAGCTGCAGGATGCTTAAATTTACTCCATTAGAAGTAGAGATGTGCACCATACATTTTTTGTGTTTTGTGTTTTGGTTTTGGATTCGGTTCTGCGGCCGTGTTTTGGATTTGGACGCGTTTTGGCAAAACCTCCCTGAAATTTTTTTGGCAGATTCAGGTGTGTTTTGGATTCGGGTGTTTTATTTAAACCCCCCCCCCCCCTCAAAAACAGCTTAAATCATAGAATTTGGGGGTCATTTTGATCCAATAGTATTATTAACCTCAATAACCATAATTTACACTCATTTCCAGTCTATTCTGAACACCTCACACCTCACAATATTATTTTTAGTCCTAAAATATGCACCGAGGCCGCTGGATGACTAAGCTAAGCGACCCAAGTGGACGGCACAAACACCTGACCCATCTAGGAGTGGCACTGCAGTGTCAGACAGGATGGCACTTAAAAAAAATTAGCCCCAAACATCACATGATGCAGAGATAAATAAAAAAAAGAGGTGCAAGATGGAATTGTCCTTGGGATCTCCCACCCACCCTTATGTTGTATAAACAGGACATGCACACTTTAACAAACCCATCATTTCAGCCACAGGGTCTGCCACACGACTGTGGCTGAAAAGACTGGTTGGTTTGGGCCCCCAACAAAAAAGAAGCAATCAATCTCTCCTTGCACAAACTGGCTCTACAGAGGCAAGATGTCCACCTCCTCCTCATCGTCCGATTCATCACCCCTTTCACTGTGTACATCCCCCTCCTCACAGAGTATTAATTACTTTCTGGAGGCATTTGCTGGTGAATGTCTCCACGGAGGAATTGATTATAATTCATTTTGATGAACATCATCTTCTCCACATTTTCAGGAACAGGGTGGGTATTGCATTACTTACAGGACTGGTGCACCTTTCTTATTCTGCAATCCAAAAATAGGCAATTGCTGCTTTTCATTTTCACATGTGCTTGTGTACGCATTTTCATGTCTTGTGTTCCCTAAATTTGCAATTTTGTAAATGGATAATTTTGGTGCACCTTCATTTACTGATTTCTTGATCTTCTACATGTAACAAATGATAACAAAAGCTGAAAAATGCTCTGCAAAGTCCCGTTTTGTGTCGAGTTCCTGTTTCTACTCATTTCCCAGCCTCAATTCAAATCATTTTTAAACAGCACAATGGTAGTATAGGCACTCAGGATGCGAGGCCTACCTTGGTTTAAAGATTTACTTATTGTTATGAATGTACTAACTTAATTTCCTACTTACAAATTAATAATATAATACATGACTTACTTTTTTTCTGTAATTTGTTTATTCCGGCCTTTACTTTGGGCATTGTTTTGTTTTCAGATCAGCCGCTGGAGGCGCACATTTACTCCATTAGAAGTAGCTAGCAAAAAAAAATGCTTCTCAAAGCATAACACCCTCCTCCTCCCTCAACTGAGTTCTGTAAGCAGCTGCAGACCAATAGAATGCTGCTGCTCATTGAGACACGTGTGTTCTATGATGTCACATCATACAGCTTTGCAGCATTCTATTGTCCTGCAGCTGCACATTGTGACATCGTAGAACACATGTGTCACAATGGGCAGCAACATTCTTTTGGCCTGTAGCTGCTTACAGAAATCAGTTGGGGGAGGGAGGAGAGTATTATGCTACAAGAAGCATAATTTTTTTTAATGGCTCCTACTAATGGATTATATTTGCACCTCCTGCGGATGATCTGATAACATAACAATGGCCAAAAGTGAAGGCCGGAAGAAAGAAAATACAGAAATAAAGTATAATACCATTGATTGGATTTGGTTACGCGGCCGTGTTTTGGATTCAGAGCTCAGACGCGTTTTGGCAAAACCTCCCTGAAAATTTTTTGTCGGATTCGGGTGTGTTTTGGAATCGGGTGTTTTTTTTCAAAAACCCCTCAAAAACAGCTTAAATCATAGAATTTGGGGGTCATTTTGATCCTATAGTATTTTTAACCTCAATAACAAAAATTTCCACTCATTTCCAGTCTAAACACCTCACAATATTATTTTTAGTCCTAAAATTTGCACCGAGGTCACTGGATGACTAAGCTAAGCGACCCAATAGGGCGGCACAAACACCTGGCCCATCTAGAAGTGGCACTGCAGTGTCAGACAGGATGGCACGTAAAAAAATAATCCCCAAACAGCACATGATGCAAAGAAAAGAGAAAAAGAGGTGCACTGTGGTCGCTGGACAGCTAAGCTAAGCGACACAAACACCTCAATATCACAGGAATTATTTGTTCTAATCAATGGTATTATTGGTCCAAATCACTGGAAGAAAATGACAAAATAACTGGAATTATTCATTCTAATCAATGGTATTATTGGTCCAAATCACTGGAAGAAAACGACAAAATCACAGGAATTATTTGTTCTAATCAATGATTTTATGGGTCCAAATCACTGGAAGAAAATGACAAAATCACAGGAATTATTCAATCTAATCAATGATATTATTGGTCCAAATCACTGGAAGAAAATGACAAAATCACAGGAATTATTCCTTCTAATCAATGGTATTATTCGTTCAAATCACTGGAAGAAAATGACAAAATCACAGGAATTATTCGTTCTAATCAATGGTATTATTGGTCCAAATCACTGGAAGAAAACGACAAAATCACTGGAATTATCCATTCTAATCAATGATATTATTGGTCCAAATCACTGGAAGAAAATTACATAATCACTGGAGTCATTTGGCAAGATCACTGTAATTAATAATTAATTATAAATCACTGATATTAATTGGTAAAATCTCGCTATCGCCTGCCTAGTGAAGTGGAATCTAGATGGGATTTTGTACCGGGGACACAATAACTTCATCAATTGTCTAAATCCCAATGCACTAATGGCGGAAAACGGGCGCACGTCTAACAGCGCACTGATTATACTGAGAACTGGTTATACTGATCAATCACTGATTATACTGAGCACTGATGATACTACGGAGAACTGACACTGAGCAGCGAGAACAGCACTGGACTATTGTACTGTAGTATACTGGTCACCACAATGCTGCACTGTACTACTATATATACTGCTCACAACAATGCCGCACAGAAATGGAATGGATACTTGCAGTGACACAGAGCTGCAAGATACAGCAATGGCCTACTGTACTGTACAACTATATACTGTTGGTCACCAAAATGATGCACTGTACTACTATATATACTGCTCACAAAAATGCAGCACAGATATGGAATGGATACTTGCAGTGACACAGAGCTGCAAGATACAGCAATGGCCTACTGTACTATTCAACTATATACTGTTGGTCACCAAAATGCTGCACTGTACTACTATATATACTGCTCACAAAAATGCAGCACAGATATGGAATGGATACTTGCAGTGACAGAGCTGCAAGATACAGCAATGGCCTACTGTACTGTACAACTATATACTGTTGGTCACCAAAATGATGCACTGTACTACTATATATACTGCTCACAAAAATGCAGCACAGATATGGAATGGATACTTGCAGTGACACAGAGCTGCAAGATACAGCAATGGCCTACTGTACTGTACAACTATATACTGTTGGTCACCAAAATGCAGCACACTGAGCACATATATTTACAGCACACTGAGCACAGATATGGAGCTTTTCAGGCAGAGAACGTAGATATTTGCAGCACACTGAGCACAGATATTTGCAGCACACTGAGCACAGATATTTGCAGCACACTGAGCACAGATATGGAGCTTTTCTGGCAGAGAACGTAGCCACGTCCTCTCCGTTCAATCGCCAATGCACGATTGAAAATGGTGGCGACGCGCGGCTCTTTATATAGAATACGAATCTCGCGAGAATCCGACAGCGGGATGATGACATTCGGCCGCGTTCGGGTTAACCGAGCAAGGCGGGAAGATCCGAGACTGCCTTGGAACCGTATAAAATAGGCGAAGTTTGGGGGGGTTCGGATCTCGATTAACCGAACCCGATCATCTCTAATATATATATTGTGCTGTACCCCAGTGTACTATACAATTTAAATTTTATTTTCATAAGTACTGTGACACTGCCGGTCAGACCGCAGTATTTTATTTCCTACTCATAAACGCATTGTGCTACGCAGTTGGTGAAGGTCAACCGCAGTGTTCGACTACCATTTCTGTCTCACACGCGTATTGGTGGTCATTCCGAGTTGTTCGCTCGGTTATTTTCTTCGCATCGCAGCGATTTTCCGCTAATTGCGCATGAGCAATGTTCGCACTGCGCCAAGTAAATTTGCTATGAAGATTGGTGTTTTACTCACGGCATTACGAGGTTTTTTCTTTGTTCTGGTGATCGTAATGTGATTGACAGGAAGTGGGTGTTTCTGGGCGGAAACTGGCCGTTTTATGGGAGTGTGTGAAAAAACGCTACCGTTTCTGGGAAAAACGCGGGAGTGGCTGGAGAAACGGAGGAGTGTCTGGGCGAACGCTGGGTGTGTTTGTGAAGTCAAACCTGGAACGACAGGCACTGAACTGATCGCACTGGAAGAGTAAGTCTCGAGCTACTCAGAAACTGCACAGAGAAGTCTTTTCGCAATATTGCGAATCTTTCGTTCGCAATTTTGATAAGCTAAGATTCACTCCCAGTAGGCGGCGGCTTAGCGTGTGCAATGCTGCTAAAAGCAGCTTGCGAGCGAACAACTCGGAATGAGGGCCATTGTGCGATGCTGTTGGTGAAGGTCAACCGCAGTGTTCGACTACCATTCTGACTCATACACATATTGTGCGACACTGTAAGTGAAGTCAACTGCAGGTTATAATTATTATATATATTTCTGACTCATTTGTGCGACACTGTAACCACCGGTGTGTGATATAAAAAAATACTTCTACATATTTCTGACTCATTTGTGTGACACTGTTGCTGTACCCCACTTCATATTGATAGAAATGGAGGACAAACATTTGAAAGGTCAGGAACAACTTACTACTGCTAGTGCTAAAGCTGCTGCCACTAGTCATGACCTTGACAATGCAAGTCCATATACGTCATCTGCTGAAGCCGATACCCAATGGCGTGGAGGGCATGTAAAATCAAAGAAACAATATTTTACGGTGCTAAATAAAAAATAAGTAAAGTTAGCTGGTGAGAAACGTAAAATTGGCAATATGTCATTCACTACATGAAGGGGCAAGTAAAAGCTAAGGCCTTGGCCTGTGTTTATGACTGGTGGTACTGCATCTGATAATGAAGATGTAAGCCCTCCTCCCTGTAGAAGAGTTAAAAAAATGAAACTAGTTAAGGCACAGGAACCAACTGTGCATTCAGAAATATCACCAATCCCCAAAGAGTTTACACGGTTGCGATGTATAAGCCTGACCTTTCCAATACTGTATGGGAAGAGGAGGCTCCTTCCACCATTTGCACACCCTCTGCAAGTGTTGGGAGGGGCAGCAGCAACAGTCAATGTGCTGACATTGAGATAGAGGATGTCACTGTAGAAGTACAGCAGGATGAGGAGGATATTGGTGCACCTGGCGCTAATGAAAATGTTGACAATGAGGACTTTGATGACGGGAATATGGTTTGTTTAAATAAGGCACCAGTGGAGACAGTTGATGCCCATGGTATGAAAAAGCTCATTGTCATGCCTGGGCAAAAGACAAAAAAATCCACTTCTTCTGTGTAAAATTATTTCTACCACAAGGTGATTGACAGGAAGAAGGCATTTGTGGGTGTCAACTGACCGTTTTCTGGGAGTGTTTGGAAAAATGCAAGCAAGTCCAAGCATTTGCAGGGTGGGTGTCTGACATCAATTCCCGGGACCTGACAGGCTGATGTGATCGCAGCGGCTAAGTAAGTTCTGGGCAACTCAGAAACTGCACAAAACTTTTTTGTAGTGCTCAGCTGCACATGCGTTCGTACACTTGCAAAGCAAAAATACACTCCCCTATAGGCGGCGACTATCTGATTGCAGCACTGCAAAAATAGCTAGCAAGCGATCACGTCTGAATTAGGCCCTAAGTGCCTGCAATCCACACCACCAACAGCCTTATCGTCAATTTCCTCCTCAATCAGGATCGGAAATAGTCCTGTATCCAATTTCATAGGCATGACTGACTCCTTTCATACCTGGGATTCCTACGGAGGATCCTTGAGTGCTATGCCTGCTGCTGCTGCTGTTGCTGCTGGGAGTCGATCTTCACCCCAGAAGGGGACCAGGAAGACTACTTGTAGTTGAACAAAACAACTGACTGTTCAACAATCCTTTGCAAGGAAAATGAAGTATAACAGCAGTCACCAAGTTGCAAAGTGGATTACTGAGGCCATAACAACTATGCTGGTGTTAGACGTGTGTCCAGTATCTGCCATTAGTGCAGTGGGATTTAGACAGTTGATTAACGTACTGTGCCCCCAGTACCAAATCCTGTCTAGATTCCACTTCACTAGACAAGCAATTCCCAGCCTGTACAGGGACATTAAAAAAAAGTGCTATTAGTGTCCTCAGAAATGCCATTGTACCCACTGTCCACTTAACCACGGATATGTGGACAAGTGTAACAGGGCAAACTAAAGACTATATGACTGCGACAGCCCACTGGGTAAATGTATTGCCTTCCGCAGCACCAACAGCAGCAGCAGCAACAGCAACTCACAAATGCCAACTCATTCAGAGGCAGACTATGCTGTGTATCACTGGTTTCAGACAAGGCACACCACTGAGAACCTCATTGCACAATGGCTTACCCCCTTGGACTCTCCTCTGGATATGTGATATCTGAAAATGCCACCAATATTGTGAGAGCTTTACATCTTGGCAAATTCCAACATGTCCCATGTTTGCTCACACAATTAATTTGGTCGTGCAGAATTATTTAAATACATTAAAGGGGCATGCAGGAGAGGCAGTTGGCGGCCTGAAAATTTGTGGACATTTATGACATTCAGCAACTGCATGTCGAAGACTGGAGCACCAGCAAACACTCTTGAATTTGCCCTGCCATCATCTGAATCAAAAGGTTGTGATGAGGTAGAATTCTACCCTTTATATGCTTCAGTGGATGGAGGAGCAGCAAATCCTACACATCCACTTATGACATAAGGAATGGAGCGGGAATGCACCCGAGTCAAGTGCAGTGGAGAATAATTTCTGTGTTGTGCAAGGTTCTCAAGCCCTTCGAAGTTGCCACATGTGAAGTTAGTTCGGACACTGCCAGCTTGAGTCAGGTAATTCCCCTCATCAGGCTTTTTCAAAAACGGCTGGAGAAAGTGGAGGAGGAGCTGAAAAGGAGCGATTTTGCTAAGTATGCTGGACTTGTAGATGAAGCCCTTAATTTGCTTTGCCAGAATTCAAGGGTCATCAATCTCTTGAAATCAGATCACTATATTTTGGCGACTGTATTTGATCCTAGGTTGAAGTCATATGTTGTGTTTTTCTTTCCAATGGGGCACAAATCTGCAGAGATCCAAAGAGCTGTTGGTGAGAAAATTGTCAGCTCAAATGGAATGTGACATGGCAACATCTCCTCCTTCATTTTCTCCAGCAACTGTGACTGCGAGGAAAAAACAAAATTTTCCAAAGCTGGCGGGATTTCGACATTGGTATCATCAACAGTTCTTTCAATGGTGACAGCATAATATGCACTGACAGTAGACATGTCAGTAATTGTAGGCAGCTTCTTCAGTCTGGGCCAGGTGTCAAAACTCGTTCCTGACTGATCTGTATCATAAGGATCCTGGCGGACAGGATACCGATGCCGGAATCCTCACAGCGAACATTTTACTAGTGGCAAGCAAAGCTTGCCACTGGGCCCGATTCTTTCAATGGTGACAGCATAATATGCACTGACAGTAGACATGTCAGTAATTGTAGGCAGCTTCTTCAGTCCGGGCCAGGTGTCAAAACTCATTCCTGACTGATCTGTATCATCAGGATCTTGGCGGACATATTATGCTGTCACCATTGAAAGAATTGTTGATGATACCAACGTCGGAATCCCGACTCCCTAGTGAAATGCCAGCAGTCGGAATACCAACCCTTACTGGAATGCCCACTCAAGGGAGAATAGATTAGTGTAGCAACCTCAGGTCACCACCGGGCCCGAAGCGTACACTCGCTGCTGGTGTTCATCTGGGATCCCAGCAGCTGGCATATCATACTGATCCCATATATATACAGACTGGAGAATATACAGTTGTAGCCATGCTCATCTTTGCTGCAATGTAGCATGCTGCCCCACTGCATGCTGCATGGCATACCAGGCTGTGACTATTCACAGTCAGCGATCGCTCATGCAGCATGCAATGATCTAACATGCCGCATCGCAGTAAGATGAGCATGAATACATCTGTAGTTGGTAAGCTGCATTAACTGCTGATACAACACTTTTCCAACAAATGTATTTAAATATCAGCTAAATCTAAATACCAATGCACCTATATTCTTACTTAGATTCATTACTCACTAAACAGTCATGTGTCCGCATGTAGGGCTGTGGGTGCGGGATGCAGCACTGACTCTTTGCCTGTTGCTTTAGTTCAACAAGCCACCCCTGGATACAGTCCTCTCCAGGTACTGCTAATTGGTGAGTCTTTTATACGGATTCGGTATGTAATACTGGCTGTCAGAATTCCGGCTGTCGGTATTCCAACAGCGGCATCCTGTCTCACTGCGCTCACCATGCATCAGGCCCGGTGGCAAGCTTTGCTTGCCACATGCTCTATTCCCACTCGATTGGTAGCATGAATCCACCAATTGAGTAGGAATTACGGGTGGGTGTCGGTAATCTGACCACCAGTAACATGTTCGCTATGAGGATTCCGGCATCGGTATCCTGTCCGCCAGGATCCTGTGACTGCATCCCCTTAATACATAGTCCTCACATTATTATTTAGGCCATTAAAATCTGTCGCGAGGTACGAGGCCTGGTCCGGTACAGTGACCTTGATCCTGACACTCCCCTCTGGCACTCTAGTTTGCTTCCTGAATTAGGCACTTTCTCTGGGAGGCAGGTGTGGGGCACAAGGGACATCACCACTATTGGTCAATTATATTATGGTACAATTAAATAATTTCCTCATCTACTGGAGAAATTCGGATTACCTCATACATATTTTTACTCCTTCCTACAACTCAGACATGCTCTGCAAGTTCAGTTTCAGTACAATGCTCCACTTCCACCTGGTAAAATAATTTCTAATCAATCTGGGCCTCGTGAAATCTGTTTCCCTTGCTTACTCTTTCTTATTGACTTAACACCATGTGGATGCTATCCCTCGTCTACGTAAATGTTGGGAGGGCGATTTAGGCTCCTTAAGTGAAGTAGAATGTGATCCAGCCAGGGAATTACCCTCCCATGCCACCATGTCTATAAGGTTCCAACAGATTCAATTATTCATCCTGCATAGAACCTACTTGACCCCTAAAATATTAGTGAAATTTGATTGTAGGGTGATCTGTTTCATGATTGTTCTATGCACCAAATTTTCATTTAATAAAAATACTTTATTTTTTTTTAAAAACCAGTCGTTTCATACCAATAAAATAATATGAATCATTTTTATTAACGATAGGGACTTAAGCTCTTCTCGCACATTTCCATTACTACATTATTGGCTTTTTAACCACTCTAAACCTGTTTGCTTTGAATAAACTCCACTGTTAAGGTTTTAACATAAACATATATTAAACCGACCTTCAGTAATCAATAATATGGAAATCTGAACAGTCTGAACGGTGTAGAAATGGATTTGTGACTACTTTGCTCAGAATTATTGGATTAATACTATAATATTAAATTATAATTGAAAAATGCATGATATTTGCTTCTGATATTGCTTGATATTTTTTAGTCACCATCATAGGTATGCAGTATTTATAATCTTCTGTCCTAGTAACATTAACATCTTCATCACTCTTTAACAAATATATTAATTTAGGTCAGTTGAACTTATATAATTTATCTCAAAGAAACAGCCACATGTAAATAAATAAATACTAGCAAGTCTCGGTTATAGAATGTTGTTCTGCCTCTGGATATTCTGTATATCAGTGTCAGCAAGATTTTGGCTGGTGCCCCCTAGCACTGCCGCTAGTTCCACCTCTGACCCTGCACCCCTTTCCCAGCACCATCATCCCTCGCCATTGCAGTCCTCATTTTGGTGTGCCTATCCCCTGTATTTTAAATAGGAACAGTGCGCACATTTGACACACAGCTCATAAAGTGGTGTGTTCTTGCTGGGAAGGGGCATGGCCACACAATAGTATCCCCAATTCAAATTAAGCCACACAATAGTGCAACTGTATTCGTATTATATTACGTGATAGTGTCCCTTATTCACATTACATCACACAGTAGTACCACTTTACCTCATATATGTGTTAGGTTCCTGGTGCTCAGAACAAGGGAGATGTTGCGTAGTGAGTCCTGAGCACCAGAACGTGACGCTGAAACGAGGTGTCGTGTGGAAATAGCCCCTAGCACCCTACCTCCGTTGTTTCACCCGTGTGGTCCGTTCACGCCTGAGTGACTATGGTTTCTTGGGCCCACGGCAGCTGCGTTTGAAGGGCGGATTAGGTCTGCCCAACTCCGATGCCCCCAGGTCTTAGATTGAGACAAGGCGTGAACCGAGACAGGATAATAACAAGGGGACCTCTAGCTAAAACAAACAGAAGGCTAGGGGCTACTGACAACCCTAAACCTAAATATTTGTGCGGCACGCTGCCAAAGGAAAAGAACAACAAAGGAAATGCTGTCCACTCGCCGACACATTACCGTTGTGTACCGGCGGTAACAGCACAAGCAGAACCCTCTGCAAAACACCAGAAACAAATTATAACCAAAGAATACTGCGGCCTGAGCCGACGGACGCGGCAAAGCCGCAACTCACGGAACTGGTACAAATACTGGCAAACGGACAGGAACCCCCAATGTAGCCGACACAGACTCTCAGAACTGGAGGACAGGCAGAATCCCAAACGACAGACCGGTGGACACCAAGAAGCCAGATATTCGACCAGGCACAGACAAAACCACAGGACTCCTGGACAGGAACGCTTCACGGCAGGACACAGGATCAGACACTGGAATCGACACTGGAATCGACACAGGAACCGACACTCAAAGCAGCTAGACAGACACTGCTAGACAGGAGCTCAGGAACTGGCAGGGACTAGCTCAGAACTCAAGAACTCTGGAGCCCAGGAAACCTGGAAATCTGGAAATATCACCAGCGTCTGTGAATTGCACTGAGCCAGCATATAACAGAGAGTCTTAATTAATTATATCGTGCAGCTGCCCTGCTGCACAACTGAGAGGTGCAATCAACAGACAGGTGAGGCTGAACACATGGGAACAAGCTGCAATCACACAGACTCACCACTGGCAGCAAACAAGAATCTTCTTAAACCAGAGCAACGGGAAATCCTGGCCTGCAAGACTACTTATAAACATAAAAAAGGAATGAACCACTACCTGTGGTTCATAACAGTACCCTCTCTTTAAGGGTGGGCTCCGAACACCCCATGACACCCACGGGGAACAGAAACAGAAGTATAACATAAAAGACATAACCAAAAATGCAAAACAGTAATGAGCCACAGCCGTGGCTTATAACATTACCCCCCCCCCCCTTGAGGAGGGGTCAAAGGACCCCAAAATTCAGACTTTCCAAAACAAGGGATACAAAAAAAACCTGACACACTGGTCTAACAGAAACAAGCTGTGACAACAGCTTGTAATGGTGCCCCCCCCCCCCCCTTGACGGTGGCCACTGGACACAAGACAAGGAAAGAAAAAAAATATATATTTTTTTTAACAAGGCAAGAGTCAATAATCATTTCTTTTTCTTCTTCTTCTTCTTCTTCTTCTTCTTCTTCTTCTTCTTATTTTTACAAAGTTCTTGAGGTCTGACCAAGGCAATTCCCCAAACATTGTCTGAACTGATGGTACCTCCCAGCAAGGCTGGGTTCAAATCAGAGATTGGTTTCTTAACCTTGGGAGCTGAACTTTCAGGCACAGTACTACTATTAGAAGAAGAGAGAAAAGCACATCCTGCAGTCAAAACAACGGGCTGAGACTCTTGTGCCGAATTTACAGAATACGGTGAACTCTCAGCAGATAAGACGGGTGACCTAGAGGAACCTGAACCAATTTCTTTGGAATCATATCTCTTAATAACTGCATCACTGAATGCCGGGGGATTCTGAAGAGTGGGATCTTCAGCTTTCATTAGGCTGGTTGCCCACTCAAAAGGCTCTCCTCTAAAGGAATATATCAGATAGAGCACAAGGTTCTCTGAAGTGATGCCCAGAAATGGTCTAAACAACAAAATGGTGTAATAGTGTTTGTAAAGCACCAGAAATTGGACTAAGTCCCCATCAAAGATTATAGATGTTGAGATATCAACAGAGTCAGGATCTGCTTCCTTCCCATCTGACTGACTAGAGTGCTTTGCTAGGACCTGGTCACTATTGACCTTACTCGAGGCTAAGACTTTCTGAACCCCACCTGGGGCAGTGACTTTCTGAACCCCACCTGGGGCAGTGACCCTCGGAACCCCACCTGGGGCAGTGGCCCTCGGAACCCCACCTGGGGTAGTGACTTTCTGAACCCCACCTGGGGTAGTGACCCCACCCAGGGCAGTGACTTTCTGAACCCCACCCGGGGCAGTGACTTTCTGAACCCCACCCGGGGCAGTGACTTTCTGAACCCCACCCGGGGCAGTGGCCTCCGGGAACCCCGCTGGGGCAGTGGCCTCCGGGAACCCCGCTGGGGTAGTGGCCTTCAGGAACCCCGCTGGGGCCAGCACCTCGGATTCTTTTACTGGGACCGGGCCGTCGGCCTCCCTCTCTGGGACCGAGCCGTCGGCCTCCCTCTCTGGGACCGAGCCGTCGGCCTCCGTCTCTGAGTCGATAATTATCGAAACTTCTCCCGGGACTAAGACTTCCGGGACCTTTGCTGAAGCTATAACCTTCAGAACCTCCACTAACGCTATGCCTCTTGAGTCCTTTCCTGGGGAAGCGACCTCTAGACCCTTCTTTGGGGCTGCATCTCTCGAGACCCCACTTGGGGATATTACTTCAAAGATCCCTTCTGGGGTTTTGCTTCTCGAGTTCCCTTCTAGAACTATGGTTTTAGACACCTTCTCTGGAGTTGCGCTTTTCAAGTCTCTACCTGGAGTAACAGCTTCTGAGACCCCTTCTGGTATTGACACCTGAGCAATAATATTCGATGTCCCTCTATAACCTAGAGCATCGGGTACCGCTCCAGGACTCTGGGCATCAGGTACCGCTCCAGGACTCTGGGCATCGGGCACCACTCCAGGACTCTGGGCATCGGGCACCGCTCCAGGACCCTGGGCATCGGTCACCGCTCCAGGACCCTGGGCATCGGGCACCACTCCAGGACCCTGGGCATCGGGCACCACTCCAGGACCCTGGGCATCGGGCACCACTCCCGGACCCTGGGCATCGGGCACCACTCCAGGACCCTGGGCATCGGGCACCACTCCAGGGGTTTGCAACTCTGCTTCCACAGGAAAATCAAGAGAGGAGAGAAACATTCTCCTTTGGTTCCTGAATCTATAATAGGGCTCCCTAGCCCAAGGACCCCAATTATAGGACAGAGTGCTTTTTAGTGTGGGTTGTGTGACAAGTACCTCTGCCACAGTAGAGACAGGAGTAGGTCTTGTATCCTGACTCAACTTGGCCAGAGGGCAGGACTTGTCGCCACACTTTGGCTTGCACAACTCACAGGTCTGCAGATAGTGGCCTAAACCCCCACAATATAGGCATAAATCTAAGTTTCTGCGACGCAGACGCTCATCTTCTGAGAGCCTGGGCCGCAGAAAACTTTCAAACTTTTTCTCTCTAATTAAACCTGAGGATTCTCTTGTGACCATATTGTGAGCAAGAGTCTCTTTAGAGGTAGATGAACTCTCAATAACTTCTGGCAAGATAAGCAAAATTTTAGTCAGAAGGTTTTGCAGTTACTTTGAGGATTGCTGCAAAACTTCCAGTCGCTCAGGTTTCAAAGCACTGAAAGCAGAGTTCAGGGCTGAGAGAGATGCTTGCAGGGCCTGCATAGTAGGCATAGGAGGATTTCAAACTAGACAAGATAAGACTAGACATGATTTTTAAACACTAGACTGGATTTTTAAACACCTGACTGGATTCTGCACAGTGAGTTCTAGACTGGACTGGATTCTAAACACCGGACTGGATTCTAAACAAGACACTGGACTGGGCCAAAAAAGAAAAAGTTTTATTTCTTTTATGTTGTATGGCTGGTAATAATGTTAGGTTCCTGGTGCTCAGAACAAGGGAGATGTTGCGTAGTGAGTCCTGAGCACCAGAACATGACATTGAAACGAGGTGTGGTGTGGAAATAGCCCCTAGCACCCTACCTCCGTTGTTTCACCCGTGTGGTCCATTCACGCCTGAGTGACTATGGTTTCTTGGGCCCATGGCAGCCGCGTTTGAAGGGCGGATTAGGTCTGCCCAACTCCGATGCCCCCAGGTCTTAGATTGAGACAAGGCGTGAACCGAGACAGGATAATAACAAGGGGACCTCTAGCTAAAACAAACAGAAGGCTAGGGGCTACTAACAACCCTAAACCTAAATATATGTGCGGCACGCCGCCAAAGGAAAAGAACAACAAAGGAAATGCTGTCCACTCGCCGACACAATACCGTTGTGTACCGGCGGTGACAGCACAAGCAGAACCATCTGCAAAACACCAGAAACAAATTATAACCAAAGAATACTGCGGCCTGAGCTGACGGACGCGGCAAAGCTGCTACTCACGGAACCGTTACAAATACTGGCAAACGGACAGGAACCCCCAATGTAGCCGACACAGACTCTCAGAACTGGAGGACAGGCAGAATCCCAAACGACAGACCGGTGGACACCAAGAAGCCAGATATTCGACCAGGCACAGACAAAGCCACAGGACTCCTGGACAGGAACGCTTCACGGCAGGACACAGGATCAGACACTGGAATCGACACTGGAATCGACACAGGAACCGACACTCAAAGCAGCTAGACAGACACTGCTAGACAGGAGCTCAGGAACTGGCAGGGACTAGCTCAGAACTCAAGAACTCTGGAACCCATGAAACCTGGAAATCTGGAAATATCACCAGCGTCTGTGAATTGCACTGAGCCAGCATATAACAGAGAGTCTTAATTAATTATGTCGTGCAGCTGCCCTGCTGCACAACTGAGAGGTGCAATCAACAGACAGGTGAGGCTGAACACATGGGAACAAGCTGCAATCACACAGACTCACCACTGGCAGCAAACAAGAATCTTCTTAAACCAGAGCAACGGGAAATCCTGGCCTGCAAGACTACTTATAAACATAAAATAGGAATGAACCACTACCTGTGGTTCATAACAGTACCCTCTCTTTAAGGGTGGGCTCCGAACACCCCATGACACCCACGGGGAACAGAAACAGAAGTATAACATAAAATACATAACCAAAAATGCAAAACAGGAATGAGCCACAGCCGTGGCTCATAACCAGTGCCGGCGCTATCCGCTCAGCAAAGCCTGCAAAGCAGGTAGGCGCCGGACTCATGAGGCGCTTTCCCTGCTCTGCTAGTACAACTTGCTGCCGTCCGCCGCAGCCCGCGCCTGTCACACTGATGTATGACAGCAGCAGCAGCGCCGGCAGCATAATCAGAAGCTGATCTGGTATCAGGGCCCTCCCCCCTTCCCCCCTTCCCCCTACTCCCGGCTCCTCCCCACACCTCCTGTCAAGATAGATAACACAGGCAGCAGCATTGCCCCCATCCCCTTCGACACAGCAGTCTTCAGCAGCTGCCCGCTCCCTCCCCTATCCCCCTTCTCTCCCCTCCCATCAGTGTTATTTTTGGGACCTGGGCGCTTTTATTTTTTCATTTGTCCTCATAGCAAAGCCGGGTATCCACCTCCCGACGCTCTGCTGAGCCTGCTTCCTGATTAGGCAGGAACAGGAAGGTGGTGCACAACATGTGACTGCACTGGAGGATCGTTCAGACATGAGGAGCAGCAGCCCAGAAGGTCCAGCAGCTGCAGGCATCCCATACCGAGGAGCAGTGACTCAGGTACATTCTGCAGCTGACACACGGGGGAGGGGTATAATAGTGTGTACTGGGGGGGGGGGGGGTGAGTATATTAGTGTGTGCTGGGGAGGGGGGGTGAGTATATTAGTGTGTGCTGGGGAGGGGGGTGAGTATATTAGTGTGTGCTGGGGAGGGGGGGGATGAGTATATTAGTGTGTGCTGGGGAGGGGGGGGGTGAGTATATTAGTGTGTGCTGGGGAGGGGGGGTGAGTATATTAGTGTGTTCTGGGGAGGGGGGGTGAGTATATTAGTGTGTGCTGGGGAAGGGGGGTGAGTATATTAGTGTCGTGTGCTGCTTATTTTAATGTCAGTATTTCAGTGATCACAAAATACGCGCTACAGTGCTCGTGGGACTCACTTTTTAAAAATGAGTGGGTCCTGCAGGAGGCGCTGTGAGTCAGAGACCTGTGTGCGCCTCAGCCACTACTGAAATGCTATTGGCTGGGGCGCACACAGGATTCTGACTCGCTGCGCGTCTTGCAGGACCTGCTCCTTCCTCAGTGGCCGTCTCCCCTGTCACTCACCGCTGGCAGCCATTCCCCATCTGAGACCTCTGTCCTTGCCCTGCCAGCAGGATCCAGTGCGAACAGGCTTTTATACTACCTGTGGTGGTGCCGTGCTCTCAAGCCCAGGACCTTCTTTTGCTTTACTTAAAGCTAACACTACCGCAGCACCCCTAGACGGTGAGAGACCCTGCTTTTGGACTAAAGTATACCTGCACTGTTGCCACTTTACACATTGGCATGTGTGTTTTCATTTAGAATTGTATATGCAATATGTATTATTAAATGTTTTTTTTTTATGCCTATACTCTCCTCATACATTAAGGACAGTAATTTGGGGCTATTACATTTTTTTGGGGGGTGTAAGTGCCAACACACTTACACCGCCTGAAAAAATAATTTTGGTATCGGGCCTTAGTATGTAATGCCGGCGCACAGGATCTAAAGTATACCTCTCCCTGCCGCTACCCTTTCCCCATCCACTCTAGCGAGCGATCAACTTGGAATGAGGGCCATTGTAAAGAGACTTGTCAAAAATACGTACTGATGTGTCCCTTTTCAGTTTAAAGACTAATTGCGGCAAACACAACTTGTTATTCGCAATAAGCATGCCCGTGGTGTGCATGTATCCGCGATCCATAGGATCGTATGGTGTGTACGCTCCCGCAAACAGGACGCAGCTTACGATGCGGCTGCTAGCAGGTAAGATGAGAGTGGCCACATCTGTATTTTTAGGAGGGCGCAAAATTTATAGTTTGCAGGAGGGCGCCGAACACCTTAGCACCGGCCCTGCTCATAACAATATGTTACTACTCACAGTAGTGCCCCTTATCCACATTACATCACACTGAATTGCTTCTTATTCGAATTACACCACACCATATTGCTATTTATTCACATTAGACCACACAGTAGAGAGTCTTATACACACAATGCCACACATTAATAATGCCTTTATACACAATACAACACAGTAATGCCCCTTACACATTATTAATGTCCTTATAAATATAATGCACCTTACATATTATGCCAACCTTTACTAGTGCCCTTATACACAAAATGTCCCTTACACATATGCTGCACATTATTAATGCCCTTATACACATAATGAAACACATAGTGTCCTTACACTTATGCCACACATTATGAATGCATTTATACACGACACACATAATGCCCCTTACACATATGGTGAACACCACTGCACAACCAACCCACCTGTACACAGCACTCACACGGCCACTAACACTGTGACCTCTGCCTTTGCTTGGATACAGATGTGTCCTCATACATCTTGATTTAATATGCCATGCAGTAGGAGATGCCTGGCATGTGTCAGCTGGCAGCTCTAGTCCAGCTCTGCTAACATTGGGCACCTTTTTTGCAGAAAATGTGTCTTATTTGCAGTGGTATGTGACTGGGATGCACAAGCAGCTTCTGCTGATTAAAATATTGTGCGGCATGTCTATATTCTGTGTGCGACTGTGACTGTATCTGCATACGAAATGCTATGTTACAGTGGTTTCCCGGAATACACTGTAATTTAGCATTATGTATGCAGATACAGCTACAGAATATAGGCATGTTGCATATAATTTTTTAGAGATGTGTGGCTGGTACTTTTCGTGTTTTGTGTTTTGGTTTTGGTTCTGGTTCCATGCTCGTGTTTTGGATCTGGATTAGTTTTGCCAAAACCACCCTTTCGTGTTTTGGTTTTGGATCTGGATGATTTTTGTAAAAAGCATAAAAACGGCTAAAATCTCATAATTTGGGGGTAATTTTGATCCTACGGCATTATTAACCTGAATAAAATAAATTTCCACTCATTTCCAGTCTATTCAGAACACCTCACACCTCACAATATTGTTTTTAGGCCAAAGGTTGCACCGAGGTGGCTGGATGACTAAGCTAAGCGACACAAGTGTGCGGCACAAACACCTGGCTCATCTAGGAGTGGCACTGCACTGGCAGACAGGAATGCAGATTTAAAAAATAGGCCCCAAACAGCGCATGATGCAAAGAAGAAAAAGAGTTGCAATTAGGTAGCTGTATGACTAAGCTAAGCGACACAAGTGTGCGGCACAAACGCCTCGCCCATCTAAGAGTGGCACTGCAATGGCAGACAGGATGGCACAAAATAAAAACTAGGCCCCAAACAGCACATGATGCAAAGAAGAAAAAAAGATGCAATGAGGTAGCTGTATGACTAAGCTAAGCGACACAAGTGTGTGTCACAAACACCTGGCCTATCTAGAAGTGGCACTGCAGTGGCAGACAGAATGGCACTTAAAAAAACTAAGCCCCAAACAGCACATGATGCAAAGAAGAAAAAGGGGTGCAATGGGTAGCTATATGACTAAGCTAAGCGACACGTGTGCAGCACAAACAACATGGGACATTGGTGGCACAGGTGAGCGTACCCCTAAACCACACACACACACACACACACACACACACACACACACACACACACACACGGCAAAGCCTGTAAAATTTATTTGGATAATAATAACCCTTTTATTTGGAGCTATTATAATAATATGCAGCACAGGCGAGCGGAGCGTACCCCTACACCACACAGGGCAAACCCTGTAAAAATTATTTGGATAATAATATAAGTAATGTATATAACTCTTTTATTTGGAGAAAATAATATACAGCACAGGACACCACCACTGGACTTATGGCAGCACAAGACACCAGCACTGGACTGATGCAGCACAAGACAGCACCACTGGACTGGACTTTTACGGCAGTACCCCTGGACTTGTACGGCAGTGTCAGACAGGATGGCACTTTAAAAAACTAGACTCCGAACAGCACATGGTGCAAAGAAGAAAAAGAGGTGCAAGATTGAATTGTCCTTGGACCCTCCCACCCACCCTTATGTTGTATTAACTGGACATGCACACTTTAACAAACTAATCATTTCAGAGAGAGGGTTTGCCACAAGACTGTGGCTGAAATGACTGGTTGGTTTGGGCCCCCACCAAAAAAGGAGCAATCAATCTCTCCTTGCACAAACTGGCTCTACAGAAGCAAGATGTCCACCTCATCCTCATCCTCCAATTCCTCATCCCTTTCAGTGTGTCCATCCTCCTCCTCACAGAGTATCAATTTGTCCCCACTGGAATCCACCATCACAGGTCCATGTGTACTTTCTGGAGGCAATTGCTGGTAAAGGTCTTCCCAGAGGAATTTATAATTAATTTTGAGGAACATCATCTCCTCCACATTTTGTGGAAGTAACCTCCTATGCCGATCAAGGTTACCGGCTGCACTAAACACTCTTTTGGAGTACACACTGGAGGGGGGGGCAACTTAGGTAAAATAAAGCCAGTTTGTGCAAGGGCCTCCAAATTTCCTCTTTTTCCTGCCAGTATACGTACGGACTGTCTGACATGCCTACTTGGATGCTGTCACTCATATAATCCTCCACCATTCTTTCAATGGTGATAGAAACAGCAGACATGTCAGTAATCATTGGCAGGTCCTTCAGTCTGGACCAGATGTCTGCACTCGCTCCTGACTGCCCTGTATCACTGCCAGCTGTTGGGATTGGAAATCCTATCCTTTTTTTTCGCAGCCACAGTGGCGGGAGAAAATGAAGGAGGAGCTGTTGACGGGTCACGTTCCACTTGAGTTGACAATTTTCTCACAAGCAGGTCTTTGAACCTCTGCAGACTTGTGTCTGCCGGAAAGAGAGATACAATGTAGGCTTTAAACCTAGGATCGAGCATAGTGGCCAAAATGTAGTGCTCTGACTTCAACAGATTGACCACCCTTAAATTCTGGCAAAGTGAATGAAGGACTCATCCACAAGTCCCACATACTTAGAGGAATCGCTCCGTCTTAGCTCCTACTTCAATTTCTCCAGCTGCTTCTGCAAAAGCCTGATGAGGGGAATGACCTGACTCAGGCTGGCAGTGTCTGAACTGACTTCACGTGTGGCAAGTTCAAAGGGTTGCAGAACCTTGCACAACGTTGAATTCAGTCTCCACTGCGCTTGAGTCAGGTGCATTCCCCCTCCTTTGCCTATATCATAGGTAGATGCATAGGCTTGAATGGCCTTTTGCTGCTCATCCATCCTCTGAAGCATATATAGTGTCGAATTACACCTCGTTAAAACCTCTTGCTTCAAGTGATGGCAGGGCAGGTTCAGGAGTGTTTGCTGGTGCTCCAGTCTTCGGCACGCGGTGGATGAATGTCAAAAGTGGCCCGCAATTTTTCGAGCCACCGACAGCATCTTCTGCACGCCTGTCATTTTTCAAAAAATTCTGCACCACCAAATTAATTGTATGTGCAAAACATGGGATCTGCTGGAATTTGCCCAGATGTAATGCACGCTCTTACCCAAAGTTTCACAACTTGACACTGACTTCTGATGAATGCGCAGCAGGTGATGTATAAGGGAGGATGTTCCTAGGTGGTTAACGTCCTTACCCCTACTTATTACAGTGGCAACACACGGCTTGACACCTTTTTTGCGGATAAATAATTCCACACCGAAGAGGTGGCTTTTTTTGTTATTTTGCCCATGCATCACAATGGGCTTATTCATCCCACGGACAACAGGTGTCTCCACCGGTACCTGATTTAAACAAACCATATCACCATCAGAATCCTCATCGTCAACTTCCTCCTCAGCACCAGCAAGACCCATATACTCATCCTGGTGTACTTTAACAGTGACATCTTCAATTTGAATATCATAAACTGGACTGTGGGTGCTACTTCCAGTACTTGCAAAGGGTGTCCAAATGGTGGCAGGAGCCACCTCTTCCTGTCCAGTGTTGGGAAGGTCAGGCATTGCAACCACCGACACACTTGGACTCTCCTTGGGGATTTGTGATACCATCTTAGAACGCACAGTTCTTTGCTGTGCTTTTGCCAGCTTAACTCTTATCATTTTTCTAGCGGGAGGATGAGGCCTTCCATCGTCATGTGAAGCTGAACCACTAGTCATAATCATAGGCCAGAGCCTTAGCCGGTCCTTGGCACTCTGTGTCTTAAATGGCAAATTGGCAAGTTTACGTTTCTCCTCAGACCATTTTTTACTGAACTTTGGCTTGTTGTATTTTACATGCCCTTTACTATCACATTTGGCTTTGGCAGATGATGTTGATGGCATTTCATCGTCTATGTCATGACTAGTGGCAGCAGATTCAGCACTAGGAGGAAAAGGTTCTCGATCTTTCCCTATTTTATACTCCAAATTTTTGTTCTCCATTATTTTTCTGGAGTTATATAACAATATGCGGTACAGGAGAGCGTACCTCTACACCACACAGAGCACACCCTGTGAAAATTATTTGAATTAAATATTAATAATTTGGAGTAAATAATATACAGCACAGGACAGAACTACTGAACTTATATGGCAACACCACTGGACTGGACTTATATGGCAGTACCACTGGAATTATACGGCAGTATCACTGGAATTATTATACAGCTGTATCACTGGAATTATACGGCAGTACCACTAGACTTATATGGAAGTACCACTGGTCTGGATTTTTATGGCAGTATCACTGGACTTAAACGCCAGTACCACTGGAATTATACAGCAGTATCACTGGAATTATATGGCAGTATCACTGGAATTATACGTCAGTATCACTGGAATTATACGGCAGTATCACTGGAATTATACAGCAGTACCACTGGACCTATATGGCATTAACACTGGACTGGACAACTCCCTCGGTGTCAATTTCCTCCTTAGACAGGAACGCCAATAGTTGTGCAGGCCATGCCACTGGCAAGTCTGACGAGTCCTCTCCTAACTGGGATTCCTCCGATGGATCCTTGAGTGTAACGTCTACTGCTGCTGGCGCTGCTGTTGTTGCTGCTGGGAGTCGATCGTCATCCCAGAGGGGAAGTCGGAAGACCACTTGTACTACTTCCAGTAAGCAATTGACTGTCCAACAGTCCTTTGCGAAGAAGATGAAATATCACAGCAGTCATCCTGTTGCAAAGCGGATAACTCAGGCCTTGACAACTATGTTGTTGTCAGACGTGCGTCCGTTATCCGCTGTTAGTTCACAGGGACTTAGAGAATTTCTTGAGGTAGTGTGTCCCCAATACCAAATACCATCTAGGTTCCACTTCACTAGGAAGGCGATACTGAGAATGTACATAGACGTCAGAAAAAGAGTCACCAGTGTCCTAAAAAATGCAATTGTACCCAATGTCCACTTAACCACGAACATGTGGACAAGTGGAGCAGGGCAGACTAAGAACTATGGGGGTAATTCTGAGTTGATCGCAACAGGAACTTTGTTAGCAGTTGGGCAAAACCATGTGCACTGCAGGGGAGGCAGATATAACATGTGCAAAGAGAGTTAGATTTGGGTGGGTTATTTTGTTTCTGTGCAGAGTAAATACTGGCTGCTTTATTTTTACACAGCAATTTATATTGCAGATTGAACTCACCATACCCAAATCTATCTCTCTCTGCACATGTTATATCTGCCACCCCTGCAGTGCACATGGTTTTGCCCATCTGCTAAAAAATTTCCTGCTGCGATCAACTTGGAATTACCCCCTATATGACTGTGACAGCCCACTGGGTAGATGTATTGCCTCCCACAGCAACATCAGCAGCGGCGGCACCAGTAGCAGCATCTCGCAAATGCCAACTTGTTCCTAGGCAGGCTACGCTTTATATCACCACTTTCCATAAGAGGCACACAGCTGTCAACCTCTTACGGAAACTGAGGAACATCATCGCAGATTGGCTTACCCCAATTGGACTCTCCTGGGGATTTGTGACATCGGACAATGCCACCAATATTGTGCGTACATTACATGTGGGCAAATTCCAGCACGTCCCATGTTTTGCCAATACAATGAATTTGGTGGTGTAGAATAAAAAAAAAAAACAACAGGGGCATGCAAGAGATGCTGTCGGTGGCCCAAATAATTGTGGGCCCCTTTCGGCATTCAGCCACCGCATGCCGAAGACTAAAGCATCAGAAAACACTCCTGAACATGCCCTGCCATCAGCTAAAGCAAGAGGTGGTAACGAGGTGGAATTCAACCCTCTATATGCTTCAGAGGATGGAGGAGCAGCAAAAGGCCATTCAAGCCTATACATCTGCCTGCGATATAGGCAAAGGAGGGGGAATGCACCTGACTCAAGCGCAGTGAAGAATGATTTCAACGTTGTGCAAGGTTCTCCAACCCTTGCCACACGTGAAGTCAGTTCAGACACTGTCAGCCTAAGTCAGGTCATTCCCCTCATCAGGCTTTTGCAGAAGCAGCTAGAGAGATTGAAGGAGGAGCTAAAATGGAGCGATTCCGCTAGGCATGTGGGACTTGTGGATGGAGCCCTTCATTCGCTTAACCAGGATTCATGGGTGGTCAATCTGTTGAAAAAATCAGAGCACTACATTTTTGCCACCGTGCTCGATCCTAGGTTTAAAGCCTATGTTGTATCTCTCTTTCCGACAGATACAAGTCTGCAGATGTTCAAAGACCTGCTGGTGAGACACTTGTCAAGTCAAGCGGAACGTGACCCACCAAAAGCTCCTCCTTCATTTTCTACCGCTACTGGAGCTGCCAGGAAAAGGATAAAATTTCCAAATCCACCCGCTGGCGGTGATGCAGGGCAGTCAGGAGCGAAAACTGACATCTGGTCCAGACTGAAGGACCTGCCAATGATTACTGACATGTCGTCTACTGTCACTGCATATGATTTTGTCACCATTGAAAGAATGGTGGAGGGTTATATGAGTGACAGCATCCAAGTAGGCATGTCAGACAGTCCGTACATATACTGGCAGGAAAAAGAGGCAATTTGGAGGCCCTTGAACAAACTGGCTTTATTTTACCTAAGTTGTCCCCCCTCCAGTGTGTACTCCGAAAGAGTGTTTAGTGCAGCCGGTCACCTTGTCAGCGATCGGCGTACGAGGTTACTTCCACAAAATGTGGAGAAGATGATGTTCATCAAAATTATATATAATCAATTCCTCTGTGGAGACACCTACCAGCAATTGCCTCCAGAAAGTACACAGGGACCTGTGATGGTGGATTCCAGCGGGGACGAATTAATACTCTGTGAGGAGGGGGATGTACGCAGTTAAAGGTGTGAGGAATCGGACGTTGAGGAGAAGGTGGACATCTTGCCTCTGTAGAGCCAGTTTGTGCAAGGAGAGATTGATTGCTACTTTTTTGGTGGGGGCTTAAACCAAACCAATCTTTTCAGCCACACTCGTGTGACAGACCCTTTCGCTGAAATGATGGGTTTGTTAAAGTGTGCATGTCCTGTTTATACAACATAAGGGTGGGTGGGAGGGCCCAAGGACAATTCCATCTTGCACCTCTTTTTTTAAATTTATCTTTGCATCATGTGATCTTTGGGGCCAATTTTTTAAGTGCCATCCTGTCTGACATTGCAGTGCCACTCCTAGATGGGCCAGGTGTTTGTGCCCGCCACTTGGGTTGCTTAGCTTAGTCATCCAGTGACCTCGGTGCAAATTTTAGGGCTAAAAATAATATTATGAGGTGTGAGGTTTTCAGAATAGACTGGAAATAAGTGGAAATTATAGTTATTGAGGTTAATAATACTATGGAATCAAAATTACCCCCAAATTCTATGATTTAAGCTGATTTTAAGGAGTTTTTGGAAGAAAAAAACACCCGAATCCGGCAAAATTTTTTAAGGGAGATTTTGACAAAACGCATCCGAATCCAAAACACGGCTGTGGAACTGAATCCAAAACCAAAACACATAACCCTAAAAATTTCCAGTGCACATCACTTATCCTTACTGTATTGTACTATGGTGGAGATGTATCAATGCTTGGATAGAGATAACTGGATTCATCAGCTCAATTATTCATCTATCCATCTGCTCTAGTCATTCTTCTGACATTCTGAAGATCACAACAGTATTCCAGAAGATATGTGATGTATGTGGAGTTTCAGTTACTACTAGAGATGTGCAGCGGGCATTTTTTGTGTTTTGTGTTTTGGTTTTGGATTCGGTTCCGCGGTCGTGTTTTGGGTCGGACACGTTTTGGCAAAACCTCCCTTAAGAATTTTTGTCGGATTTGGGTGCGTTTTGCATTTGGGTTTTAAATACACCCTCAAAAACAGATTAAATCGTAGAATTTGGGGGTAATTTTGATACTATAGTATTATTAACCTCAATAACCATAATTTAGACTCATTTCCAGTCTATTCTGAACACCTCACACCTCACAATATTATTTTTAGTCCTAAAATTTGCACAGAGGTCGCTGGATGACTAAGCTAAGCGACCCAAGTGGGCGGCATAAACACCTGGCCCATCTAGGAGTGGCACTGCAGTGTCAGACAGGATGGCACTTAAAAAAATAGTCCCCAAACAGCACATGATGCAAAGGTAAGTAAAAAAAAAAGAGGTGCAAGATGGAATTGTCCTTGGGCTTTCCCACCCACCCTTATGTTGTATAAACAGGACATGCACACTCTAATAAACCCATCATTTCAGCGACAGGGTCTACCACACGAGTGTGGCTGAAATGACTGGTTGGTTTGGGCCCCCACCAAAAAAGAAGCAATCAATCTCTCCTTGCATAAACTGGCTCTACAGAGGCAAGATGTCCACCTCCTCCTCATCGTCCGATTCCTCACCCCTTTCACTGTGTACATCCCCTTCCTCACAGAGTATTAATTCGTCCCCGCTGGAATCCACCATCACAGGTCCCTATGTACTTTCTGGAGGCAATTGCTGGTAAATGTCTCCACGGAGGAATTGATTATAATTAATTTTGATGAACATCATCTTCTCCACATTTTCTGGTAGTAACCTCCTACGCCGATTGCTGACAAGGTGACCGGCTGCACTAAACACTCTTTCGAAGTACACACTGGAGGGGGGGCAACTTAGGTAAAATAAAGCCAGTTTGTGCAAGGGCCTCCAAATTGCCTCTTTTTCCTGCCAGTATATGTACGGACTGTCTGACATGCCTACTTGGATGCTGTCACTCATATAATCCTCCACCATTCTTTCAATGGTGACAGAATCAAATGCAGTGACAGTAGATGACGTCAGTAATCGTTGGCAGGTCCTTCAGTCTGGACCAGATGTCAGTTTTCGCTCCTGACTGCCATGCATCACCGCCAGCGGGTGGTTTTGGAAATGTTATCCTTTTCCTGGCAGCTCCAGTGGCGGTAGAAAATGAAGGAGGAGCTGTTGGCGGGTCACGTTCCGCTTGTCTTGACAAGTGTCTCACCAGCAGGTCTTTGAACATCTGCAGACTTGTGTCTGCCGGAAAGAGAGATACAATGTAGGCTTTAAACCTATGATCGAGCACGGTGGCCAAAATGTAGTGCTCTGATTTCAACAGATTGACCACCCGTGAACCCTGGTTAAGCGAATGAAGGGCTTCATCCACAAGTCCCACACGCCTAGCGGAATCGCTCCATTTTAGCTCCTCCTTCAATCTCTCCAGCTGTTTCTGTAAAAGCCAGATGAGGGTATGACCTGACTTAGGCTGGCAGTGTCTGAACTGACTTCACGTGTGGCAAGTTCAAAGGGTTGGAAAACCTTGCACAACGTTGAAATCATTCTCCACTGCGCTTGAGTCAGGTGCATTCCCCCTCCTTTGCCTATATCGTAGGCAGTTGTGTAGGCTTGAATTACCTTTTGCTGCTCCTCCATCCTCTGAAGAATATAGAGGGTTGAATTCCACCTCGTTACCACCACTTGCTTCAGCTGATGGCAGGGCATGTTCAGGAGTGTTTTCTGGTGCTCCAGTCTTCGGTACGTGGTGGATGCATGCCGAAAGTGGCCTGCAATTCTTCAGGCCACCGACAGCATCTCCTGCATGCCCCTGTCATTTTTAAAAAAAATTCTGCACCACCAAATTCATTGTATGTGCAAAACATGGGACGTGCTGGAATTTGCCCACATGTAATGCACGCATAATATTGGTGGCATTGTCCGATGTCACAAGTCCCCAGGAGAGTCCAATTGGGGTAAGCCAATCTGCGATGATGTTCCTCAGTTTCCGTAAGAGGTTGTCAGCTGTGTGCCGCTTATGGAAAGCAGTGATACAAAGCGTAGCCTGACTAGGAATGAGTTGGCATTTGCGAGATGCTGCTACTGGTGCCGTCGCTGCTGTTGTTGCTGCAGGAGGCAATACATCTACCCAGTGGGCTGTCACAGTCTTATAGTACTTAGTCTGCCCTGCTCCACTTGTCCACATGTCCGTGGTTAAGTGGACATTGGGTACAACTGCATTTTTAGGACACTGGTGACTGTTAATCTGATATCTGTGTACATTCTCGGTATCACATGCCTAGGATAGTGGAACCTAGATGGTATTTGGTACCGGGGACACACTACCTCAAGAAATTCTCTAAGTCCCTGTGAACTAACGGCGGATACCGGATGCACGTCTGACACCAACATAGTTGTCAAGGCCTGAGTTATCCGCTTTGCAACAGGATGACTGCTGTGATATTTCATCTTCCTTGCAAAGGACTGTTGGACAGTCAATTGCTTACTGGAAGTAGTACAAGTGGTCTTCCGACTTCCCCTCTGGGATGACGATCGACTCCCAGCAGCAACAACAGCAATGCCAGCAGCAGTAGGCGTTACACTCAAGGATCCATCGGAGGAACCCCAGTTAGGAGAGGACTCATCAGACTTGTCAGTGACATGGCCTGCAGGACTATTGGCGTTCCTGTCTAAGGAGGAAATTGACATTGAGGGAGTTGGTGGTGTAGTTTGCAGGAGCTTGGGTACAAGAGGAAGAAGTGATTTCGTTGTCAGTGGACTGCTTCCGCTGTCTCCCAAAGTTTTTTAACTGGTCAATGACTTCTGATAAATGCGCTCCAGGTGACGTATAAGGGAGGATGTTCCTAGGTGGTTAACGTCCTTACCCCTACTTATTACAGCTTGACAAAGGCAACACATGGCTTGACACCAGTTGTCCGCATTTCTGTTGAAATAATTCCACACCGAAGAGGTGATTTTTTTTTGTATCTTGACCAGGTATGTCAATGGCCTTATTTATCCCACGGACAACAGGTGTCTCCCCGGGTGCCTGACTTAAACAAACCACCTCACCACCAGAATCCTCCTTGTCAATTTCCTCCTCAGCGCCAGCAACACCCATATCCTCATCCTGGTGTACTTCAACAGTGACATGTTCAATTTGACTATCAGGAACTGGACTGTGGGTGCTCCTTCCAGCAATTGCAGGGTGTGTGAAAATGGTGGAAGGAGCCACCTCTTCCCGTCCAGTGTTGGGAAGGTCCGGCATCACAACCGACACAATTGGACTCTCCTTGGGGATTTGTGATTTAGAAGAATGCCCAGTTCTTTGCTGTGCTTTTGCCAACTTAACTCTTTTTTCATTTTTCTAGCGGGAGGATGAGTGCTTCCATCCTCATGTGAAGCTGACCCACTAGTCATGAGGAACACAGGAGAGGGCCTTAGCCGTTCCTTGCCACTCCGTGTCGTAAATGGCATATTGGCAAGTTTACGCTTCTCCTCAGATGCTTTTAATTTAGATTTTTGGGTCATTTTACTGAACTTTTGTTTTTTGGATTTTACATGTTCTCCACTGTGACATTGGGCATCGGCCTTGGCAGACGACGTTGATGGCATTTCATCGTCTCTGCCATGACTAGTGGCAGCTGCTTCAGCACTAGGTGGAAGTGGATCTTGAGCTTTCCCTATTTTACCCTCCAAATTTTTGTTCTCCATTTTTTAATGTGTGGAATTATATGGCAGTAATATAGTTGGAATTAGACGGCAGTAATGTCTGGTATTAGTTACACTAGATAGATACCAGATACCACTGTGACTGGAATGATGATGACCTATGCACAGTGACAGGACACTACCACAGCACCCTACAGCAGCAAGATGCAGCACAAGACACTGGACTTTTAGTAATGTACTGTAGTATACTGGTCACCACAATGCAGCACAAGACAATGAGTAGTGATACTGAGCACTGATGAGGATACTAGAACTGACACTGGGCAGCGAGAATAGCACTGAACTATTGTACTGTAGTATACTGGTCACCACAATGCAGCACAAGACAATGAGTAGTGATACTGAGCACTGATGAGGATACTAGAACTGACACTGGGCAGCGAGAAGAGCACTGGACTATTGTACTGTAGTATACTGGTCACCACAATGCAGCACAAGACAATGAGTAGTGATACTGAGCACTGATGAGGATACTAGAACTGACACTGGGCAGCGAGAACAGCACTAGACTATTGTATTGTAGTATACTGGTCACCACAATGCAGCACAAGACAATGAGTAGTGATACTGAGCACTGATGAGGATACTAGAACTGACACTGGGCTGCGAGAACAGCACTGGACTATTGCACTGTAGTATACTGGTCACCACAACGCAGCACAAGACAATGAATAGTGATACTGAGCACTGATGAGGATACTAGAACTGAAACTCGGCAGCGAGAACAGCACTGGACTATTGTACTGTAGTATACTGGTCACCACAATGCAGCATAAGACAATAAGTAGTGATACTAAGCACTGATGAGGATAACCTCAGTCAACACCTTTAAGAATGGGTTAGATAAATTCCTAATGGATAAGGATATCCAGGGTTACGGGGCATAGTCACGCACTATGGTTATTATAAAAAAGAGGGGTTAATCGGAACGGCAGTCAGCAACTTCAGTCAAAAATTTATACAAAATAATTGTGCATAGGAGACCATAAATAGGTTGAACCCGATGGACAATTATCTTTTTTCAACCTTAGATACTATGTTACTATGTTAATATACTAGAACTTACACTGGGCAGCGAGAACAGCACTGGACTATTGTATTATAGTATACTGGTCACCACAATGCAGCACAAGATAATGAGTAGCGAGAGCAGCACTGGACTATTGTAGTGTAGTATACTGGTCACCACAATGCAGCACAAGACAATGAGTAGTGATACTGAGCACTGATGAGGCTACTAGAACTGACACTGAGCAGCGAGAACAGCACTGGACTATTGTACTGTAGTATACTGGTCACCACAATGCAGCACAAGACAATGAGTAGTGATACTGAGCACTGATGAGGATACTAGAACTGACACTGGGCAGCGAGAACAGCACTGGACTATTGTACTGTAGTATACTGGTCACCACAATGCAGCACAAGACAATGGGGTTTATTTACTAATATTCGTGTTTTGGCCATTTTGAAGGATGTTTGAACTCGAATGGTATCGGGTGCATTTTACTGCAACTTTTTGAATCCTGATACGATCATTCACTAAGCTGCCGAGTTTTGCACAATCGTTTTTTCCGATGTCGATGTGATTCGTAATATCAGGTAGTGTTTTACGGGAGTGATGAGTTAAACACTGCCTGAAAAAACACAAGGAATCCCGGCCGGATCTGTGAGATCCGTGCAGGGCTTCATTGTGTACCTTAAAAAGTTGATTAAAGTCTTAAAAAATCTGGAAAAATTTCGCGGGGTCCCCCCTCCTAAGCACAACCAGCCTCGGGCTCTTTGAGCTGGTCCTGGTTGAAAAAATATGGAGAAAAAAATGACAGGGGTTCCCCCATATTTAATCAACCTGCACCGGGCTCTGTGCCTGGTCCTGGTTCCAAAAATACGGGGACAAAATGCGTAGGGGTCCCCCATATTTTTAAAACCAGCACCGGGCTCCACTAGCCAGGTACATAATGCCACAGCCGGGGGACACTTTTATACTGGTCCCTGCGGCCCTGGCATTACATACCCAACTAGTCACCCCTGGCCGGGGTACCCTGGAGGAGTGGGGACCCCTTCAATCAAGGGGTCCCCTTCCCTCCAACCACCCAAGGGCCAGGGGTGAAGCCCGAGGCTGTCCCCCCCATCCAAGGGCGGCGGATGGGGGGCTGATAGCCCTGTGAAAAATTTTGAATATTGTTTTTAGTAGCAGTACTACAAGTCCCAGCAAGCCTCCCCCGCAAGCTGGTACTTGGAGATCCACTAGTACCAGCATGCGGTGGAAAACCGGGCCCGCTGGTACCTGTAGTACTACTACTAAAAAAATACCACCCCTGGCCCTTGGGTGGCTGGAGGGGGAGGACCCCTTGATTTAAGGGGTCCCCACTCCTCCAGGGTACCCCGGCCAGGGGTGACTAGTTGGGTATGTAATGCCAGGGCCGCAGGGACCAGTATAAAAGTGTCCCCGCTGTGGCATTAAGTACCTGGCTAGTGGAGCCCGGTGCTGGTTTTAAAAATACGGGGGACCCCTACGCTGTTTGTCCCCCGTATTTTTGGAACCAGGACCAGGTGCAGAGCCCGGTGCTGGTTGATTAAATATGGGGGAACCCCTGTCATTTTTTACCCCATATTTTTTCAACCAAGACCGGCTCATAGAGCCCAAGGCTGGTTATGCTTAGGAGGGGGGACCCCACGCAATTTTTTTTTCAGTTTTTACACTAAACAGACCCTTTCCCATAGATAACCATGCACAGATCTCACTGATCCATGCATGGTTATACAAACTCGACTGGAAAAAGCAGGTCTATTTTTATGCTGCTTTTTTTAACGAATCGAAAAAAAACAGACCCGCACTTGAGCACTCAGAAACTAACACCCAAATACGAATGAATAGTGAATGCCCGTATTCTATGAAATAACAGCCGCGTTTGACCGATGGTCTATTCATTCGTATTTCGGAAGGTTGTCATTCAAACCATTACGAATAGACCAGACACTGCCGAGATTGGTGCTTAGTGAATTCCCGGATTGGGACTTAGAAAAAAAAAAAACAAATCGTCCAAACTCGGATTTTTAGTAAATACTGGCCAATGAGTAGTGAAACTGAGGAGTGATGAGGATACTAGAACTGACACTGGGCAGCGAGAACAGCACTGGACTATTGTTCTGTAGTATACTGGTCACCACAATGCAGCACAAGACAATGAGTAGTGATACTGAGCACTGATGAGGATACTAGAACTGACACTGGGCAGCGAGAACAGCACTGGACTATTGTACTCTACCACAATGCAGCATAAGACAATGAGTAGTGATATGAGCACTGATGAGGATACTAGAACTAACACTGGACAGCGAGAACAGCACTGGACTATTGTACTGTAGTATACTGGTCACCACAATGCAGCATAATACAATGAGTAGTGATACTGAGCACTGATGAGGATACTAGAACTGACACTGGACATCGAGATTCAGAACTGGACTATTGTACTGTAGTATACTGGTCACCACAATGCAGCACAAGACAATGAGTAGTGATACTGAGCACTGATGAGGATACTAGAACTGACACTGGGCAGCGAGAACAGCACTAGACTATTGTACTGTACCACAATGCAGCATAAGACAATGAGTAATGATATGAGCACTGATGAGGATACTAGAACTAACACTGGACAGCGAGAACAGCACTGGACTATTGTACTGTAGTATACTGGTCACCACAATGCAGCATAATACAATGAGTAGTGATACTAAGCACTGATGAGGATACTAGAACTGACACTGGACATCGAGATTCAGAACTGGACTATTGTACTGTAGTATACTGGCCAC
The DNA here is from genome assembly GCF_028390025.1 of Pseudophryne corroboree. NCBI lineage: Eukaryota > Metazoa > Chordata > Amphibia > Anura > Myobatrachidae > Pseudophryne > Pseudophryne corroboree. The sequence goes on along the minus strand of NC_086444.1, from coordinate 646,023,823 downwards.
CACAATGCAGCACAAGACAATGAGTAGTGATACTGAGCACTGATGAGGATACTAGAACTGACACTGGGCAGCGAGAACAGCACTGGACTATTGTACTGTAGTATACTGGTCACCACAATACAGCACAAGACAATGAGTAGTGATACTGAGCACTGATACGGATACTAGAACTGACACTGGGCAGCGAGAACAGCACTAGAATATTGTATTGTACCACAATGCAGCACAAGACAATGAGTAGTGATATGAGCACTGATGAGGATACTAGAACTGACACTGGGCAGCGAGAACAGCACTGGACTATTGAACTGTAGTATACTGGTCACCGCAATGCAGCACAAGACAATGAGTAGTGATACTGAGCACTGATGAGGATACTAGAACTGACACTGGGCAGCGAGAACAGCATTAGACTATTGTACTGTACCACAATGCAGCACAAGACAATGAGTAGTGATATGAGCACTGATGAGGATACTAGAACTGACACTGGGCAGCGAAAACAGCACTGGACTATTGTACTGTAGTATACTGGTCACCACAATGCAGCACAAGACAATGAGTAGTGATACTGAGCACTGATGAGGATACTAGAACTGACACTGGGCAGCTACAACAGCAGTAGACTATTGTACTGTATCACAATGCAGCACAAGACAATGAGTAGTGATACTGAGCACTGATGAGGATACTAGAACTTAACCTGGGCAGCGAGAACAGCACTGGACTATTGTACTGTAGTACATTGGTCACCACAATGCAGTATAATACAATGAGTAGTGATACTGAGCACTGATGAAGATACTAGATCTGACACTTGGCAGCGAGAACCGCACTGGACTATTGTACTGTAGTATACTGGTCACCACAATGCAGCACAAGACAATGAGTAGTGATACTGAGCACTGATGAGGATACTAGAACTGACACTGGGCAGCGAGAACAGCACTGGACTATTGTACTGTAGTATACTGGTCACCACAATACAGCACAAGACAATGAGTAGTGATACTGAGCACTGATACGGATACTAGAACTGACACTGGGCAGCGAGAACAGCACTAGAATATTGTATTGTACCACAATGCAGCACAAGACAATGAGTAGTGATATGAGCACTGATGAGGATACTAGAACTGACACTGGGCAGCGAGAACAGCACTGGACTATTGAACTGTAGTATACTGGTCACCGCAATGCAGCACAAGACAATGAGTAGTGATACTGAGCACTGATGAGGATACTAGAACTGACACTGGGCAGCGAGAACAGCATTAGACTATTGTACTGTACCACAATGCAGCACAAGACAATGAGTAGTGATATGAGCACTGATGAGGATACTAGAACTGACACTGGGCAGCGAAAACAGCACTGGACTATTGTACTGTAGTATACTGGTCACCACAATGCAGCACAAGACAATGAGTAGTGATACTGAGCACTGATGAGGATACTAGAACTGACACTGGGCAGCTACAACAGCAGTAGACTATTGTACTGTATCACAATGCAGCACAAGACAATGAGTAGTGATACTGAGCACTGATGAGGATACTAGAACTGACACTGGGCAGCTACAACAGCAGTAGACTATTGTACTGTATCACAATGCAGCACAAGACAATGAGTAGTGATACTGAGCACTGATGAGGATACTAGAACTTAACCTGGGCAGCGAGAACAGCACTGGACTATTGTACTGTAGTATACTGGTCACCACAATGCAGCACAAGACAATGAGTAGTGATACTGAGCACTGATGAGGATACTAGAACTGACACTGGGCAGCGAGAACAGCACTGGTCTATTGTACTGTAGTATACTGGTCACCACAATGCAGCCCAAGACAATGAGTAGTGATATTGAGCACTGATGAGGATATGATAATGTCAATTTATTATCTTTAAACATAAAGCTATTCACTATTACCGTGGAGCCGCAATGGCCGCTAGACCACGTGCACGTGCTACGCACTTTGTACGCTATTTGCGTAGAGAGTCCCGCACGTGGTACGCACTTGGTGTACACACGCTGCGCTGGGTGTACGGAATACACACAGTGGGCGCACACACAGTCGATAACCTTTAAACCTTGTTAATAAAACACAGTAAGAATATACTTATACTCTAAACCTTAGTAGTCAAATACTGTAATGATGTAACGCTTAAAAACCTTAACAATGTGTATGCTGTTTAAGCGATTGAGACGCTAAGAGAGCCCTTTGCAGGAAAGTGAAAACACAACACCGGGTTTGGTTATAACAGCAGCAGCTCTAACACTGCTGTGGATTTTTCAGAGTAAAAGGGGAAAAACAGTACAAATTATACACTACAAACAAACATAGAAATCTAACATAATAACAGAGAATAACATGAACAATGGCGAACAATGGCTACAGAGAATATACATACGTGGGGAATCTTTCGCATGCGCGACCTGGAATGCAGTCCTCAGCTATCAGGTAGAAAGCCTTCAGAGACATGAGGCTGGCCAGGCAACAGTGGTCTTTATATACACAACATACATTCACAATACAATGGTACCTGTATCTCATTGTTCATTGGACACAGGGATGTGTCTCTACATTACAGCAAAGGTCATAGGTGGATTTGAACAGGTGGGCTGTGTCTTTCCCCAACTGCTCTGGTGGGAGGTATCCTTAGGATTCCCGCCGCATGTGTAATTTACAGCAAATACAGTTAATGTTCATAATCTACTTCTGTACATAACTATACGCAGGAGCGAGCGATCCTTTCCTAACTAACACCGGAATGTTACTCTTAAAATACCCTACAGCTGGATACTAGACACCACCTTTCAACCTTTATCTGACCCTTCCTATCATGCAAAGAGGAATCTCTCTGTCCAGGAACAGTTTAAACTAATCATACTCGCTTACATGGTCTAAGGGAATATTGACTACAAAATGCACTATTTGGGTTAAATATGCTACGATCGAGTCGCACGCTACATGCTCACAAACTCCGCCGTAAATACACATCTCATGCGCACGATCACCGGAGCGATCCTACGCAACTTGCGGGTATGTGCACGCACGGGGGAACAAGTGCACGAGCAGCGTGCATGTGCATGAGGGGTTAGTACAAGGGGCATGCATCATGATATTTTTTGACTTTGACAGATACTAGAACTGACACTGGGCAGCAAGAACAGCACTGGACTATTGTACTGTAGTATACTGGTCACAACAATGCAGCACAAGACAATGAGTAGTGATACTGAGCACTGATGAGGATACTAGAACTGACACTGGACAGCGAGAACAGCACTTGACTATTGTACTGTAGTATACTGGTCACCACAATACAGCACAAAACAAAGAGTAGTGATACTGAGCACTGATGAGGATACTAGAACTGACACTGGGCAGCCAGAACAGCAATGAACTATTGTACTGTAGTATACTGGTCACCACAATGCAGCACAAGACAATGAGTAGTGATACTGAGCACTGATGAGGATACTAGAACTGACACTGGACAAAGAGATGCAGCACTGGACTATTGTACTGTAGTATACTGGTCACCACAACGCAGCACAAGACAATGAGCACTGATCCTGAGCACTGATGAGTATACTAGAACTGACACGGAGCAGCAAGATGCAGCAGTGGACTATTGTACTGTAGTATACTCGTCACCACAATGCAGCACAGATACTGAGCACTGATATTGAGCTGATATTGAGCTTTCCACTCAGAGAACGTAGCCTCGCTCTCTCGACAATGCACAAGTGAAAATGGCTGCGACGCGCAGCTCTTTATATGGAATCTGAATCTTGCGAGAATCCGACAGCGTGTTGATGGCGCTTTCCCTCGTTCTGGTTTTCCGAGTAAGGTGCGAAGAACCGAGGCTGCTTTGGACCCGTGTAGACCACGTGAAGTTCGGGAAGGGGGGGGGGGGTTCGGTTCTCGGAGAACTGAACCCGCTCATCTCTAGTTAGTACATGATTTAATTTATTAGATTTCTCCTGGCAATATACACTATGGCATGTCACATTTATATCACACTTTTCATCTATTTAAACATTTACCTATTTCTTTAATCAATTACACTGTGTGTGTGTGTGTGTGTGTGTGTGTGTGTGTGTGCACTGTATATTCTTTGAGTTTTGATTCACTGAGCTACCGCACCTACACTCTCATTCCTCATTCAATGACAAAGCAAATGGGGGAAAGCAGGAAAGCATAGGTCAGAGAACCATTTGTATGTATCACTAATTGAAGTGTCCCCTTTTTGATTCACAATGTCTGTATATACTGTATTCTGTGTGGTAAATAGTATCTATTATTGGATGCCTATGAATATACCATAAAGTATATGTGTATATTATCCTGACCATCCCAAATTATATTTCTTTGAAAAATACTGCATGTGGTTGTAGGTTTAATTAACCACTCACAAGCTACCAGTAGATTTGTTATAGTACTAAGTATACTAGTATTACCTTGTAATAATATAATTAATTTTTATCTAATAATTTTTCTGCATTACTTGTTAGTTTTGGAAAGGATTGGAATAATTGGTGGAGTCTTCAGTACAATGTTTTTCATTGTGCGTGTGGTGCTATTTCTTTTTTCCACACCCCTATATTTCACCTTCCTATTACCCATTGTTGTCTGTGACAATCAGGCTTTTACAGATGGAGGCTCTCTCGTTATTGCAATTTCTTCGCCTAAACGGCGTATTTGTTGCACCTTAGCTAAAGCTCAGGTTGTTGAGGTATTGCATGGAAAGGCCAGTTAAGGTGCAACAACATACACAGCATGCAATACACATCTTCAGCACTGGGTGGCTAATGCTCCACTAATCCAGTACTGTAGAGCGAATAGCGGCAGATGGATATACAGTACAGCACAGCACAGTAATCGTACTGTAATAGTGTACTCTTAGCAAGCCCTGGCAAATAGCCAGTGACAACTCTAATGTTATACACACAGACCAATGGTTAGACGGAGAGAGTCAATCAGGAACTTGAAGTGTATATCATACTGTAAATAAAGGAGGTGTATTTTTATGCAGTGGGCTCACAATTGTCACAACTAAGGGCTGGTGCTGACCAGGGGAAGTCTCAGTTGTAGGGGCTGAGGTGTACGTGAACCTTTAGCACAGATGCCCGAAGGCGTGACCAAGACAACTTTGTAAAAGTTTAAAATGTTTTATTGAACACAGTTCACTTTGCACATTGACAGTTCACGGAAGACAGTGGTACTCAGTATTATGGAGTTGTAGCACAACAGGAGAAAACACAGTTCTTAAATATAGGTATAGTAGGATGCTGTTGGGAGTAGTGTAACTCAGTAAAGTCTTGGAAGACCTGGAAATGGAATAGTCCAGAGAACCAACAGCCATCCGCTGTATAGATGGTATGAGTAGGAACTGACCAGCAGATGACACACTGGAAGCTGGAGATGCTGGTGGAATGCTGAATGAGGTGTGTACTTGTGAACTGCCAGGGATGCCGGGTGGAACCGGCCCAGGTGGTGAGGGTGCTATGGAACTCACGGATGAAGTGAGGTTTAGCTGATAGGAGCACCGATGGTGAACTGTGAGATGATGTTGGAACACCAATGTAGTACGAGATCAACTGAGGAAACACTGGTGATGCTGGAGAGCGATGATGGAACACAGATGAAGCTAGGGATCGATGGTGGAACACCGATGATGACTGGAGATCGATGGCTGAACACCGATGGTGACTGGAGATTGATGGCGGAATACCAATGGTGATTGGAGATCGATGGCGGAACACCAATGGTGACTGGAGATCGATGGCGGAACACCAATGGTGACTGGAGATCGATGGCGGAACACCGATGGTGACTGGAGATCGATGGCGGAACACCGATGGTTACTGGCAGGGCAGAGCACCGCTGGAAGCTGGACGCTGGAAGCCGGTGTCGGGTAACTGCCGGTCACAGGTGTCACGATCCGGGTATCTGGACGCCATTTCTTACCCATCAGATGCCTCCTAAGGCTGGCTCAGCGCTCCAGGACCGGATCCCATCTGTTATCCTGATGTTTACATTCCTGTATCCTCTCCTGTCACTCTGAGACGCGGTCACAGTAAACGCCATATTACACCTGGCATGGCGTCTCCCGCGGCCTCCGCCGCCGTCCCTGAGCTTCTGCATGCAGAGTGTCTGAGTGGCGATTACGTCAGCCGCGGCCTCCGCTGTGTCCGCGTGGTGGGATGTGCACCTGTCAGCTTGGCGCCTCCTGTCTCCGGTGGCCGGCGCCGCCATTACTGTTTTCATTACCACATGGATTACAAACCAAACTTCCCTCCAAGTGTCTGCATGGGCGCAGCCATCTTGGATTTTGTCAGCTGATCATTTCCACCAATCTGTTCTCAGTATTGATAATCTGCATAATTGCCTAGCCAATCCCTTCCTTGCTGCAGGTATAAATACACTGTGCCTGAGCAAGGAAGGTGTCAGTGCTTTGGTTGTCAAACCCAGTTCCTGTTTGTCTCTCTCCTGTGATTGTATTCCAGGTTCCAGCTCCTGTCTCAAGACTTCCACCATAGAGACCCGCACCAGCATTCCACCTGCGGTGTAGCCTGACTCTCCGATCCATTGTGGATTCATCTGTTTCCAGCTACAACATTACCTGCTTCCAGCCCAGCTTCCAGCAGAGTACAGCTTCTCTTAAAGGGCCGGTGTCCTTTCTACAGTTTACCACTCTCCACCGGTATTATTATTTCTCCGCTCTCAAACTCTACATTTCATTCATATTGCATCGCTCTCAAGCTTCATTTATTATTTAACTGGTTCCAGCCAGTATCCACTCCGTGCCAACATCTGTCTGGTTCCAACCAGAACCCACAGCAGCTATTTTATTTACAGCAGTCCAGCTTTCCCTGGAACACCAGCTGGTACGATCCTGGGCTTTCTTCATTGCTACAGTCAGGCCTGGTAAGGACTTTCCAACTCGCAGATAATAAGAACTGTCTCATACTACCAGAGCTCTGTGGCCCCTGCTACCCTGTAGTACCCAGGAACTGTATTATTTCTCTGCTGATTTTATGTTTCTTTTACTGCTACTGTGATGCATGGAGTTTGTCATAAATAAACATCATTGACTTTTATTCAAGTTGTCGTGGTCACGCCTTCGGGCGGTTCTTCTTCATGTTACTTACATGTCCAGGGGTCTGATACAACCTCCCAGGTTCCGGTACATCTCAGCCCCTACAACTGAGGCTGCCTCCCGTCAGCTCAGGCCCTCAGTTGTGACAGTAAGCACTGACCTAATGAATCCAGCCGGAGACCAGGATCAAGCAGCCAGGCCGATGCAAGAACTGGCAGCCCGACTAGAACATCAGGAGGCTGCACAGGGCCACATCGTCCGCTGTCTCCAGGATCTCTCTACTCGGCTGGATGGGATTCAGACAACTCTCCGTGGATCAGGCGCGTCTGGTGCGTCAACCACAGTGACTCCAGCTGTAACCCCACCCACCTTACCCATTTCAGCTCCACGTCTTCATCTTCCAAAGCCAGCAAAATTTGACGGATCTCCAAGATTCTGCAGGGGATTTCTCAACCAGTGTGAGATTCAGTTTGAGCTACAACCTGGCAATTTTCCCAGTGACCGTACAAAAATTGCCTACATTATTTCTCTTCTCAGTGGCTCAGCCCTTGATTGGGCATCACCGTTATGGGAGAGGTCCGAAACCCTGCTATCTTCTTACACTGCATTCGTGTCAACATTCAGGCGCATCTTCGACGAGCCAGGCCGGGTAACCTCAGCTTCATCCGAGATTCTCCGTTTACGCCAGGGGTCACGTACTGTAGGACAATATCTGATACAGTTCCAGATCCTGGCATCCGAACTGGCATGGAACGACGAGGCCCTGTATGCTGCATTCTGGCATGGCTTATCTGAGCGTATTAAAGATGAGTTAGCTACCAGAGACTTACCCTCTAAGTTAGATGAGCTAATCTCACTCTGCACGAAAGTTGATTTACGTTTCAGAGAGAGAGCAACTGAGCGTGGAAGATCATCTGCTCCAAAATCTTCTGCTCCTCCTCCTCGCCAACTGTCACCAACTAAAGATGAGCCCATGCAAATTGTCCGTTCCCGTTTAACTCCTGCTGAGCGCCGAAGACGTCTCTCCGAGTCTCTCTGTCTTTATTGTGCAGCTCCGTCTCACACCATTAATGCCTGTCCCAAACGTCCGGGAAACTCCAAATCCTAGCTCGCCAAGGAGAGGGTCGGCTAGGAGTAATGATCTCCTCTCCATCTCCTCAAGATTGTAATCTCCCAGTCTCGCTTCAAGTTGCTCAACGTTATCGGAACGTCATTGCCCTCCTTGATTCCGGAGCAGCTGGGAACTTTATTACCGAAGCCTATGTTAAACGGTGGTCCCTACCCACCGAGAGACTTCCTTCGTCCATTTCTTTAACTGCCATGGATGGCAGCAAAATTTTTGATGCAGTTATTTCTTTAAGGACTCTACCAGTTCGTCTGAGAGTGGGAGTTCTTCATTCCGAACTTATTTCTTTTTTAGTGATTCCAAGAGCCACACATCCTGTGGTCCTGGGCCTTCCATGGCTCCGTCTTCACAATCCTACAATTGATTGGACGACTACGCAAATCCTGGCATGGGGTTCCTCCTGTGCTGAGACATGTTTGTTTAAAGTATTGCCTGTCTGTTCTTCCTCCCCCAGGTCGTCTGATGTTCCACCTCCTCCATATCAAGATTTCACGGATGTGTTCAGTAAAGCTTCAGCTGATATCCTTCCTCCTCATAGAGAATGGGACTGCCCGATTGATCTCGTTCCAGGGAAGGTTCCACCTCGAGGCCGAACTTATCCGTTGTCTCTGCCTGAGACGCATTCTATGGAGGAATACATTAAAGAGAACCTAGCAAAGGGGTTCATTCGACCTTCTTCTTCCCCAGCCGGCGCAGGCTTCTTTTTTGTAAAAAAGAAAGATGGTGGTCTGCGGCCGTGCATCGACTACAGAGGTTTGAACGACATTACCATCAAGAACCGTTATCCTTTACCCCTGATTACTGAGCTCTTTGACAGAGTTAGCGGAGCTACCATCTTTACAAAGCTGGACTTGAGAGGTGCATACAATCTCATCCGGATCCGTGAGGGTGACGAGTGGAAGACCGCCTTTAACACCCGTGACAGACATTATGAGTACCTCGTCATGCCCTTCGGATTGAGCAATGCTCCAGCTGTCTTCCAGCATTTTGTCAATGAGATCTTCAGAGACATTCTATACCGTCATGTCGTGGTCTATCTAGACGATATCCTCATTTTTGCCAACGATTTAGAGGAACATCGTTTTTGGGTTAAAGAGGTTCTGTCCCGTCTCCGTGTCAATCATCTCTATTGCAAATTAGAGAAATGCGTCTTTGAAGTCAAGTCCATTCCGTTTCTAGGGTACATTGTGTCCGGTTCCGGACTAGAGATGGATCCTGAGAAACTACAAGCAATCCAAAATTGGCCGGTACCCTTAACCCTCAAAGGGGTCCAGAGGTTCTTAGGGTTTGCCAACTATTACCGAAAGTTTATACGAGACTTTTCCACCATTGTGGCGCCTATTACTGCTTTCACTAAGAAGGGTGCTAACCCGTCCAAGTGGTCTGAAGAAGCCATGCAAGCATTTCATCTTTTAAAACAAAGGTTCATCTCTGCGCCTGTTCTGAAACAGCCTGACATTGACTCTCCTTTCATCTTAGAGGTGGATGCCTCCTCCGTTGGAGTAGGAGCGGTGTTATCTCAGAGGGCTAAAGATGGCCATTTACACCCTTGCAGTTTCTTCTCCCGGAAGTTCTCTCCAGCTGAGTGCAACTATGCCATTGGCGACCAGGAGTTGCTAGCCATCAAGCTCACTCTAGAAGAGTGGAGGTATCTGTTGGAGGGGGCTTCTCATTCAATCACCATACTTACAGACCACAAGAACCTTTTATATCTGAAAGGCGCACAATGTCTCAACCCTCGTCAGGCCAGATGGGCACTTTTCTTTTCCAGGTTCGACTTTAAACTCCAGTTCTGTCCGGGCTCTCAGAATCGCAAGGCCGATGCCCTTTCCCGCTCATGGGAGCAAGAAAATGAGTCAGAGTCTTCAGACAAGCATCCTATTATAAATCCGTTGGCATTCTCCACGGTAGGGATGGACTCTACGCCCCCATCAGGGAAAAGTTTTGTGAAACCGATGCTAAGGAAGAAGCTCATGCATTGGGCCCATGCTTCCCGTTTTGCCGGACATACAGGTATCCAAAAAACCCTGGAGTTTATCTCTAGGTCCTATTGGTGGCCAACTCTGAAAAAGGACGTCTTGGAGTTTATTGCATCTTGCCCAAAGTGTGCTCAACATAAGGTATCCCGCCAGTCGCCTGCGGGGCAACTGGTTCCACTATCTGTTCCCCGTCGACCTTGGACCCATTTGTCGATGGATTTTATTACAGATTTACCCATGTGCAACAAGTTCAATACCATCTGGGTGGTAGTTGACCGGTTCACCAAGATGGCACACTTCATTCATCTCACCGGTCTTCCGTCAGCTTCCAAGTTGGCTCAAGTATTCATACAAGAGATCTTCCGACTCCACGGTCTTCCTGAAGAAATTATCTCAGATCGAGGAGTTCAATTCACAGCCAAATTCTGGCGAAGTTTATGTCAAGTCCTCCAAGTCAAGCTAAAGTTTTCCACGGCTTACCATCCTCAGACCAATGGTCAAACCGAGAGGGTGAATCAGGACTTGGAGGCCTTCCTCCGCATCTATGTGTCCTCCTCTCAAGATGACTGGGTTCAATTACTTCCCTGGGCCGAGTTCTGTCATAACAACCAGTATCATTCTTCATCTGCTTCAACACCATTCTTCACTAACTTTGGATTCCACCCTAAAGTCCCTGAGTTCCAACCGCTTCCAGCAACTTCTGTTCCCGCAGTGGATATCACCTTGCATCAGTTTGCCAATATCTGGAAGAGCGTACGATCAGCTCTGCTCAAGGCATCGTTCAGGTACAAGAAGTTTGCGGATAAGAAGCGTCGAGTAGTTCCTGCTCTCAAGGTGGGTGATCGGGTATGGTTATCCACGAAGAATTTGAGGTTAAGAGTTCCCAGTATGAAGTTTGCACCTCGCTATATCGGTCCTTTCAAGATTGAACAAGTCATCAATCCTGTTGCTTACAGACTCCAGTTGCCTCCCTTCTTAAAAATACCCAGGACATTCCATGTTTCCCTGTTGAAACCGCTGATCTTGAATCGGTTTCATTCCTCACTTCCTCCAACTCCGAAAGTCCAAACTCAACGAGGCGTTGAGTATGAAGTAGCCAAGATCCTGGACTCACGTCACCGTTACGGTCAACTGCAATATCTTATTGACTGGAAGGGTTATGGCCCTGAGGAACGTTCATGGACCAATGCTTCTGATGTCCATGCTCCTGCCTTGGTCCGGAGATTCCATTCCAAGTTTCCTCAAAAGCCAAAGAAGTGTCCTGGGGCCACTCCTAAAGGGGGGGGTGCTGTCACGATCCGGGTATCTGGACGCCATTTCTTACCCATCAGATGCCTCCTAAGGCTGGCTCAGCGCTCCAGGACCGGATCCCATCTGTTATCCTGATGTTTACATTCCTGTATCCTCTCCTGTCACTCTGAGACGCGGTCACAGTAAACGCCATATTACACCTGGCATGGCGTCTCCCGCGGCCTCCGCCGCCGTCCCTGAGCTTCTGCATGCAGAGTGTCTGAGTGGCGATTACGTCAGCCGCGGCCTCCGCTGTGTCCGCGTGGTGGGATGTGCACCTGTCAGCTTGGCGCCTCCTGTCTCCGGTGGCCGGCGCCGCCATTACTGTTTTCATTACCACATGGATTACAAACCAAACTTCCCTCCAAGTGTCTGCATGGGCGCAGCCATCTTGGATTTTGTCAGCTGATCATTTCCACCAATCTGTTCTCAGTATTGATAATCTGCATAATTGCCTAGCCAATCCCTTCCTTGCTGCAGGTATAAATACACTGTGCCTGAGCAAGGAAGGCGTCAGTGCTTTGGTTGTCAAACCTAGTTCCTGTTTGTCTCTCTCCTGTGATTGTCTTCCAGGTTCCAGCTCCTGTCTCAAGACTTCCACCATAGAGACCCGCACCAGCATTCCACCTGCGGTGTAGCCTGACTCTCCGATCCATTGTGGATTCATCTGTTTCCAGCTACAACATTACCTGCTTCCAGCCCAGCTTCCTGCAGAGTACAGCTTCTCTTAAAGGGCCGGTGTCCTTTCTAAAGTTTACCACTCTCCACCGGTATTATTATTTCTCCGCTCTCAAACTCTACATTTCATTCATATTGCATCGCTCTCAAGCTTCATTTATTATTTAACTGGTTCCAGCCAGTATCCACTCCGTGCCAACATCTGTCTGGTTCCAACCAGAACCCACAGCAGCTATTTTATTTACAGCAGTCCAGCTTTCCCTGGAACACCAGCTGGTACGATCCTGGGCTTTCTTCATTGCTACAGTCAGGCCTGGTAAGGACTTTCCAACTCGCAGATAATAAGAACTGTCTCATACTACCAGAGCTCTGTGGCCCCTGCCACCCTGTAGTACCCAGGAACTGTATTATTTCTCTGCTGATTTTATGTTTCTTTTACTGCTACTGTGATGCATGGAGTTTGTCATAAATAAACATCATTGACTTTTATTCAAGTTGTCGTGGTCACGCCTTCGGGCGGTTCTTCTTCATGTTACTTACATGTCCAGGGGTCTGATACAACCTCCCAGGTTCCGGTACATCTCAGCCCCTACAACTGAGGCTGCCTCCCGTCAGCTCAGGCCCTCAGTTGTGACAACAGGATGCAATGCTGGGACACTGCAGAGTCAGGCTGCACCGCAAGATGGTAGCAGGTGCAGGTCTCTAGTGGAGCAGAACTCAGGAGCTGGAATACCTGGAACAATAGCAGAACAACCACAGGCAGGAGAGACTTGTATCACTGGGTTTGACAACCAAAGCACTGACCCCTAAGCAGTCTTAATGCAGGATATTTATACCAGCTGGGAAGCAGGAATTGGCTGGGCAATTAAGCAGAGACCAGAGTGCAGCTGCTGGATAATTATGCAGAGACCAGAGTGCAGTTGATTGGCTGAAAAGTAACATGTGATGTAAAAAAACATGGCTACGCCCATGTTTGAATTTGGAGGGAAAGACTGTTTGTAACTTGCATGTGAGTTTTAACCATGATGCTGCCAGACTCACAATGAAGAGACTTGAGGCAATGGGATGCAGCGTGCTGCATGCAGACAGCGCAGATGGAATCCAGGCTTGGAACGCTGGGACAGTCTCAGGAGGCATTTGGAAGGTAAATACAGGTGAGAAATTACCCAGATCATGACAGCACCCCCTCTTTTAGGAGTGGCCCCAGGACAATTCTTAGGCTTGAGAGGAAATCTGGCGTGGAAAGCCTGAACCAACTTGGGAGCATGGACATCCGATGCATTAGTCCAGGAGTGCTCCTCATTGCCATAGCCCTTCCAATCAATCAGGTACTGAAGATGAACATACCGGAAGCGCGAGTCCAGAATCTTGGCGACCTCATACTCAACACCACGTTGAGTCTGAACCTTAGGTGCGGTGGGGAGCGTAGAATGAAAACAATTCAGGATCACTGGCTTGAGTAGAGAGATATGAAATGTCCTGGGAATCTTCAGAAATGGAGGTCATGTAGTCAGAAGATCTCTTGGAAAATTATTTACATCCAGAAACTGAAGAAAAGAACTCTTGACAAAGTCAGAGGCAACTTAAACTGGATTCCTAGAAGTCCTCCCAATCTTCTTCTTCAGAAGCCAGACATTTGTCATCCGAACAAGTGGACCACTGACCATCACTGAAAATAGAATTATCTTCCTGGGAGAAGACATGGCTAGGAAGAATAGTTCCACCCATGATGTAGCTTGAGTCATCAACAAATTCACCTTCGGAATGTGAGTCCAAGTCCAGAGTGAGCATGGGAACATTTACTTTAGTGGAGAGAAGTGCTACGCCAGACTGCACTTCACAGAATTTCGAACTACTGTACATGACGAACCAGAAGCAGAATCTAAGGAAACGTAACCAAGTCTTAAATCAGCAGACCGTTGTTCTTGAACTGGTTTTGCTGTATTTCTTTCCTTGGTATCTTGGAAGTCTTTGATACCTTGATCGTGCATAGGTAATGATGCTGCGGATGAGTTTGCAATGGACGAATTCGGACAGTCAGTCTTTGGGGCAAATTCCCGTTGAATGGCTTTAATGAAAGTAGAGAGATCAATTAGTATTGGATCGTTGGAGTCAATAAGAGGAGTAGCCCACTCCAAAGCTTTGCCCCTGAAAGCTTGAAAGAAAAACTTGATTGCATTAGATGGAGTTATGCCATCAGTTGATTTTGACTCAATACAGCACGAAATTGGATTAAATCTCCCTCGAAGAAAACAGATGGAGAAACTTCAGATGAACACTTGGCAGACCGATCAGTAGACAAAGATTTAGACTCCTGAATTAGATTGGTAGCTGGAGACCCTGGACTTGTTGATGAGCGAATAGACATGGAGACAGATGGAAGTCTATTCTTGAGACTGGAAGATGGAAGTCCTTTATTGGGACAGGCTGACATAAGTTCTTTACCTGAACAAACATAAGGATCTGGATTGAATCCTGATGAATTTGAACTGGCTGGAACCAGAGGAGACTGTGCCGGACCTATGGACGAGACCAGATTGAGTCCAGACAAACTTGAACCGGCTGAGACTTTGGACCTACAGATGGAACCGGATTGGGTCCAGAGATATTTAAATCGGCTGGAACCGAAGGAGTCTTTGGACCTACGGATGGAACCGGATTGGGTCCAGAGATATTGGAATCGGCTGGAACCGAAGGAATCTTCAGACAGACGGATGGAACTGGGTTGAGTCTGGAGACAGTTAAATCAGCTGGAACTGAAGGAGTCAGAATCCGGTTAGAACCGGAATGAGTGGAATCCAAGTGTTCAGTTAGTCCTTCCCGGACCAGGGTCATGCTAGATGCCAACATGGTAGCGCTCTCAGGAGACAGCAAACAGGAGTTCATAACTGCATCTGTAGCACAAAGATTCCCATCTGGAAACTTGACTCTGGATACTCCCCTTGGGGCTGAAACTGTGGTGACCCCTCCTGGGGTTGACGAATCAGACACCTCTCTCAGGGTTGTTATTTACAGCACCTCTCCTGGGGTTGACAGATCAGATACTCCTTTTTGAGTAGAAGACTCATATGCCCCTACAAGAGCTTGGACATTGGAAACCCCTCCTTAGGATGCACACTCGGAACCCCCTCCTGGGGATGGAAACTTTGACCCCCCTCCTGGGGCTGGACACCCGGAACCCTGTACTGGGGTTGGATGCCCTGAACCCCCTGAACCTCCTCCTGGGGCTGAAGACACGGACGCCCCTCCTTGGGCTGGAGAAACGAACACCCCTTCTTGGGCTGCAGAATTTGACTTCCCTTTGGTGAAGAAAGTCTTATTTAATCTCTTTTGTTTCCCAGAATTGGAAATGGGGCTCCTGGTCATAGGACCCCAATTGTAGAATTGGGTTTTCCTTTGATTGACCATCTTATTGTTTCTGACCGGATCAGAAGATGCTGAAGATTCCACATAGGAAGGTTTCTAATTATGAATGCTGTGATGTGGAGATCTAACACACTTCCTTGGCTTACGGAGAGAAGAGTCTACAGTCTTTAATAAAGTGATCAGAACCCCCACAGTAGAAACAGAGTTGAAACTGCATTCGACGCCTCCGTTCCTCTTCAGAAAGTCTAGACCGCGGCTTACTCCGGAACTTATCTTTACTTGGTTCAAGGGGAGACGACTTAGACATAGGGAGATTGGCAGCTGTTGCATCTTTGTTCTCAGCAGACTGTGGGAAGGCTTTCATGGAGATGGGAGCGGAGATATGAGGAGTATCACTGAGACACTTTGAAATAATCGGAACAATGCTAGAGAGAAGGTCTTGTAGCTGTTCCAACAGTTGATTGAGAATCCTTAAATATTCAAATTTAGAAGCGACAGGGAACAGGGAGGACCGGGAATGATTAACAGAGGAGATCATCCCCTCAACAGGAATGTCTTTCACAAAAATGTCAGAGAGTTCTCTTGAATCAGATACCTGAGGAGGAGTATCGGGCGTAATTTGTGGATTGCTCTCAACCTCTGTCATGGCTGCAGGAACATCCTGATGCCAATAAGTAAGAACATTAGAATTGTTCCCAGGAGAATGAGATGGATGGTGCTTGGATGAGAGTAGAGAACTAGAGACCCTCTTTGGAGAAGTTGAATTAAAAATTTTTGGAGTAAATTTTTTAATTACAGCGTCACTGAAGGTCAACAAGTCCTGAAGTATAGGATCCTTTGACTCAATAAGTGAATTAGCCCATTAAAGAGCCTCTCCTCTAAAAGAGAGGAAAAGGTATTTTACAATATTGAAAGGAGTAATATCAGATGATAAATTAGACTCCATGATGGCAAGGTATTGATTCACCAATGCATGATTTTGTTCCAGATCTCCATCGAAGTAGACAGGTGATGGAGCATTGGATGAGTTTTGTGTACTTGAAGCTTGGAAATCACTCGTAGGAACAGAAATGGAGTTAACCAGAGACATTTTTGACTGGCGAGGAGATGCATTGTCTTGAACTGGAAGGCTAAATCATTCAGTAGGTACTGTAGTCAGAACACTGGACACCCCTGAACCACGGAGGGTTGCTTGGATTCCATCTAGCCGGGTAGAAAGGTCCTGGAGACAGCGAAAAACTTGACCCTGTGCAGCCTCCTGATGTTCTAAGCGGGCTGCAAGTTGTTGCATTGGGTTACACGCTTGGGCCTGGTCTCCGGCCGGATCTATTAGGTCAGTGCTTATTGTCACAACTGAGGGCTGGTGCTGACCAGGGGAAGCCTCAGTTGTAGGGGCTGAGGTGTACGTGAACCTTTAGCACAGATGCCCGAAGGCATGACCAAGACAACTTTGTAAAAGTTTAAAATGTTTTATTGAACACAGTTCACTTTGCACATTGGTGGTCATTCCGAGTTGTTCGCTCGCTAGCTGCTTTTAGCAGAATTGCAAACGCAAGGCCGCCGCCCTCTGGGAGTGTATCTTAGCTTAGATGAATAGCAAACGAAAGATTAGCAGAATTGCTACTAATTAATTCCTTGCAGTTTCTGAGTAGCTCCAGACCTACAGTACTGCTAGATTGCGATGACTGCAGTCTGTTTAGTTCCTGGTTTGATGTCACAAACACGCCCTGCGTTTGGCCAGCCACTCCCCCATTTCTCCAGCCACTCCTGCGCTTTTACCTGGCACGCCTGCGTTTTTTAGCACACTCCCTGAAAACGGCCAGTTTCCACCCAGAAACACCCACTTTCTGTCAATCACACTACGATCACTCGAGCGATGAAAAAACGTCGCTCGAGCTTGTGCAAATCTCCAAAGTTTTGTGTTAAATTATTGAAAGCATGCGCACTGCGTACCATGCGCATTTCCCACCTAATCACTCTGTTGCGAAAAACAGCAACGAGCAAACAACTCAGAATGACCACCATTGACAGTTCACGGAAGACAGTGGTACTCAGTATCAGTGGCGTGCGGTGAAGTCAGTAGCTGGTGACGCACTGCAGTCATAATGTTTGCCGAGTCCCGCCGATGACCCATACCGCCGCCATGCTGATGCCCGCTACTACCCCTATGCTCATGCATGCTACCAACCCCAAGCCATTGCCAGTTACTGCCGCTGTCACTGATGCTGCAGCTTGTGCAGGTGAGGGATCTTTTCAGATCCCTCCCCGCTGTCTCCCCACCGTTTTCACAGCTCTGTGGCTGTCCATTGCTGCAGTAATCCTCCTGCCATAGAGCCCTTCTCATCCCACTTGGCAGACCCAGCAGCAGAAGTCTGCATCTGCCTTACAAGGTCCCCTGTCAGCCGGGCAGACTCAGCATGGGTCACTGTGGCTGCAGACATGCCCTCCCCCCCCTTCACAGACAGCCTTTCTCACGCTGCCAGGCAGAGAGCAGCAGAGTTCTGCAGTTACAGTGGGTGTAGTATGGTATGCCAGTGGTCGTGTTCCCGGCGGCCAGCATACCAGCGCTGGGATCCCGAACGCTGGCATACCGTCAGCGGGGCGAGCACAAAAGAGCCCCTTGCGGGCACGGTGGCTATTTATTCTCCCTCCAGGGGGGTCGTGGACCCCCAAGAGGGAGAATAGTTGTCGGTATGCCGGGTGTCGGAATTCCGGCGCCGGTATACTGAGCGCCGGAATCCCAACAGCTGGCATACTGAATACCACCCATGTCAGCAATCCCTCTCACCGATTGTAGTGATTCCCCAAGCCAGAAAATCCTCTCATGGAATCCATGATTCTCCCCTCTATGGCCCTCCCTGCTCACCTGGACCCCCTGACCAGCGCTCACCTGGACACCCGCACAGGGGACTGGGTGCACTGGCTGTGCCGTCAGCAGGGGACCATGAGACACTAGGGGGAAGGAGGGAAAGGGGAACACAGAGATCTGTGTGCGCCAGCAGTGGGGGAACCATGAAAGACACAGGGGCCTGGAGCGCCATCTGTGGGGACACACGGGGAGGAGGGGGGACACGGGGGACTGAGTGCGCTGGCTGTGCGCCATTTGCGGGGACACATGGTGAGGAGGGGGGACTGTGTGCGCTATCTGCGGGGACACACAAGGAGGGGGGGAACTGTGTGCGCTGGCTGTGCGCCATCTGCGTGGACACACGAGGAAGGGGGGGACTGTGTGCGCTGGCTGTGCTGGCAGTGGGGACACAAGGAGACACCAGGGGAAAGGGGAAACACAGTGATCTGTGAGCGCCGTCTGGGGGGACACGGGGAACAAGGATACTGTGTGCGCTGGCTGGGCGCCATCTGCGCAGACACATGGAGAGGGGAGGGCAAGGGGACTGTGTGCGCTGTGGCAGTGGGGATCAACTCACTGCGGCAGGTTATGTCGGGCTGCTGCGCCCTCCTATATGTGGTGCCCGCACCTTACGCAGCCTCATAGCAGGTCCAGGGCTAATGATAGAGCCGGCCCTTCCACTGCCCAATCATATCTTTTTCAGTGACAGGGGCGTGCTTTCATATGAGCTGAAAGCACGCCCCTATCAAAGTGGCACTTCTACTAGGTGCCGCTTATAGGGCTTTTTTTAATGGGCTTTCACTGCCCAATGCTTGGCCCAGCCCCCCGCCTCCGGACCTTTCTTACTGACGGCGGGAGGCACCGTTCTCGGTGCCTCCGAAAACACATTTAAAACAGGTTTTTTTATAGGGTAAAATGGTTAACATTATACACAGCCTAAAGCAGATACTTATGACACAGAATATGTGTCATAAGTATCTTCTTTGCATTATTTTAATCCTTAATGACAGGGGAGGCACTGCCTCCCCTGCTCCCCTGACTGCACGTCCCTGCTCAGTATTGTGGAGTTGTAGCACACACAGTTCCTTAAATATAAGTATAGTAGGATGCTGTTGGGAGTAGTGTAACTCAGTAAAGTCTTGGAAGACCTGGAAATGGAATAGTCCAGAGAACCAACAGCCATCCGCTATATAGATGGTATCAGTAGGAACTGACCAGCAGATGACACACTGGAAGCTGGAGATGCTGGTGGAATGCTGAATGAGGTGTGTACTTGTGACCTGCCAGGGATGCCGGGTGGAACCGGCCCAGGTGGTAAGGGTGCTATGGAACTCACGGATGAAGTGAGGTTTAGCTGATAGGAGCACCGATGGTGAACTGTGAGATGATGTTGGAACACCAATGTAGTAAGAGATCAACTGAGGAAACACTGGTGATGCTGGAGAGCGATGATGGAACACAGATGAAGCTAGCGATCGATGGTGGGACACCGATGATGACTGGAGACCGATGGCGGAACACCGATGGTGACTGGAGACCAATGGCTGAACACCGATGGTGACTGGAGATCGATGGCGGAACACTGATGGTGACTGGATATCGATGGCGGAACACCGATGGTGACTGGAGATTGATGGCGGAACACCGATGGTGACTGGAGATCGATGGCGGAACACAGATGGTGACTGGAGATCGATGGCGGAACACCGATGGTGACTGGAGATCGACGGCAGAACACGATGGTGACTGGAGATCGATGGCGGAACACCGATGGTTACTAGCAGGGCAGAGAACCGCTGGAACCGGGTAACTGCCGGTCACAGGATGCAATGCTGGGACACTGCAGAGTCAGGCTGCACCGCAAGATGGTAGCAGGTGCAGGTCTCTAGAGGAGCTGAACAATAGCAGAACAACCACAGGCAGGAGAGACTTGTATCACTGGGTTTGACAACCAAAGCACTGACTCCTAAGCAGCCTTAATGCAGGATATTTATACCAGCTGGGAAGCAGGTATTGGCTGGGCAATTAAGCAGAGACCAGAGTGCAGCTGCTGGATTATTAGGCAGAGACCAGAGTGCAGCTGATAGGCTGAAAAGTAACATGTGATGTAAAAAAACATGGCTACGCCCATGTTTGAATTTGGAGGGAAAGACTGTTTGTAACTTGCATGCGAGTCTTAACCATGATGCTGCCAGAATCACAATGAAGAGACTTGAGGCAATGGGATGCAGCATGCTGCATGCAGACAGCGCAGATGGAATCCAGACTTGGAACGCTGGGACAGTCTCAGGAGGCATTTGGAAGGTAAATACAGATGAGAAATTACCTGGATCGTGACAACAATGCTTCACGTGCCTTACATATGAATTCCTGGACCAAAGACTGCATGATAGGGTCATCAGCACCCTAACTAAAAATGCCAACTGAGAAAAATACCTTATAACTGACAGCTGTCTCTGCGTCAAAGACACATGACGATTGGGAATTACTACAGCAGTGCTGCCTTGAGACAATATATTTATTTATTATTTTTTTCCCCATTACCATACATATACTCGCATCACGTTGTCACCACACATAATCAAAGCTTTCATCTGTGGCTTTCTTCTCCATAAAAAAGATGCCCGACATTAGCAGAGCTGCCTGGCAACCAGGGCCGGTGCAAGGTCTCTCTGCACCCTAGGCAAAGCATCAACCTGGTGCCCCCTAACCTGCAACCCTCCTGCAGGAGGTGCATTATGACTATGAGGAGCCTCCATGGGGGCTCCTCTCAGGAGCCATAGTTACATCCCCCTCCTATGTGCCTTCACATGACTTAATGTTACACGTGTCGGCACAGAGAAAGCGCTGAGGCACTATGTGGTACAGCCTGATAGTGGTGGCTGCACCTAGTCAGACCTGCAGCAGCAGGTAGCACAGTGCATACCTCCCAACATGACCCTCTCCAGGAGGGACACAATGCTCTGCTCCTGGACTTTTCTCTTAATATATGATTGCCATCACCTGTGTTTAACAGGTTAATGGATAAGAAAGGTGTTTCACCACAGGTGAGGGCAATCATACATTAAAAGAGAATTCAAGGAGCAGAGCATTCTGTCCCTGCTGGAGAGGGTCATGTTGGGAGGTATGACAGTGTAAAAAGAGGAGGCCGTATACAGAGACATCTTTCAGTTTTTTGCTAGATTAAATGAATTCAGTGGCGCCCTCCAGTTGCTGGCGCCCCTAGGCAGCCGCCTAAAGCTGCCTAATGGTAGAGCCGGCCCTGCTGGCAACTGATGGCTCACTCATGCAAGGCATCTCTTGATCTCTCAGTGCATGTACAATGCTGATATGCCTTACAAATGAACATGCATCCTGTGCCTTCTGGGTTCCTTTCCTCCAACCAAAGCCAGCATGATCCATTCATTTACATACAGTAGTGTACCGGCCTTGTTGTGTTTGACATTTACTAAGCAGTACATCCAGTTCTTGAAAGAACAAGTTTCATGGGGGAGGGAGGTTTGTGGGATAGGGGCTGGGGGAGCCTGCCTATTAAAGCCATTGGTAAGTCAGGAAGAAGTACAGTTAACTCAAAGCTAGACGCATCATCGCTTGGAAAGTGAATAAATGGAGAAAGAAAAAGTACCAGCCAGTCAGCTCCTAACTGTCATTTTTTAAACACAACCTGTAACATGACAGTAAGGAGCTAATTGGCTGTAAGTTTTCTCTTTCCATTTTACAAGTTACATTGTGCTTTGTTCTAGAGATGAGCGGGTTCGGATCCCTGAGACCCGAACCCTACTGAACCTCCCTTCCCGAGTCCGGATCCGAGTCAGGCTCGGGTTTTCCCGCCTGACTCGGAAACCGGAACGAGGCAAAACGTCATCATCCCGCTGTCGGATTCTCGCAGGATTTGGATTCCGTATAAGGAGCCGCGCGTCCCCGCCATTTTCACTCCGGCATTGGAGAGTTTACAGAGAGAATGTGTCTCCGTTCTCTCAGTGTCCTCAGTGTCCGTGTCTTGTGCTTCATCTGTCCAGTCACAGTGGTTGTGTCCTCTTGGTGCCATATGTCCAGTGCTGCTGTATAGGGTGCTGTGTTGTGCTGCATCAGTACAGTGGTGGTGTATTGTGCTGCATCAGTCCAGTCACAGTGGTGTTGTCCTCTGCTGCCATATGTCCAGTGATGCTGTATAGGGTGCTGTGTTAAGCTGCATCAGTTCAGTGGTGGTGTATTGTGCTGCATCAGTCCAGTCCCAGTGGTGGTGTCCTCTGCTGCCATATGTCCAGTGCTGCTGTATAGGGTGCTGTGTTGTGCTGCATCAGTTCAGTGTTGCTGTGTTGTCCTGCATCAGACCAGTGGTAGTGTCCTGTGCATCAGTCATCAGTCATTCCAGTGACCAGTCACAGTGGTATACTCTGCTGCCATATGTCCAGTGCTGCTGTATAACAATAACAAGCCCTTACAGTGTTGATGTGTTGTCCTGCATCAGACAAGTGGTAGTGTCCTGTGCATCAGCCATCAGTCATTCCAGTGACCAGTCACAGTGGTATACTCTGCTGCCATATGTCCGGTGCTGCTGTATAATAATAACAAGCCCTTACAGTGTTGCTGTGTTGTCCTGCATCAGACCAGTGGTAGGGTCCTGTGCATCAGCCATCAGTCATGCCAGTACCAGTCACAGTGGTATACTCTGCTGCCATATGTCCAGTGCTGCCTTTATAATAAAAACAAGTCCCTTACAGTGTTGCTGGGTTGTCCTGCATCATACCAGTGGTAGTGTCCTGTGCATCAGCCATCAGTCATTCCAGTGACCAGTCACAGTGATATACTCTGCTGCCATAATTCCAATGCTGCTGTATAATAAAAACAAGTCCCTTACAGTGTTGCTGTGATGTCCTGCATCAGACCAATGGTAGTGTCCTGTGTATCAGCCATCAATCATCCGAGTGACCAGTCACAGTGGTATCCTCTGCTGCCATAAGTCCAGTGCTGCTGTATAATAATAACAAGTCCCTTACAGTGTTGCTGTGTTTTCCTGCATCAGACCAGTGGTAGTGTCCTGTGCATCAGCCATCAGTCATTCCAGTGACCAGTCACAGTGGTATACTCTGCTGCCATATGTCCAGTGCTGCTGTATAATAAAAACAAGTCCCTTACAGTGTTGCTGTGTTGTCCTGCATCAAACCAGTGGTAGTGTCCTGTGCATCAGCCGTCATTCCAGTGACCAGTCACAGTGGTATCCACTGCTGCCATATGTCCAGTGCTCCTGTGCCGCATATTGTGTTACATAACTCCAGAAAAATAATGGAGAACAAAAATTTGGAGGATAAAATAGGGAAAGATCAAGAACCACTTCCACCTAGTGCTGAAGCTGCTGCCACTAGCCATGACATAAACAATGTAAAACCCAAAAAGCCAAAGTTCAGTAAAAAGACTCAAACAAAGAAATTTAAATGATCTGAGGAGAAATGTAAACTTGCCAATATGCCATTTATGACATGGGGTGGCACGGAACGGCTAAGGCCCTGGCCTATGTTCATGACTAGTGTTTCAGCTTCACATGACGATGGAAGACCTCATCCTCCCGCTAGAAAAATTAAAAGAGTTAAGCTGGAAAAAGCACAGCAAAGAACTGTGCGTTCTAACATGGTATCACAAATCCCCAAGGAGAGTCCAAGTGTGTCGCTGGTTGCAATGCCTGACCTTCCCAACACTGGACGAGAAGAGGTGGCTCCTTCCACCATTTGCATTCCCCCTGCAAGTGATGGAAGTAGCACCTACAGGCCAGTTTCTAATTTTCAAATTGAAGATGTCACTGTTGAAGTACACCAGGATGAGGATATGGGTGTTGCTGGCGCTGAGGTGACAATGAGGATTCTGATGGTGATGTGGTTTGTTTAAATGAGGCACCAGGGGAGACACCTGTTGTCCGTGGGATGAAGAAGCCCATTGTGATGCCTGGGCAAAATAACAAAAAAGCCACCTCTTTGGTGTGGAATTATTTCTCCACAAATCCAGACAACAGATGTCAAGCAGTGTGTTGCCTCTGTCAATCTGTAATAAGTAGGTGTAAGGATGTCAACTTCCTCCTCAGCCATGAACATCAGTAGTCCTGCAGGCCATGTCCCTGGCAAGACTGAGGAGTCCCCTCCTAACTGGGATTCCTCCGGAGGATCCTTGAGTGGTACGCTGCCACTGCTGTCATTGCTGCTGGGAGTCGATCATCATCCCAGAGGGGAAGTCGGAAGACCCCTTGTACTACTGTACTTCAACTAAGCAATTGACTGTCCAACAGTCCTTTGTGAGGAAGATGAAATATGACAGCAGTCATCCTGTTCCAAAGCAGATAACTGAGGCCTTGACACTTATGTTGGTGTTAGACATGCATCCGGTAACCGCCACTAGTGCAGTGGGATTTACACAATTGATGGAGGTATTGTGTCCCCGGTACCAAATCCCATCTAGGTTTCACTTCACTAGGCAGGCGATACCGAGAATGTACAGAGACGTCAGAAAAAGTGTCGCCAGTGTACTAAAAAATGCAGGTGAATCCAGTGTCCACTTAACCACGGACATGTGGACAATTGAAAAAGGGTAGACTAAGGACTATATAACTGTTACAGCTCACTGGGTAGATGTATTGCCTCCTGCAGCAACAACAGCTGCAGCGGCACCAGTAGCATCATCTCGCAAATCCAAACTAATTTCTAGGCAGGCTACGCTGTGTATCACCGCTTTCCGTAAGAGGCACACCACTGACAACCTCTTACGGAAGCTGAGGGACATCATCGCGCATTGGCTTACCGCATTTAGACTCTCCTGGGAATTTTTGATATTGGACAATGCCACCAATATTGTGCGTGCATTACAACTGGGCTAATTCCAGCACGTACCATGTTTTGCATATACAATTAATTTGGTGGTTCACAATTTTTAAAAAAATGAGAGGTGTTTACAGGAGATGCTGTCGGTGACCTGAAAAATTGCGGGCCACTTTCGACATTCTGCCACTGCGTGCCGAAGACTGGAGCACCAGCAAACTCTCCTGAACCTGCCTAGCCATTACCTGAAGCAAGAGGTGGTAATGAGGTAGAATTCAACACTCTATATGCTTCAGAGGATGAAGGAGCAGCAAAAGGTCATTAAAGCCTATACATCCACCTACGATATAGGCAAAGGAGGGGGAATGCACCTGACGAAGTGGAGAATGATTTCCGTCTTGTGCAAGGTTCTGCAACCTTTCGTACTTGCCAGACACTGCCAGCTTGAGTCAGGTCATTCCCCTCATCAGGCTTTTGCAGAAGCAGCTGGAGAAATTAAAGGAGGAGCTAAGATGGAGCGATTCCGCTAAGTATGTGGGACTTGTGGATGGAGCCCTTCATTCGCTTTGCCAGGATTCAAGGGTGGTCAATCTGTTGAAATCAGAGCACTACATTTTGGCCATCATGCTCAATCCTAGGTTTATAGCCTACGTTGTATCTCTCTTTCCATCAGACACAAGTGTGCAGAGGTGCAAAGACCTGCTGGTGAGTAAATTGTCAACTCAAGCGGAATGTGACCGGTCAACAGCTCCTTCTTCAATTTCTCCCTCCGCTGGGGCTGCAAGGAAAAGGATAAGATTTCCTAGCCCACCCACTAGCAGTGATGCAGGGTAGTCAGGAGCGAAAGCTGACATCTGGTCCGGACTGAAGTACCTGCCAATGATTACTAGTGATGTGCACCGGAAATTTTTCGGGTTTTGTGTTTTGGTTTTGGGTTCGGTTCCGCGGCCGTGTTTTGGGTTCGAACGCGTTTTGGCAAAACCTCACCGAATTTTTTTTGTCGGATTCGGTTGTGTTTTGGATTCGGGTGTTTTTTCAAAAAAACCTAAAAAACAGCTTAAATCATAGAATATGGGGGTCATTTTGATCCCATAGTATTATTAACCTCAATAACCATAATTTACACTAATTTCCAGTCTATTCTGAACACCTCACACTATTATTTTTAGTCCTAAAATTTGCACCGAGGTCGCTGGATGGCTAAGCTAAGCGACACAAGTGGCCGACACAAACACCTGGCCCATCTAGGAGTGGCACTGCAGTGTCACACAGGATGGCCCTTCAAAAAAATACTCCCCAAACAGCACATGACGCAAAAAAAAAAAAAGAGGCGCAATGAGGTAGCTGTGTGACGACTAAGCTAAGCGACCCTAGTGGCCGACACAAACACCTGGCCCATCTAGGAGTGGCACTGCAGTGTCAGGCAGGATGGCCCTTCAAAAAAATACTCCCCAAACAGCACATGACGCAAAGAAAAAAAGAGGCGCAATGAGGTAGCTGTGTGACGACTAAGCTAAGCGACCCTAGTGGCCGACACAAACACCTGGCCCATCTAGGAGTGGCACTGCAGTGTCAGGCAGGATGGCCCTTCAAAAAAATACTCCCCAAACAGCACATGACGCAAAGAAAAAAAGAGGCGCAATGAGGTAGCTGTGTGACGACTAAGCTAAGCGACCCTAGTGGCCGACACAAACACCTGGCCCATCTAGGAGTGGCACTGCAGTGTCAGGCAGGATGGCCCTTCCAAAAAATACTCCCCAAACAGCACATGACGCAAAGAAAAAAGAGGCGCAATGAGGTAGCTGTGTGACGACTAAGCTAAGCGACCCTAGTGGCCGACACAAACACCTGGCCCATCTAGGAGTGGCACTGCAGTGTCACGCAGGATGGCCCTTCAAGAAAATACTCCCCAAACAGCACATGACGCAAAGAAAAAAAGAGGAGCAATGAGGTAGCTGTGTGACGACTAAGCTAAGCGACCCTAGTGGCCGACACAAACACCTGGCCCATCTAGGAGTGGCACTGCAGTGTCACGCAGGATGGCCCTTCAAAAAAATACTCCCCAAACAGCACATGAAGCAAAGAAAAAAAGAGGCGCAATGAGGTAGCTGTGTGACGACTAAGCTAAGCGACCCTAGTGGCCGACACAAACAACTGGCCCATCTAGGAGTGGCACTGCAGTGTCAGGCAGGATGGCCCTTCCAAAAATTACTCCCCAAACAGCACATGACGCAAAGAAAAAAAGAGGCGCAATGAGGTAGCTGTGTGACGACTAAGCTAAGCGACCCTAGTGGCCGACACAAACACCTGGCCCATCTAGGAGTGGCACTGCAGTGTCACGCAGGATGGCCCTTCAAAAAAATACTCCCCAAACAGCACATGACGCAAAGAAAAAAGAGGTGCAATGAGGTAGCTGTGTGACGACTAAGCTAAGCGACCCTAGTGGCCGACACAAACACCTGGCCCATCTAGGAGTGGCACTGCAGTGTCACGCAGGATGGCCCTTCAAAAAAATACTCCCCAAACAGCACATGACGCAAAGAAAAATGAAAGAAAAAAGAGGTGCAAGATGGAATTGTCCTTGGGCCCTCCCAAAAACCCTTATGTTGTAAAAACAGGACATGCACACTTTAACGAACCCATCATTTCAGCGACAGGGTCTGCCACACGACTGTGACTGAAATGACTGGTTGGTTTGGGCCCCCACCAAAAAAGAAGCAATCAATCTCTCCTTGCACAAACTGGCTCTACAGAGGCAAGATGTCCACCTCATCATCATCGTCCGATTCATCACCCCTTTCACTGTGTACATCCCCCTCCTCACAGATTATTAATTCGTCCCCACTGGAATCCACCATCTCAGGTCCCCGTGTACTTTCTGGAGGCAATTGCTGCTGGTGAATGTCTCCATGGAGGAATTGATTATAATTCATTTTAATGAACATCATCTTCTCCACATTTTCTGGAAGTAACCTCGTACGCCGATTGCTGACAAGGTGAGCGGCTGCACTAAACACTCTTTCGGAGTACACACTGGAGGGAGGGCAACTTAGGTAGAATAAAGCCAGTTTGTGCAAGGGCCTCCAAATTGCCTCTTTTTCCTGCCAGTATACGTACGGACTGTCTGACGTGCCTACTTGGATGCGGTCACTCATATAATCCTCCACCATTCTTTCAATGGTGAGAGAATCATATGCAGTGACAGTAGACGACATGTCAGTAATCGTTGGCAGGTCCTTCAGTCCGAACCAGATGTCAGCATCAGCAGTCGCTCCAGACTGCCCTGCATCACCGCCAGCGGGTGGGCTCGGAATTCGTAGCCTTTTCCTCGCACCCCCAGTTGCGGGAGAATGTGAAGGAGGAGATGTTGATGGGTCGCGTTCCGCTTGACTTGACAATTTTCTCACCAGCAGTTATTTGATCCTCTGCAGACTTGTGTCTGCTGGAAAGAGAGATCCAACGTAGGTTTTAAATCTAGGATCGAGCACGGTGGCCAAAATGTAGTGCTCTGATTTCAACAGATTGACCACCCGTGAATCCTGGTTAAGCGAATGAAGGGCTCCATCCACAAGTCCCACATGCCTAGCGGAATCGCTCTGTTTTAGCTCCTCCTTCAATGTCTCCAGCTTCTTCTGCAAAAGCCTGATGAGGGGAATGACCTGACTCAGGCTGGCAGTGTCTGAACTGACTTCACGTGTGGCAAGTTCAAAAGGTTGCAGAACCTTGCACAACGTTGAAATCATTCTCCACTGCGCTTGAGACAGGTGCATTCCACCTCCTTTGCCTATATCGTGGCCAGATGTATAGGCTTGAATGGCCTTTTGCTGCTCCTCCATCATCTGAAGCATATAGAGGGTTGAATTCCACCTCGTTACCACCTCTTGCTTCAGATGATGGCAGGGCAGGTTCAGGTGTTTTTGGTGGTGCTCCAGTCTTCTGTACGCGGTACCTGTACGCCGAAAGTGGCCCGCAATTCTTCTGGCCACCGACAGCATCTCTTGCAGGCCCCTGTCGTTTTTTAAATAATTCTGCACCACCAAACTCAAGGTATGTGCAAAACATGGGACGTGCTGGAATTTGCCCAGATGTAATGCACGCACAATATTGCTGGCGTTGTCCGATGCCACAAATCCCCAGGAGAGTCCAATTGGGGTAAGCCATTCTGCGATGATCTTCCTCAGTTGCCGTAAGAGGTTTTCAGCTGTGTGCGTATTCTGGAAAGCGGTGATATAAAGCGTAGCCTGCCTAGGAACGAGTTGGCGTTTGCGAGATGCTGCTACTGGTGCCGCCGCTGCTGTTCTTGCAGCGGGAGGCAATACATCTACCCAGTGGGCTGTCACAGTCATGTAGTCCTGAGTCTGCCCTGCTCCACTTGTCCACGTGTCCGTGGTTAAGTGGACATTGGGTACAACTGCATTTTTTAGGACACTGGTGAGTCTTTTTCTGACGTCCGTGTACATTCTCGGTATCGCCTGCCTAGAGAAGTGGAACCTAGATGGTATTTGGTAACGGGGGCACACTACCTCAAGCAATTGTCTAGTTCCCTGTGAACTAACGGCGGATACTGGACGCACGTCTAATACCAACATAGTTGTCAAGGCCTCAGTAATCTGCTTTGCAACAGGATGACTGCTGTGATATTTTATCTTCCTCGCAAAGGACTGTTGGACAGTCAATTGCTTACTGGAAGTAGTACAAGTGGTCTTCCGACTTCCCCTCTGGGATGACGATCGACTCCCAGCAGCAACAACAGCAGCGCCAGCAGCAGTAGGCATTACACTCAAGGATGCATCGGAGGAATCCCAGGCAGGAGAGGACTCGTCAGACTTGCCAGTGACATGGCCTGCAGGACTATTGGCTTTCCTGGGTAAGGAGGAAATTGACACTGAGGGAGTTGGTGGTGTGGTATGCGCGAGTTTGGTTACAAGAGGAAGGGATTTACTGGTCAGTGAACTGCTTCCGCTGTCGCCCAAAGTTTTTGAACTTGTCACTGACTTATTATGAATGCGCTGCAGGTGACGTATAAGGGAGGATGTTCCGAGGTGGTTAACGTCCTTACCCCTACTTATTACAGCTTGACAAAGGCAACACACGGCTTGACACCAGTTGTCCGCATTTCTGTTGAAATAATTCCACACCGAAGAGCTGATTTTTTTTGTATTTTGACCAGGCATGTCAATGGCCATATTCCTCCCACGGACAACAGGTGTCTCCCCGGGTGCCTGACTTAAACAAACCACCTCACCATCAGAATCCTCCTTGTCAATTTCCTCCCCAGCGCCAGCAACACCCATATCCTCATCCTGGTGTACTTCAACACTGACATCTTCAATTTCACTATCAGGAACTGGACTGCGGGTGCTCCTTCCAGCACTTGCAGGGGGCGTGCAAATGGTGGAAGGCGCAAGCTCTTCCCGTCCAGTGTTGGGAAGGTCAGGCATCGCAACCGACACAATTGGACTCTCCTTTGGGATTTGGGATTTCGAAGAACGAACAGTTCTTTGCTGTGCTTTTGCCGCAAGTCTTTTCTTTTTTCTAGCGAGAGGATGAGTGCTTCCATCCTCATGTGAAGCTGAACCACTAGCCATGAACATAGGCCAGGGCCTCAGCCGTTCCTTGCCACTTCGTGTGGTAAATGGCATATTGGCAAGTTTACGCTTCTCCTCCGACAATTTTATTTAAGATTTTGGAGTCCTTTTTTTACTGATATTTGGTGTTTTGGATTTTACATGCTCTGTACTATGACATTGGGCATCGGCCTTGGCAGACGACGTTGATGGCATTTCATCGTCTCGGCCATGACTAGTGGCAGCAGCTTCAGCACGAGGTGGAAGTGGATCTTGATCTTTCCCTATTTTTTTAACCTCCACATTTTTGTTCTCCATATTTTGCGCACAACTAAAAGCCACCACAGGTATACAATGTAGATGGATGGATAGTATAGTATTATATTACTTATGTACGACGAGTGCACTGACGACACAGAGGTAGGTACAGCCGTGGCCTACCGTACTGCTTATATATATAATATACTGTATATAACGGACCTGGTGGACACTGTCAGCAGACTGCTAAACTAGTATGAAGAAAAAAAACCCACCACAGGTATACAATGTAGATGGATGGATAGTATAGTATTATATTACTTATGGACGACGAGTGCACTGACGACACAGAGGTAGGTACAGCCGTGGCCTACCGTACTGCTTATATATATATAATATACTGTATATACCGGACCTGGTGGACACTGTCAGCAGACTGCTAAACTAGTATGAAGAAAAAAAAAACACCACAGGTATACAATGTAGATGGATGGATAGTATAGTATTATATTACTTATGGACGACGAGTGCACTGACGACACAGAGGTAGGTACAGCCGTGGCCTACCGTACTGCTTATATATATAATATACTGTATATACCGGACCTGGTGGACACTGTCAGCAGACTGCTAAACTAGTATGAAGAAAAAAAAACCCACCACAGGTATACAATGTAGATGGATGGATAGTATAGTATTATATTACTTATGGACGACGAGTGCACTGACGACACAGAGGTAGGTACAGCCGTGGCCTACCGTACTGCTTATATATATAATATACTGTATATAACGGACCTGGTGGACACTGTCAGCAGACTGCTAAACTAGTATGAAGAAAAAAAAACCCACCACAGGTATACAATGTAGATGGATGGATAGTATAGTATTATATTACTTATGGATGACGAGTGCACTGACGACACAGAGGTATGTACAGCCGTGGCCTACCGTACTGCTTATATATATAATATATTGTATATAACGGACCTGGTGGACACTGTCAGCAGACTGCTAAACTAGTATGAAGAAAAAAAAACCCACCACAGGTATACAATGTAGATGGATGGATAGTATAGTATTATATTACTTATGGACGACGAGTGCACTGACGACACAGAGGTAGGTACAGCCGTGGCCTACCGTACTGCTTATATATATAATATACTGTATAACGGACCTGGTGGACACTGTCAGCAGACTGCTAAACTAGTATGAAGAAAAGAAAAACCACCACAGGTAGGTATACAATGTAGATGGATGGATAGTATAGTATTATATTACTTATGGACGACGAGTGCACTGACGACACAGAGGTAGGTACAGCCGTGGCCTACCGTACTGCTTATATATATAATATACTGTATATAACGGACCTGGTGGACACTGTCAGCAGACTGCTAAACTAGTATGAAGAAAAAAAAAACCCACCACAGGTGTACAATGTAGATGGATGGATAGTATAGTATTATATTACTTATGGACGACGAGTGCACTGACGACACAGAGGTAGGTACAGCCGTGGCCTACCGTACTGCTTATATATATAATATACTGTATATAACGGACCTGGTGGACACTGTCAGCAGACTGCTAAACTAGTATGAAGAAAAAAAAAACCACCACAGGAGTGTTTTTCAGGCAGACAAACGTATACTGGACTGGTGGTCACTGTCAGCAAAACTGTGCACTGTACTCCTGCTATAACTGCTCCCCAGTCCCCACAATTAGGCAGATTGAGCAGTGCACTCAGCACAGATATATCATGCAGCAGTGCAGCACACTGAGCACAGATATGGTGGAGCGTTTTTTTCAGGCAGAGAAACAAAGGATTAAACTCACTGGTGGTAAACCCTGCACTGTACTCCCTAACAGCTGCTCCCCGTCCCCAATCCTCCCCACAATTATAACTAAGTCACTCAGTTTACTCTTTTCTTTTCTAATATAACAGAGAGGACGCCAGCCACGTCCTCTCCCTATCAATCTCAATGCACGTGTGAAAATGGCGGCGACGCGCGGCTCCTTATATAGAGTCCGAATCTCGCGAGAATCCGACAGCGGGATGATGACGTTCGGGCGCGCTCAGGTTAACCGAGCAAGGCGGTAGGATCCGAGTCGCTCGGACCCGTGTAAAAAAAGGTGAAGTTCGGGCGGGTTCGGATCCCGAGGATCCGAACCCGCTCATCACTAATGATTACTGACTGATGCCTACTGTTACTGCATATGATTCTGTCACCATTAAAAGAATGGTGGAGGATTATATGAGTGACAGCATCCAAGTAGGCATGTCAGACAGTTGGTATGTATACTGGCTGGAAAAAGAGTCAATTTGGATGCCTTTGGACAAACTGGATTTATTTTACCTAAGTTGCCCCCCCCCCCCCCCCCCTCCAGTGTGTACTCCGAAAGAGTGTTTAGTGCAGTCAGTAACCTTGTCAGCGATCGGTGTAGGAGGTTAATTCTACAAAATGTGGAGAAGATGATTTTCATCAAAATGTATTATAAATTCCTCCAGGAAGACCTTGACCAGCAATTGTCTCCGGAAAGTACACAGGGAACTGTGATGGTAGATTCCAGTGGGGACGAATTAATACTCTGTGAGGAGGTGGATGTACACAGTGAAAAGGGTGAGGAATCGGAGGATGAGGATGAGGTCGACATCTTGCCTCTGTAGAGCCAGTTTGTGCAAGGAGAGATTGATTGCTTCTTTTTTGGTGGGGGCCCAAACAAACCAGTCATTTCAGCCACAGTCATGTGGCAGACCCTGTCGCTGAAATTATTGGTTTGTTAAAGTGTGCATGTGCTGTTTATACAACATAAGGGTGGGTGGGGGGGCCCAAGGACAATTCCATCTTGCACCTCTTTTTCTGCTTTGCATCATGTGCTGTTTGGGGACTATTTTTTTAAAGTGCCATCCTGTCTGACACTTCCGTATATATCCAGTGGTACTGCCATATAATTCCAGCGATATTGCCATATATGTCTAGTGGTACTGCATATAATTCCAGTGATATTGCCATAAAATTCCAGTGATATTACTGTATAATTCTAGTGGGAATTGTTTGTGTTGCTTTGCCTAGTCAGACAGCTACCTCATTGCACATCTTCTACATCTTTGCATGAGGTTCTGTTTGGGGCCTAGTTTTTGAAAAGTGCCATCCTGTTTGCCACTGCAGTTCCACTCCTAGATGGGCCAATTATTTGTGTCGTTTGGCTTAGTCATACAGCTACCTCATTGCGCCTCTTCTACATCTTTGCATGAGGTGCTGTTTGGGGCCTTTTTTATATCTGCCCTCCTGTCTGCCACTGCAGTGCCACTCCTAGATGGGCCAATTGTTTGTGTCGCTTGGCTTAGTCATACAGCTACTTCATTGCACCTCTTCTACATCTCTCCATGAGGTGCCAGCCACACATCTCTACTTTGTACATGTATAGACTATGACAGAACTTGTTTTGGGAAAATTAGAAAAAAGGTGTGTGTGCTAATTTTTATGACTAGCAAAGGTTAGGAGAAATAAACTGTTGTCGACATATAAGGAAAGTAGATATTTTTTAAAATGTAACCTTTATTTTCTTTTTAATTAAGTTAGTGTGATTACGACTCACATATTGATCAAGAAATACAGTGAAACATAGAGATTAAAATCACAAAGACTAACAAACATGTGAATGAAAGAATAATAAAGGACAGAGAGTACAACTATTTTACTGACACCTCCTAACAATGTCTACAGCAGTTCAAATCTGAAGGAGTAATTTTGAAAAAAAAATCACAAACACAAGAACAGCATAACGATCCTATTTCATCCCTGTGCTAGTAGAAAATGAAATGTAGATTGTTTTGCCCTTTGTCCCATTTCTGGAATGCTCTAATCAAGTGGGTAATGAAAAACAAGTAATACCTAAAAGTGTACATCCACTAACTTAACTTTCTTCAAGAGTTGAACCTATATCCACACGCATTATGATCTCTCCCTTGCTTGCTTGGTTTATGTGCTCCAGGATTGGTGCCAAATGTTCTTCTCCACATGCATGAAAGCATGGGAAGGCAACCAGTAAAGGCGATGATCCCACAGCCCTTATGGATCACAATACAGTATTACTTTTTCTTTTTCCAGGTGTCAGTCACAGACCAAGCACATTTATTAGTCTTGCTCCATGGTTGTATTAGAAAAGATTAATCTCATTTATATGAAATATGTACTGTAGAAAGTTATCCTTTACAACTGCTGAAAATGATAGGTCTTAACCACTTTACTTACAATTTTTGTTTTCAAATGTGACCCCAAATTATTGATTATTTAATTTCATTTAGTAAAAACATATTTTTAAAAACATATTGAAACATTTTTGGATACAAAATGCCACTAGGGGTTCCTAGAACTCCCCAGTGTCCATTAGAGTGGATTGACCTTGCTGAAAAGTGAACAAATCCAAACTTTGTAGTTCCGAGTCTCGGATCAGGTCAGTTTAGAGTTCCAAGTTCCTGGTTCAGATTTTCCTGCAAGTTCAGATCTTGGATCTCATAAACAGATCTTGCATGTTTTTGATTGTATGTCCCTGCCTCATGTTTTCTGGTGCCAATACTGGTCAAAACTCAAAACTGAATGGAGATGACTGAAAATGAATTTCATCGATGTTAAAAATATTGTATTAAACAAAAACAGGTCTTAACTTACAGGATTTTTGCTATTTTTATACATTTTTAAAGACTTTCCAAAACCAAAACACGCTGATGATTTAGAGCCAAAATTAAAACACAGTGGTCTGCACACTTCTCAAGTGTCTATACTGTATGTTAGAGGTCACTGGTTCAGTTTTGCTGAAAACCCACACAAACTTTTAGGTTTCAAGCCAAACTAACTCCAGGCTTGGGTCCCTTTGGGGATCTGAGTTGGACGGAGTCCTGACTTGGGTCACCAAAATCTGATCTTGGATCTTAAAACCAAAATTCATAGGTTGTCATGTAAGTTCCGCCCTTGTGATTTTAGGTGCCATTTCACACTGGAAATGAATATAATTTATGTTAATACACAAACAGGTCCAAAAGTACTCCCCCCCCCCCTTCTACGATTCATGCCTCCCAAGTGCACGCACCCCTCCCCCACCCTTCATGCATAGCCCAGAAGAGTGGGTCACAAGGAAAACTGATCATCCATGCCAGGTAAATGGTTAAGGATTATCTTTTCAGTTTGCAACACTAACTGTTATGCTACCTTAGGGTATGGCTATTACAGTTAAAACTGTACTATGAGTGGAATTATTTTTTAAAGTCATTATTTTTCCACACGTACAACATCTTTTTAAAATTCACATCTATTTAATTACTCTTTGGCTTTAAATACATAGGTACTGTAGTAGTAAAATTATTTAATCCCGCAGATACCATTTTTAAAAACTTTCAGGTTTATTGAAGGATTTGCAAATGGATGATAAAATCCATTAACTAACAGGTATATCTGACCATTATTATATAACCCTTTACAAGACTGATATTAATTACAGTATAGCAAAGTGTGGCAATTTAGAGAATAGGAGGACTTTAAAGATTCAGTCTTCAGACACTCAGTTGGATCTCAGGTTCATGTAATCTACACTGCTCAAAAAAATAAAGGGAACACTTAAACAACACATCCTAGATCTGAATGAATGAATGAAATATTCTTATTAAATACCTTGTTCTTTACATAGTTGAATGTGCTGACCACGTGGAGGTCACAGACACTACTGAGCCTCATTTTGACTTCTTTTAAGGACATTACATCAAAGTTGGATCAGCCTGTGGTGTGTTTTTCCACTTTAATTTTGAGGGTGACTCCAAATCCAGACCTCCATGGTTTAATAAATTTGATTTCCATTGATATTTTTTGTGTGATTTTGTTGTCAGCACATTCAACTATGTAAAGAACAAAGTATTTAATAAGAATATTTCATTCATTCAGATCTAGGATGTGTTATTTTAGTGTTCCCTTTATTTTTTTGAGCAGTGTAATTTGATAAAATATAGAGAATGTTGATGAAGAGTCAAATAAGAACTGTTACGTCTTATTCATCCCTTTTTGTAATGTGTCCCCAGTGGTTCAACTACTCATTTATTTATTACAATTACTTTTCTGTTCCTGCACATAATTAATAAAAATAGCATGAAGTAAATAAAAATAAATACGTTTTGAAGAGAAATACTGTACCAAAGCTATTCAGAAAGGTTAATCTAATTCCTATATGTAATCTGTACCTACACACTAACATAAAATTGAAAGAGATAACTTCTTTTCAACAGTATTAATGCGACTCATGAATATGTATAGTTTTCGCATGAGTAGGACACGGTCTCATGACAGCACCTACTGTACTTCATCAGCTGCACATATACTTGTTCTGCTTGTATGTGCAATTGTATTTTGTATGATTTACATCTGGTGCTGCAGGGCTTTGTGGTACCTTTCAAATACTGTATACAATGATCATGACTAAATTGTAGGTGCAGGTCTTGATTTACTGAAAGAAGAGATTAGAACAATGTATTATTGAAAGATATAAAAAGTAATCTAATCTGGAATAATGGAACTAAACAAGTAGTCTGTTCCCTTGCTAGCAAATGGTGATCAACCAGCCCCTTTTCAAAATGTGTCATGACACTTTAGTGTGTTGTGAGTTGGTCCATGGTGCTGATGATATAATATGGTGGTGAAGATACAGTAACACTAAGGATCAAAATGTGTGTACAGAGACTATAGGTACAGAGGCAGGCAATGGTGGAAAACTTC
This sequence comes from Pseudophryne corroboree, assembly GCF_028390025.1. Classification (NCBI taxonomy): domain Eukaryota; kingdom Metazoa; phylum Chordata; class Amphibia; order Anura; family Myobatrachidae; genus Pseudophryne; species Pseudophryne corroboree. The sequence continues at coordinate 645,986,029 of NC_086444.1, read as the reverse complement.
CGCAATTTATAGAGACGGGCAAGCTGCAGGAACAGGCTTGACCCAACTTGGTAAGTGTAACATGTCTGCTGGGAGATGGGGGGAGATGTCTGTAGTAGTGTGCAACATGGCCACTGGGCCTCAATGAGCATCACTTGTATCAATGGCTACCAAAGCTACATGCCAAAATTATAAAAAAAATTGAGATTATGCTTCTATGTATTTGAAATACATTGGGGTATATGCAATTGCGGTCGAATTCCCGAAATTGTCGAATTTCGGGTCATTTTCGCCCAAAAAAAAAATTTGCCTATGCGATTCAGTGCTTTCCGACCAAAAAACGGACTTTCAAAATTCGACTTTTTGAAATTCGAATTTTTGCAAATTCGACTTTTCTGCAATGATACAAGTGCTGCAATTCGACAAAAGCATATTCAATTCAAGTTTGGAAATTCGACAGCAGTGCTTTTAGACAGCAAATTCGTCATTTTCAATCCGCCACACTTTGGAGGGTGAAAACAATAAAAAAAATTTTAAACATGTTTTTTTTGGTGTTTTTTTTTTTTAGGAATAGCATATCTATTTATATTAGAAGGGATTAGGTACTTTTTTTTTTTTTTTTTTTTTGGAGGCACACATATTATTTATATATTTTTTAAAATATTATTTTTTTATAATTTTTTTTTATTGCTGGAACGGTAAAATCCTTTAAAAAAATGGCGTGGGGTCCCCCCTCCAAAGCATAACCAGCCTCGGGCTCTTCGAGCTGGTCCTGGTTCTAAAAATGCGGGGAAAAAATTGACAGGGGATCCCCCGTATTTTTAAAACCAGCACCGGGCTCTGCGCCTGGTGCTGGTGCCAAAAATACGGGGGACAAAAAGAGTAGGGGTCCCCCGTATTTTTAACACCAGCATCGGGCTCCACTAGCTGGACAGATAATGCCACAGCCGGGGGTCACTTTTATGCCGTGCCCTGCGGCCGTGGCATTAACTACCCAACTAGTCTCCCCTGGCCGGGGTACCCTGGGGGAGTGGGGACCCCTTCAATCAAGGGGTCCCCCCCCCAGCCACCCAAGGGCCTGGGGTGAAGCCCGAGGCTGTCCCCCCCCATCCAATGGGCTGCGGATGGGGGGGCTGATAGCCTTTTGTGATAATGAAAAGAATATTGTTTTTCCCAGCAGTACTACAAGTCCCAGCAAGCCTCCCCCGCAAGCTGGTACTTGGAGAACCACAAGTACCAGCATGCGGGAGAAAAACGGGCCCGCTGGTACCTGTAGTACTACTGGGAAAAAAATACCCAAATAAAAACAGGACACACACACCGTGACAGTAAAACTTTATTCCATACGTCGACACACACATACTTACCTATGTTCACACGCCGACATCGGTCCTCTTCTCCATGTAGAATCCACGGATACCTGAAAAGAAAAGTTCAATATACTCACCTCAGCCATGGTCCAGAGATAAATCCACGGACTTGGCAAAATAACAAATCGCAAATACCCGACCAGCAGACTGAAAGGGGTCCCATGCTGACACATGAGACCTCTTTCCACGAATTAGACCTGTCAGTGACAGCTGTCACAGAAAGGTCTCTAAAGCCAATCAGGAAGCGCAACTTCGTTGCGCTCACCTGATTGGCTGTGCGCTGTCTGTGCTGTGACAGCGCATCGCAAAGCCGCTCCATTATATTCAATGGTGGGAACTTAGCGGCTAGCGGTGAGGTCACCCGCCGGTCAGCGGCTGACCGCGGGTAACCCCCCGCTAGCCGCTAAGTTCCCACCATTGAAACTAATGGAGCGGCTTTGCGATGCGCTGTCACAGCACAGACAGCGCACAGCCAATCAGGTGAGCGCCACGGAAGTAGCGCTTCCTGATTGGCTGAAGGGACTTCAGTGACAGGAGTCACGTGATGTCCCGGCATTCGGGAGAAAGGGATCTGATGTGTCAGCATGGGACCCCTTTCAGTCCGGTATGGAGCGGGTGTTCGGTTTGTTTTTTTAACAAGTTCGTGGATTATCTCTGGACGTGGATGTACCTCTGGACGCTGGAAGGTGAGTATAATTTTTTCACAGGTACCCTCGGATCGTCGGAGACCGTGGCAGTCGGCGTGTCAACATAGGTAAGTATGTGTGTGTCGGTAGTGTGTAATAAAGTTTTACTATCAAGGTGTCTGTGTCCTGTTTTTATTTGGGTATTTTTTTTCCAGTAGTACTACAGGTACCAGCGGGCCCGTTTTTCTCCCGCATGCTGGTACTTGTGGTTCTCCAAGTACCAGCTTGCGGGGAGGCTTGCTGGGACTTGTAGTACTGCTGGAAAAAACAATATTCTTTTCATTGTCACAAAAGGCTATCAGCCCCCCCATCCGCAGCCCATTGGATGGGGGGGACAGCCTCGGGCTTCACCCCTGGCCCTTGGGTGGCTGGGAGGGGACCCCTTGATTGTAGGGGTCCCCACTCCCCCAGGGTACCCCGGCCAGGGATGACTAGTTGGGTAGTTAATGCCACGGCCGCAGGGCACGGCATAAAAGTGACCCCCGGCTGTGGCATTATCTGTCCAGCTAGTGGAGCCCGATGCTGGTGTTAAAAATACGGGTGACCCCTACTCTTTTTGTCCCCAGTATTTTTGGCACCAGCACCAGGCGCAGAGCCCGGTGCTGGTTTTAAAAATACGGGGGATCCCTGCCCAATTTTTCCCCGCATTTTTAGAACCAGGACCAGCTCGAAGAGCCCGAGGCTGGTTATGCTTTGGAGGGGGGACCCCACGCCATTTTTTTTTCGGGTTTTTCCCGTTTTTTCCCGTTTTTTAAAATCGCGGCAAAATCCGCCAAATCGGCCGATTTTCGCCCGCGGGTCTGTCGAATCCGTTTTTCATTGAATATGGTGAATTCCGGCAGCCACCTGCCGGAATTCACCTGTCGAATTGAGTCGAATTAAAAAACGGCGAAAAATTGCCGCGATTCGCCGTGAATTGCATATACCCCATTATGTTGTTTCTTCAATATGCCAATAAGAAGTTTAACATAAGAAAAGGGGGGTGTTGTAGGTGCACTGTCTCTAGCATTACTGATATCATACAGCTTAGCATATAATAAATAGTGGAGTTTAGTTATGTATTGATCAATGCATGAAGCTGCAGCCCCGCGGCAAGGGACTCCACTCTGCTGCAGTACCTAACACTATAGGGGTTCAAACCTAGGGCACGGGACCCCCCAAAAAGCCACAGCCAAGCAACCCCAGGGCATCGCAGGGAATAATTATGTGTAGTGAGAAGGATTAAGGGATAGGTGAGAAAAAAAGGGGTGTTATGGGGTGAATTAATATAAGTGAAAAAAATGTGTAACATGTATAATAAACAAACGGTGAAAGTGCCAAATTAAATGTAATGCTGCGATGCCCTGTTGTCGCCCAGCCACGGCAGTCCAGGAGGCCCCGTACCCCAGGAGCCACCCCATTTCTGACCTATTGTTCAGAATAATTGGACTTACCTAGAATTGTGCCATATTCACAAGTGCAGTCATGCTAGGTACCCTAGTTAAAATAAATGAGGGTCAGGTGCGGGTGGGTGCAAGTCTAAGAATGAAGGTGTCTCACTCCTTCAGGTGTGTCTATACAAAACAATTTTAGTTTGATAGGGAGGGGCCTTAGAAGGCCCCTCCCTAGCAATAAGAAGTTTAAGCAGTCAGGTACTAGAGAGTTAATACTAGAGATGAGCGGGTTCGGTTTCTCTGAATCCGAACCCGCCAGAACTTCATGTTTTTTTTCACGGGTCCGAGCGACTCGGATCTTCCCGCCTTGCTCGGTTAACCCGAGCGCGCCCGAACGTCATCATGACGCTGTCGGATTCTCGCGAGGCTCGGATTCTATCGCGAGACTCGGATTCTATATAAGGAGCCGCGCGTCGCCGCCATTTTCACACGTGCATTGAGATTGATAGGGAGAGGACGTGGCTGGCGTCCTCTCCGTTTAGAATAGATTAGAGAGACACTTGATTTACTAATTTTGGGGAGCATTAGGAGTACTCAGTACAGTGCAGAGTTTTGCTGATAGTGACCAGTGACCACCAGTTTTATTTATAATCCGTTCTCTGCCTGAAAAAAGCGATACACAGCACACAGTGACTCAGTCACATACCATATCTGTGTGCACTGCTCAGGCTCAGGCCAGTGTGCTGCATCATCTATTATCTATATATAATATTATATATATCTGTCTGACTGCTCAGCTCACACAGCTTATAATTGTGGGGGAGACTGGGGAGCACTACTGCAGTGCCAGTTATAGGTTATAGCAGGAGCCAGGAGTACATAATATATTATATAGTGAGTGACCACCAGACACACAGTGCAGTTTATTTAATATATCCGTTCTCTGCCTGAAAAAAGCGATACACACAGTGACTCAGTCAGTCACATACCATATCTGTGTGCACTGCTCAGGCTCAGGCCAGTGTGCTGCATCATCTATATATATTATATATCTGTCTGACTGCTCAGCTCACACAGCTTATAATTGTGGGGGAGACTGGGGAGCACTACTGCAGGGCCAGTTATAGGTTATAGCAGGAGCCAGGAGTACATAATATTATATTAAAATTAAACAGTGCACACTTTTGCTGCAGGAGTGCCACTGCCAGTGTGACTAGTGACCAGTGACCTGACCACCAGTATATATAATATTAGTAGTATACTATCTCTTTATCAACCAGTCTATATTAGCAGCAGACACAGTACAGTGCGGTAGTTCACGGCTGTGGCTACCTCTGTGTCGGCACTCGGCAGCCCGTCCATAATTGTATATACCACCTAACCGTGGTTTTTTTTTCTTTCTTTATACATACATACTAGTTACGAGTATACTATCTCTTTATCAACCAGTCTATATATTAGCAGCAGACACAGTACAGTGCGGTAGTTCACGGCTGTGGCTACCTCTGTGTCGGCACTCGGCAGCCCGTCCATAATTGTATATACCACCTAACCGTGGTTTTTTTTTCTTTCTTTATACATACATACTAGTTACGAGTATACTATCTCTTTATCAACCAGTCTATATATTAGCAGCAGACACAGTACAGTGCGGTAGTTCACGGCTGTGGCTACCTCTGTGTCGGCACTCGGCAGCCCGTCCATAATTGTATATACCACCTAACCGTGGTTTTTTTTTCTTTCTTTATACATACATACTAGTTACGAGTATACTATCTCTTTATCAACCAGTCTATATATTAGCAGCAGACACAGTACAGTGCGGTAGTTCACGGCTGTGGCTACCTCTGTGTCGGCACTCGGCAGCCCGTCCATAATTGTATATACCACCTAACCGTGGTTTTTTTTTCTTTCTTTATACATACATACTAGTTACGAGTATACTATCTCTTTATCAACCAGTCTATATATTAGCAGCAGACACAGTACAGTGCGGTAGTTCATGGCTGTGGCTACCTCTGTGTCGGCACTCGGCAGCCCGTCCATAATTGTATATACCACCTAACCGTGGTTTTTTTTTCTTTCTTTATACATACATACTAGTTACGAGTATACTATCTCTTTATCAACCAGTCTATATTAGCAGCAGACACAGTACAGTGCGGTTGTTCACGGCTGTGGCTACCTCTGTGTCGGCACTCGGCAGCCCGTCCATAATTGTATATACCACCTAACCGTGTTTTTTTTTTCTTTCTTTATACATACATACTAGTTACGAGTATACTATCTCTTTATCAACCAGTCTATATATTAGCAGCAGACACAGTACAGTGCGGTAGTTCACGGCTGTGGCTACCTCTGTGTCGGCACTCGGCAGCCCGTCCATAATTGTATATACCACCTAACCGTGGTTTTTTTTTCTTTCTTTATACATACATACTAGTTACGAGTATACTATCTCTTTATCAACCAGTCTATATATTAGCAGCAGACACAGTACAGTGCGGTAGTTCACGGCTGTGGCTACCTCTGTGTCGGCACTCGGCAGCCCGTCCATAATTGTATATACCACCTAACCGTGGTTTTTTCTTCTTTCTTTATACATACATACTAGTTACGAGTATACTATCTCTTTATCAACCAGTCTATATATTAGCAGCAGACACAGTACAGTGCGGTAGTTCACGGCTGTGGCTACCTCTGTGTCGGCACTCGGCAGCCCGTCCATAATTGTATATACCACCTAACCGTGGTTTTTTTTTCTTTCTTTATACATACATACTAGTTACGAGTATACTATCTCTTTATCAACCAGTCTATATTAGCAGCAGACACAGTACAGTGCGGTAGTTCACGGCTGTGGCTACCTCTGTGTCGGCACTCGGCAGCCCGTCCATAATTGTATATACCACCTAACCGTGGTTTTTTTTTCTTTCTTTATACATACATACTAGTTACGAGTATACTATCTCTTTATCAACCAGTCTATATATTAGCAGCAGACACAGTACAGTGCGGTAGTTCACGGCTGTGGCTACCTCTGTGTCGGCACTCGGCAGCCCGTCCATAATTGTATATACCACCTAACCGTGGTTTTTTTTTCTTTCTTTATACATACATACTAGTTACGAGTATACTATCTCTTTATCAACCAGTCTATATATTAGCAGCAGACACAGTACAGTGCGGTAGTTCACGGCTGTGGCTACCTCTGTGTCGGCACTCGGCAGCCCGTCCATAATTGTATACTAGTATCCAATCCATCCATCTCCATTGTTTACCTGAGGTGCCTTTTAGTTGTGCCTATTAAAATATGGAGAACAAAAATGTTGAGGTTCCAAAATTAGGGAAAGATCAAGATCCACTTCCACCTCGTGCTGAAGCTGCTGCCACTAGTCATGGCCGAGACGATGAAATGCAAGCAACGTCGTCTGCCAAGGCCGATGCCCAATGTCATAGTACAGAGCATGTCAAATCCAAAACACCAAATATCAGTAAAAAAAGGACTCCAAAACCTAAAATAAAATTGTCGGAGGAGAAGCGTAAACTTGCCAATATGCCATTTACCACACGGAGTGGCAAGGAACGGCTGAGGCCCTGGCCTATGTTCATGGCTAGTGGTTCAGCTTCACATGAGGATGGAAGCACTCAGCCTCTCGCTAGAAAAATGAAAAGACTCAAGCTGGCAAAAGCAGCACAGCAAAGAACTGTGCATTCTTCGAAATCCCAAATCCACAAGGAGAGTCCAATTGTGTCGGTTGCGATGCCTGACCTTCCCAACACTGGACGTGAAGAGCATGCGCCTTCCACCATTTGCACGCCCCCTGCAAGTGCTGGAAGGAGCACCCGCAGTCCAGTGCCTGATAGTCAGATTGAAGATGTCAGTGTTGAAGTACACCAGGATGAGGAGGATATGGGTGTTGCTGGCGCTGGGGAGGAAATTGACCAGGAGGATTCTGATGGTGAGGTGGTTTGTTTAAGTCAGGCACCCGGGGAGACACCTGTTGTCCGTGGGAGGAATATGGCCGTTGACATGCCAGGTGAAAATACCAAAAAAATCAGCTCTTCGGTGTGGAGGTATTTCACCAGAAATGCGGACAACAGGTGTCAAGCCGTGTGTTCCCTTTGTCAAGCTTTAATAAGTAGGGGTAAGGACGTTAACCACCTCGGAACATCCTCCCTTATACGTCACCTGCAGCGCATTCATAATAAGTCAGTGACAAGTTCAAAAACTTTGGGTGACAGCGGAAGCAGTCCACTGACCAGTAAATCCCTTCCTCTTGTAACCAAGCTCACGCAAACCACCCCACCAACTCCCTCAGTGTCAATTTCCTCCTTCCCCAGGAATGCCAATAGTCCTGCAGGCCATGTCACTGGCAATTCTGACGAGTCCTCTCCTGCCTGGGATTCCTCCGATGCATCCTTGCGTGTAACGCCTACTTCTGCTGGCGCTGCTGTTGTTGCCGCTGGGAGTCGATGGTCATCCCAGAGGGGAAGTCGTAAGCCCACTTGTACTACTTCCAGTAAGCAATTGACTGTTCAACAGTCCTTTGCGAGGAAGATGAAATATCACAGCAGTCATCCTACTGCAAAGCGGATAACTGAGTCCTTGACAACTATGTTGGTGTTAGACGTGCGTCCGGTATCCGCCGTTAGTTCACAGGGAACTAGACAATTTATTGAGGCAGTGTGCCCCCGTTACCAAATACCATCTAGGTTCCACTTCTCTAGGCAGGCGATACCGAGAATGTACACGGACGTCAGAAAAAGACTCACCAGTGTCCTAAAAAATGCAGTTGTACCCAATGTCCACTTAACCACGGACATGTGGACAAGTGGAGCAGGGCAGGGTCAGGACTATATGACTGTGACAGCCCACTGGGTAGATGTATGGACTCCCGCCGCAAGAACAGCAGCGGCGGCACCAGTAGCAGCATCTCGCAAACGCCAACTCTTTCCTAGGCAGGCTACGCTTTGTATCACCGCTTTCCAGAATACACAGCTGAAAACCTCTTACGGCAACTGAGGAAGATCATCGCGGAATGGCTTACCCCAATTGGACTCTCCTGTGGATTTGTGGCATCGGACAACGCCAGCAATATTGTGTGTGCATTAAATATGGGCAAATTCCAGCACGTCCCATGTTTTGCACATACCTTGAATTTGGTGGTGCAGAATTTTGTAAAAAACGACAGGGGCGTGCAAGAGATGCTGTCGGTGGCCAGAAAAATTGCGGGACACTTTCGGCGTACAGGCACCACGTACAGAAGACTGGAGCACCACCAAAAACTACTGAACCAGCCCTGCCATCATCTGAAGCAAGAAGTGGTAACGAGGTGGAATTCAACCCTCTATATGCTTCAGAGGTTGGAGGAGCAGCAAAAGGCCATTCAAGCCTATACAATTGAGCACGATATAGTAGGTGGAATGCACCTGTCTCAAGTGCAGTGGAGAATGATTTCAACGTTGTGCAAGGTTCTGATGCCCTTTGAACTTGCCACACGTGAAGTCAGTTCAGACACTGCCAGCCTGAGTCAGGTCATTCCCCTCATCAGGCTTTTGCAGAAGAAGCTGGAGGCATTGAAGAAGGAGCTAAAAGGGAGCGATTCCGCTAGGCATGTGGGACTTGTGGATGCAGCCCTTAATTCGCTTAACAATGATTCACGGGTGGTCAATCTGTTGAAATCAGAGCACTACATTTTGGCCACCGTGCTCGATCCTAGATTTAAAGCCTACCTTGGATCTCTCTTTCCGGCAGACACAGGTCTGCTGGGGTTGAAAGACCTGCTGGTGACAAAATTGTCAAGTCAAGCGGAACGCGACCTGTCAACATCTCCTCCTTCACATTCTCCCGCAACTGGGGGTGCGAGGAAAAGGCTCAGAATTCCGAGCCCACCCGCTGGCGGTGATGCAGGGCAGTCTGGAGCGACTGCTGATGCTGACATCTGGTCCGGACTGAAGGACCTGACAACGATTACGGACATGTCGTCTACTGTCACTGCATATGATTCTCTCAACATTGATAGAATGGTGGAGGATTATATGAGTGACCGCATCCAAGTAGGCACGTCACACAGTCCGTACTTATACTGGCAGGAAAAAGAGGCAATTTGGAGGCCCTTGCACAAACTGGCTTTATTCTACCTAAGTTGCCCTCCCACAAGTGTGTACTCCGAAAGAGTGTTTAGTGCCGCCGCTCACCTTGTCAGCAATCGGCGTACGAGGTTACATCCAGAAAATGTGGAGAAGATGATGTTCATTAAAATGAATTATAATCAATTCCTCCGCGGAGACATTGACCAGCAGCAATTGCCTCCACAAAGTACACAGGGAGCTGAGATGGTGGATTCCAGTGGGGACGAATTGATAATCTGTGAGGAGGGGGATGTACACGGTGATATATCGGAGGGTGAAGATGAGGTGGACATCTTGCCTCTGTAGAGCCAGTTTGTGCAAGGAGAGATTAATTGCTTCTTTTTTGGGGGGGGTCCAAACCAACCCGTCATATCAGTCACAGTCGTGTGGCAGACCCTGTCACTGAAATGATGGGTTGGTTAAAGTGTGCATGTCCTGTTTTGTTTATACAACATAAGGGTGGGTGGGAGGGCCCAAGGACAATTCCATCTTGCACCTCTTTTTTCTTTTCTTTTTCTTTGCATCATGTGCTGATTGGGGAGGGTTTTTTGGAAGGGACATCCTGCGTGACACTGCAGTGCCACTCCTAGATGGGCCCGGTGTTTGTGTCGGCCACTAGGGTCGCTAATCTTACTCACACAGTCAGCTACCTCATTGCGCCTCTTTTTTTCTTTGCGTCATGTGCTGTTTGGGGAGGGTTTTTTGGAAGGGACATCCTGCGTGACACTGCAGTGCCACTCCTAGATGGGCCCGGTGTTTGTGTCGGCCACTAGGGTCGCTAATCTTACTCACACAGCTACCTCATTGCGCCTCTTTTTTTCTTTGCGTCATGTGCTGTTTGGGGAGGGTTTTTTGGAAGGGACATCCTGCGTGACACTGCAGTGCCACTCCTAGATGGGCCCGGTGTTTGTGTCGGCCACTAGGGTCGCTAATCTTACTCACACAGCTACCTCATTGCGCCTCTTTTTTTCTTTGCGTCATGTGCTGTTTGGGGAGGGTTTTTTGGAAGGGCCATCCTGCGTGACACTGCAGTGCCACTCCTAGATGGGCCCGGTGTTTGTGTCGGCCACTAGGGTCGCTAATCTTACTCACACAGCTACCTCATTGCGCCTCTTTTTTTCTTTGCGTCATGTGCTGTTTGGGGAGGGTTTTTTGGAAGGGACATCCTGCGTGACACTGCAGTGCCACTCCTAGATGGGCCCGGTGTTTGTGTCGGCCACTAGGGTCGCTAATCTTACTCACACAGCTACCTCATTGCGCCTCTTTTTTTCTTTGCGTCATGTGCTGTTTGGGGAGGGTTTTTTGGAAGGGCCATCCTGCGTGACACTGCAGTGCCACTCCTAGATGGGCCCGGTGTTTGTGTCGGCCACTAGGGTCGCTAATCTTACTCACACAGCTACCTCATTGCGCCTCTTTTTTTCTTTGCGTCATGTGCTGTTTGGGGAGGTTTTTTGGAAGGGACATCCTGCGTGACACTGCAGTGCCACTCCTAGATGGGCCCGGTGTTTGTGTCGGCCACTAGGGTCGCTTATCTTACTCACACAGCGACCTCGGTGCAAATTTTAGGACTAAAAATAATATTGTGAGGTGTGAGGTATTCAGAATAGACTGAAAATGAGTGTAAATTATGGTTTTTGAGGTTAATAATACTTTGGGATCAAAATGACCCCCAAATTCTATGATTTAAGCTGTTTTTTAGTGTTTTTTGAAAAAAACACCCGAATCCAAAACACACCCGAATCCGACAAAAAAAATTCGGTGAGGTTTTGCCAAAACGCGTTCGAACCCAAAACACGGCCGCGGAACCGAACCCAAAACCAAAACACAAAACCCGAAAAATTTCAGGCGCTCATCTCTAGTTAATACTACTAGAGTCAGCTCTGTTTTTATTATTATTAAACATTACCAGTGCTTTTATTCTTTGCAAACATCAAGGATGTTGTGACAGCATCACATCATGGAGCATAGCCACATCAAGGAGGGGCATCTCTGCATCACAAAGAGGTCATGCCCTTATCCTGGGATCTTGATCTCTGCTGAAAAGAGCTATGCTGCTCCTAATCCCTGTCTTGTACCCCTAACACAGTGGTTTCCAAACTTTTTTGAATCACGGCGCCCTAGAATATCAGAATTTTTTTCACAGCACCCCTAGGCCAAAAATTTCTTATTGAGAAATTTAGAAAGAAATATTACATTAAGTAGATCACATTTATATGTCATCCTTAGGGTCAGTTGTGTGGTGAGGGACAGGATTTGCTTCTGTTTGGCCACATATTTTATGATTGGCAGCCACCAGCACTGGTTTTACCTATTATATTGACCATGATTAATTTGAATTGGTCCTGGACCACCAACCCAGGGTACCCCTGCAAGTGTCCCGAGGCACCCCAGGGAGCCACGGCATACAGTTTGGGAACCTCTGCCCTAACACAACCTTTCTTCACTGCTAAATGGAGTGTGGATGAAGGAGCAAATATAAGATGCACTGAGGAATGGTCAGTGCACTCTGGTGTAAGTTTTGCTGCTTATACTACAGTACACTACCTCACCAACCATAGTTACCCCTCATCAGATACACCGCCCACCCACTATAATGCCTCTTGCTCATCCATCAGTGCCAAATACACTATTCAGTACTTCTTACCCACTACTTTTCATTAATACATTACCTCAAATACTAAAATACCAATTAATCATCACCACTCCCTGACACCATACCTCACTCACTTACAGATATATCTTTACCTCACCCACAGACATACCCTTTCCAAAATCTGACAAAGGAAGAAAATTGTAAACCATTTTTATTTCTTAAATGAAATTGTTCTAACTTGAATTGATATCCATAGCTTTTAATTCTTCCACCTTTTGGCTGTGTTACTCACACACATGTCACCAGCTTTTGTAACTTTTTTCTCATACATAAACCCCTGCTCAGCAGGTTTTTTCACATCTCTGTGTTCTCAAGCTTTTCACAAACATGCCCCTTATTCAACAGGTTTTCTTATATCATCCCTTCTCCAGAAATTTTTGTCACATGTCCAGCTGCCCAGGAGTTTTTCTCACACGTACCAGATTTTGCCACACTGTTTCCATGTTCTTCCATTTTTCTCATACATGCATCTATGTTCACCAGGTTTGTCTAACATACCCCTTTGCTCACCAGAGTTTCTCACTCATGCTTAGCCTGTCCACCAGATTTTCTGACAAATGACCCTGTACCCACCAGCTTTTGATAAAAAATGCCACTGGCTTGCCTGTTTTTTTCACACATGCCCCTTCTCACCAGCTTACCACACACATGCACCTTTGCCCACTAGCAGTGTTGGACTGGGCCATGAAGGGCACACCGGGGAAATTCAGTGGTAGGGGTCTGTGAGTTGGGGTGTGGTCAGTCTCCAGAGGGAAAGTGGCCAGCTAACCACAGAGGTTTGGCTGACCATTAGAGAGTGCATGGTCTTGGTCCCTTCATATATATATATATATATATATATATATATAGTAAATACTGCTAGTGCATGCAATGTACCAGATTAATAACAGCAATGCACTGTAGAAAATACATCATAGTCCTGTGCAATATAAATACAGTTGGGCTAATTCAGATGTGGTTGGAGATGTAGATGTGGTCACTGCAGCAGCAGGCGTAATGCAGCAGGAGTCGTATATTACATGTAGATGCCTCCTGCTGCAGTAGTGATCCGAGCTGCATCCTAGGACACAGCATCGGATCACTGTGACATCATGGGGTGGCTTGCGGCACCCATGGGCCCATGCAAGCATCCCATCGCAGATCCTCACAGGTGAAATCTTGGCCTCTTTCCTCCCCCTAAATGGCAGCAACATGCCTCCATTATTGCAAACAGAGGCCATCGCCTCCCCCTCCCCACCTCCAAATGGCATCAGACTGTCAATCACTGACAGTCTGATGCTGTACTGCATCTTGTGTCACAGGACCCATTCACACACACGCAGGACGGATACTGTGCATGTGCAATGCAAAGTACCAAATATTGGTAATTTGTGCATCAGGATGCAGATCCTTTGGGATCTGAATTGGCCCCAATGTCAGAATCTGAATTTTAAGTAAAATAAAAATGAGCGCTATATGTATACTCTATGTGATTAGAACAGTGGCACCTGTGAAAAATGGGTGGTTGTTAGTACAATCTGTTTACAGATCTTTTTTGAATAGGATGGTAGTTGATGATGTTAAACTTTTCTACTGCAATATATAGCAGTCAGAAGGGAACAGCATACCAGACAGTCCACACAAGACGGACAAAAGTCCAAGGAAGGGACAGTTAGGGAAACAGGACTTCTTTTGCGGTGCGGGAGATTTTACTAACAACCACCCATTTTTCACAGGTGCCAATGTGCTAATCACATAGAGCATACATATAGCGCCCATTTTGGTTTTACTTACAAACCTATGTTGCATTGAGCTGCTTTACATAACAGTTTCAAGCGTGGTTATAACTTACATATTTTTATCATTCAGAATCTGAATGCCAAACTCACACATAGCACTCATGGAAACCTTTAGACTGTCAGGATTGTCTGATCAACTACATTCTTCTCCAGCCTCAGTTTTATTTTTCTGTAACTGTGGCTGTTTTGGAGGTGACACATTGTAAAGTTCGATTATTTTACAAGGAAAAGCAATACCTAATCACACTGTGGTTCGGGTCACTGCGGCCGCTAAACATAAGCAAATAACCACTAAGATATGTATGCACGTTGCGTATACACGCCGACACGCTATGCGCACAATGCAGCAACACGTATGGGTGAATACACCTTATCCGCAAACAAGAATGGAATGCAACACCAGTAGTAATGTTGTGGTCCAACGCATCAACAGTATTTACTCAAAAGATACAGATAAAAGATACAACAATATTACAGAGAAAAGCTACAACCAATAGCACATATGATTGTTCACGAGCGCTCCCGGATCCAGGTCTCAGTCAGTCTTAGCAAGATGACCTTCAGAGAATAGCCTGAGCCTGGTCAGGAGGACTCTCTTTATACAATGTGTCCAAATACAGTACAATGGGAAATGTAAGCTCTTCTTTCATAGGTCAAGGGGCAGGTCATTTACAGTACATGCTTGATCAAGGTGTACTTGCAGCTGTTCGCCACTGGGTTCCCGCCGAATATCAAGAGTACAGTATTTACAGTAGTTTAGGAATATTACAATTCTGCACATATCTATGTGTAGAAACATGCGATAAACTACAAATAGCGACTGGAATGTGGCTCTCAAAATACTGCACATCTGGATACCAAACATTAAGTCCTAACCTTGCTCTGTTCCCTCACATCCTGTAACCCTGAATAACTCTGTTGTTCTATCTTTTGCGTATATGTAACTTGCTGGAAAAGTGTGTGGAGACTATGTGTAAATTATGCACTATATATATAGAATATTGAATATGACTTTGTGGCTTTTCTGTGCGAATGCGTATGCTACCGTATTTATTCATAACACACGCCAATACGCAAGGCTCATGAACCAGTGTACGTAGTGTGTGTGTATGCGTACGCACAGGGTGAAAACGCGCACACACAGAGGCCACTCTGTTTGGTGTTTGCATGTGGTGTGTATGTAATAGATGGGAATAGATGCTGTTGTGAGTGCAGCGGGCCATCAAGCTAGCAGCTTGGCGAGCGCAGCGAGCCCGCAAGGGGACTCTTAGCACTTACCCTGTTGCCGGCATTCTGGTGGCCGGGATGCCACTGTCGGGATATTGACAGTAGGCATCCAGTCCGCCAGTATAACGTATCACACCCCTATGGGCAACATCTCCACATCTATAAACCTGCACTTTAGCAAATATACCACCTACACTTGGAGCAATAAGGGGGTATAGGAAGCTATGGAAGATGCATGATGATACTAAGCATTCACTTTTGCACTCATCATTCCACAGTAGTTGGTTTAACTGAAGCAGCAGGACTACTACTAGTAGAGTCCAGGATATGAGCCTTTCTTTGCTATTATGGCTGGTGTATGGGATGTTAGTTATTTTCACTTTTTTGTAACAAACCAACACATTCATCAATAACTATTCGCTTTCTACTTAAATTAACAGCTAATGATTTCTTTGTGAAGTACAGTGCTGGAGAAGGATGAATTGCAATCTGTGCTTACCCTGCTTCACAAACATGATGTCATCAGCATCAGGAAGTACAGCATTGTCTGGAGCATCCTTAGGACACTACATGTGACTTGTGTTAGCAAACAGATACAGATTACCTCTCCCCATGTAACACTTTTAACAAATACTGTAGCTTTTTCTTCTTACTTATTAACACTAACACTTTAATCTCTCACTAGTGTTGTGCCTTGGGAAGATTGGCATATGCTGACTTAGGGGGCCCTTACCTGGACTTGAACCTTAGTGTTAGGGACCCACCAGATGAGGTCAACTGATCATTGGCTGGTGGGCCTATATTTTTTGCCCAAAAATTATGCTAAAAACCTCCATTTTGCTCTATGCTAGATTACAGGGTTTATTACAATTATTCAGATTAGCAGTGTTTAGTATTATAGAGTGGGCATCTGCAATTTTTTTCTGTGTGGAACTTCAAGTTTCAGCATGATAGCACCTCTCATTATGTTTGGAATTAGGGTCCCTCCCCATAGATGCAGATCTGCAACAGCGCTACAGGCTACAGGGTGAAATTCTGAGTTTTTGCATGGCAAATTCCTGCACTACTGCATAGGGCAGCAATGGTGCTGCCTCGGGGGCCCTGTGGTCTGGATGATGGCACCACTAGAACACCCCTAGTTGTGACCCTTGTCAAACATTGCTTGAACTGGCAGCACTCTTTCATAAGCTGGATACACATTGCAGTGATCCACCAGTATACTGTAGTGACAGACTAATACAATGTATCAACATACAGATGTAGCCAGCTTCATCACACTTGTGACTGTTCATGGGTGCAACTATCTTTCTATTATGCGTACGCAGGTTAGCAGGCATGTGCGACTTATGCACCTATGATCCATAGACTTTGTATTATGAAATCGTGGGTGTGAACAGTCAAGGCCTGGTGCAGCCAGTCACTGCCACTATGCATATGCCCGTGTCTATGCATCATGGCAAAGCTGAATGCTGCTACAGCTGTATCACATATTTTACCCACCATATGATGACCCAATATATCATTATTAATGTATCCAGAACACAATGTACATCATATCGTACCATCTGATGTGCAGCATCAGATGGGAGATGTGACAATGTGACCACACATATCATCTAACGACGAATGGTGTGTACACACTACACAATGGTCATGCAGAGTGGTTGCACGTACCATGATTACACGCCAAATTGTGTGTATAGTGTATAGTGTGTACCCAGCTTTACACTCTCTTCCACCATGACCTTTTTGACTAGTACATGTTGAAAAAGTACTATTCTGGTAAAAGTTATGAGTTTTGAGGTGCTCATTAGCAAATGTGATGTAAATAAATGTTCGTTATATAAACTCTAATATAGAATAAAAAATAGCTAAAAAAAATTACATGAGTTTACGTGTGTTTTGCCATTTTCAATGAAATCCAGAAACTCAGCTACAGTAAAACCAAAACACATCAAGGTAGTTTTGCCAAAACTTGGACTTCAGCCCTGTTTCTCATGATGACCACTAGGTGCAGAAGACCAGGTTTAGAAGGGTTTTGTTGAATGAAACTTAGAGCATGAAGCATAAGCAACTAGCAAGTGTTAAAAATTCAGTGCAAATGTCAGTGTGTTTGCAGCCTACTACAGATGAATGACATTGTTACCTTAGTTATAGGAGCAAGGGCTGTTTCACCCTTAAAATGATAAGAAATCTGCAATTCTCTTTAAGGCAGTCATTGAAATTCATGTCACTTTTGTTTTATGCCTGTGAAAATAATTCTTCTTCTTCTTCTTCTTCTTCTTATTATTATTATTATTATTAATAATTATGATATTAACAACAACTACAGCAACAAAAACAACAGCACAGCTGACTCTAATGAAGTATAATCAGACACCTGACTTATTACATTTTTAAATTTAACCAGTCCCACTATTGTATTGTAGCAATATGCAGTAGATATATTGCTGTACAGTATATACAGAAGCATAATCTCTTGTTTTCTGACTTTGGTTGTAAAGTTCGGTTGTACTGTAGCATCATGAGCCATTGTGCAATAGCAGTGTAAACCATTTGTTAACAAGTAAACATACACTTTTTTCTGCTGCATTGTTCCATATTAAATTCTTTTTTTAAGAATATAAGTAATAAATGGTTCTAATCTCTTTGTTCAATGAATCTGCAATAAAAGATCAGTCACTGCTTAATATCTGTATGCAATGAGGTGCTGTAGAAGGAAGTAATGAATATAACTAAACCATCATCATCAACAATATTTATTTGTAAGGTGTCACAAACTCTGCATCACCAGAGAAATACAAATTTAGAAAAATACAATTTCCAATACAAACAGAACAAATACAGGTGAGGCTGATGAAGTGCTAATGTGAGACAAAGGATAGAGGGTCTAATTCAGACCTGTTCGCTCGCTAGGGTTTTTTTACACTGCTGCGAGCAGATAGTCGCCGCCCACCGGGGAGTGCATTTTAGCAGTGCAAGCGTGCGATTGCATGTGCAGCCAAGCGGTACAAAAAAGTTTTGTCCAGTTTCTGAGTTTCCCAGAACTTGCTCAGCCGCTGCGATCACTTCAGCCTGTCCAGGACCGGAATTGACATCAGACACCCCCCCTGCAAACACTTGGACACGAATGCGTTTTTCCAAACACTCCCAGAAAACGGTCAGTTGACACTCACAAACACCATCTTCCTGTCAATCACCCTGCTATCGGCTGTGCTAATGGTTTTCTTTGTATAATCCCTCGCACAGCAATGATTTGCTTTGTACCCGTGCGACGCGCCTGCGCATTGCGGTGCATACGCATGTGCAGTTATGACCTGATCGCAGCGCAGCGAAAAAAGCTAGCGTGCAATCAGGTCTGAATTAGAGATGTGCACCGGAAATTTTTCGGGTTTTGTGTTTTGGTTTTGGGTTCGGTTCCGCGGCCGTGTTTTGGGTTCGAACGCGTTTTGGCAAAACCTCACCGAATTTTTTTTGTCGAATTCGGGTGTGTTTTGGATTCGGGTGTTTTTTTCAAAAAACCCTAAAAAACAGCTTAAATCATAGAATTTGGGGGTCATTTTGATCCCAAAGTATTATTAACCTCAATAACCATATTTTCCACTCATTTTCAGTCTATTCTGAACACCTCACACCTCACAATATTATTTTTAGTCCTAAAATTTGCACAGAGGTCGCTGGATGGCTAAGCTAAGCGACCCAAGTGGCCGACACAAACACCTGGCCCAATCCGCCACACTTTGGAGGGTGAAACCAATAAAAAAAATTTAAAACATGTTTTTTTTTCTTTTCTTGGTAATATCAGATCTATTTATATTAGAAGGGATTAGGTACTTGGTTTGTCTTTTTTGGAGGCACAAGTAATATTTATATATTTTTTAAAATAATATTTTTTTATTTTTTTATTTTTTTTTATAGATGGATGGTAAAATCCCTGAAAAAAATGGCATGGGGTCCCCCCTCCAAAGCATAACCAGCCTCGGGCTCTTCGAGCTGGTCCTGGTTCTAAAAATGCGGGAAAAAAATTGACAGGGGATCCCCCGTATTTTTAAAACCAGCACCGGGCTCTGCGCCTGGTGCTGCTGCCAAAAATACGGGGGACAAAACGAGTTGGGGTCCCCCGTATTTTTCACACCAGCATCGGGCTCCACTAGCTGGACAGATAATGCCACAGCCGGGGGTCACTTTTATACAGTGCCCTGCGGCCGTGGCATTAAATATCCAACTAGTCACCCCTGGCCGGGGTACCCTGGGGAAGTGGGGACCCCTTCAATCAAGGGGTCCCCCCCCAGCCACCCAAGGGCCAGGGGTGAAGCCCGAGGCTGTCCCCCCCATCCAATGGGCTGCAGATGGGAGGCTGATAGCCTGGAGTAAAATGTCTGAATATTGTTTTTTCCAGTAGTACTACAAGTCCCAGCAAGCCTCCCCCGCAAGCTGGTACTTGGAGAACCACAAGTACCAGCATGCGGGAGAAAAACAGGCCCGCTGGTACCTGTAGTACTACTGAAAAAAAAATACCCAAATAAAAACAGGACACACACACCGTGAAAGTAAAACTTTATTTCATACGTCGACACACACATACTTACCTATGTTCACACGCCGACATCGGTCCTCTTCTCCATGTAGAATCCACGGATACCTGAAAAGAAAAGATCAATATACTCACCTCAACCAGGGTCCAGAGATAAATCCACGTACTTGTAAAAAAACAACAAACCGGACACCCGACCAAACGGACTGAAAGGGGTCCCATGCTTACACATGGGACCCCTTACCCCGAATGCTGAGAGTCCTCTCCGTGACAGCTGTCACAGAAAGGTCCCTTCAGCCAATCAGGAAGCGCTACTACGTGGCGCTCACCTGATTGGCTGTGCGCTGTCTGTGCTGTGACAGCGCATCGCACAGCTTTCTCCATTACTTACAATGGTGGGAACTTTGCCGTCTGCGGGGGTTACCCGCGGTCAGCCGCTGACCGGCGGGTGACCCCACCGCTAGCCGCAAAGTTCCCACCATTGAATATAATGGAGGGAGCTGTGCGATGCGCTGTCTGAGTTCAGACAGCGCACAGCCAATCAGGTGAGCGCCACGTAGTAGCGCTTCCTGATTGGCTGAAGGGACCTTAGTGACAGGAGTCACGTGGGGTCCCGGCTCATTCGGGGAAAGGGGTCTCATATGTCAATATGGGACCCCTTTCAGTCCGCAGGATCGGGTCTTTGCGTTTTTTTATTTTGCCAAGTACCTGGATTTATCTCTGGACCCTGACTGAGGTGAGTATATTGATCTTTTCTTTTCAGGTATCCGTGGATTCTACATGGAGAAGAGGACCGATGTCGGCGTGTGAACATAGGTAAGTATGTGTGTGTCGACGTATGAATTAAAGTTTTACTGTCACGGTGTGTGTGTCCTGTTTTTATTTGGGTATTTTTTTTCCAGTAGTACTACAGGTACCAGCGGGCCCGTTTTTCTCCCGCATGCTGGTACTTGTGGTTCTCCAAGTACCAGCTTGCGGGGGAGGCTTGCTGGGACTTGTAGTACTACTGGAAAAAACAATATTCAGACATTTTACTCCAGGCTATCAGCCTCCCATCCGCAGCCCATTGGATGGGGGGGACAGCCTCGGGCTTCACCCCTGGCCCTTGGGTGGCTGGGGGGGGGACCCCTTGATTGAAGGGGTCCCCACTTCCCCAGGGTACCCCGGCCAGGGTTGACTAGTTGGATATTTAATGCCACGGCCACAGGGCACTGTTTAAAAGTGACCCCCGGCTGTGGCATTATCTGTCCAGCTAGTGGAGCCCGATGCTGGTGTGAAAAATACGGGGGACCCCAACTCGTTTTGTCCCCCGTATTTTTGGCACCAGCACCAGGCGCAGAGCCCGGTGCTGGTTTTAAAAATACGGGGGATCCCCTGTCAATTTTCCCCCCGCATTTTTAGAACCAGGACCAGCTCGAAGAGCCCGAGGCTGGTTATGCTTTGGAGGGGGGACCCCACGCCATTTTTTCCCGTTTTTTCCCGTTTTTTAAAATCCCGGCAAATCGGCCGTTTTTCGCCCGCGGGAATGTCGAATCCGTTTTTCATTGAATATGGTGAATTCCGGCAGCCTCCTGCCGGAATTCACCTGTCGAATTGTGTCGAATTAAAAAACGGCGATAATTTGCCGCGATTCGCCGTGAATTGCATATACCCCTAAGTCTTTTCATTTTTCTAGCGAGAGGCTGAGTGCTTCCATCCTCATGTGAAGCTGAACCACTAGCCATGAACATAGGCCAGGGCCTCAGCCGTTCCTTGCCACTCCGTGTGGTAAATGGCATATTGGCAAGTTTACGCTTCTCCTCCGACGATTTTATTTTAGATTTTTGAGTCCTTTTTTTACTGATATTTTGTGTTTTGGATTTTACATGCTCTGTACTATGACATTGGGCATCGGCCTTGGCAGACGACGTTGATGGAATTTCATCGTCTCGGCCATGACTAGTGGCAGCAGCTTCAGCACGAGGTGGAAGTGGATCTTGATCTTTCCCTATTTTTGGAACCTCAACATTTTTGTTCTCCATATTTTAATAGGCACAACTAAAAGGCACCTCAGGTAAACAATGGAGATGGATGGATACTAGTATACTTATGGATGACGAGTGACTGACGACACAATGGTAGCTACAGCCGTGGACTACCGTACTGCATCTGCTAATATAGAGATGATAATGATATAAAAAATATATATATATATCACTACTGCAGGTATATATAATATAATGACGGACCTGCTGGACACTGTCAGCAGACTCCTAAACTACTAGTATGAAGAAGATAGAAAAAAAAAAACCCCACCACAGGTAGGTATACAATTATGGACGAGCACTGACGACACAGAGGTAGCTACAGCCGTGGACTACCGTACTGCGTCTGCTAGTATAGAGATGATAATGATATAAAAAATATATATATATATCACTACTGCAGGTATATATAATATAATGACGGACCTGCTGGACACTGTCAGCAGACTCCTAAACTACTAGTATGAAGAAGATAGAAAAAAAAAAACCACCACAGGTAGGTATACAATTATGGACGAGCACTGACGACACAGAGGTAGCCACAGCCGTGGACTACCGTACTGCGTCTGCTAATATAGAGATGATAAAGATGATAGAGATGAACAAAAAAAATATAACTCTACTGCAGGTAAATATTTATATAATATAATGAATGACGGACCTGCTGGACACTGTCAGCAGAATGCGTTTATAGAATAAAAAAAAAAACACCACAGGAGTGTTTAACTTTTTCAGGCAGACAATATACTGGTGGTCACTGGTCAGTCACACTGGCAGCAAAAGTGTGCACTGTACTCCTGCTATAACTGCACCCCAGTCTCCCCTACAATTCAGCTGTGTGAGCAGTGAGCACTCAGCACAGTCAGATATACATATAGATGATATTATCATGCAGCACACTGAGGCTGAGCACAGATATGGTATGTGACTGTGTATCGTTTTTTTTCAGGCAGAGAACGGATTATATTAAATAATAAATAAAACTGGTGGTGGTCAGTCACTAGTAACTATCAGCAAAACTCTGCACTCTGAGTACTCCTAATGCTCCCCAAAATTACTAAGTAATCAACTTAAGTGTCTCTATCTATTCTAACGGAGAGGACGCCAGCCACGTCCTCTCCCTATCAATCTCAACGCACGTGTGAAAATGGCGGCGACGCGCGGCTCCTTATATAGAATCCGAGTCTCGCGATAAAATACGAGCCTCGCGAGAATCCGACAGCGGGATGATGACGTTCGGGCGCGCTTGGGTTAGCCGAGCAAGGCGGGAAGATCCGAGTCTGCCTCGGACCCGTGTAAAAAGGCTGAAGTTCGGGGGGGTTCGGATTCCGAGGAACCGAACCCGCTCATCTCTAGTCTGAATGGCCCCCAGAGAGCATTCTGCTTGTGAGAAATACAAATGCGATATTCATGAGTCACATTATTATAACAGCTAAGAAGTTAACAGCTTGTTTAATTATATATTCGTTTGTAGTCATCCAAATCATGTTGGAATTGTATTAATCTTTCTGAATTCTAGTTTTCTGTAAAGCATGTATTTATTTTTTTATTAAAAATGTGTAAAACAATTCAAGTGATTTAAATAATCTTATTAGTAGTAGAAGCACTAGGGAGACATTAAAAATAAAAAAGTAATGAAGAAGACTTAACAGTTTTTATTTGACTCTTCAGCTATGTTCTGGATATTTTGTTGGCACTTGCACTGCTAATTAGATTATGTGACCCTGAGATCCAGCTGAGTGTTCATGAGACTGAGCCTTCAAAGTCCATCTCCTACTCTATAAACTGTCACACTATGCCATAATTAAACCTGTCTTGTTAAGGGTTGTATGAAAATGGTCAGGTATATCTTTTAGATAATGGATTCTGTCATTCCTTGTATTTTCTTCATTAAACTTTCAAGTTAAAACGTGACATATTTGGTGATTAAATAATTCTATGATGATAGTACATCTGTACTTGAAGCAATACAGTAATGAAATTGATATAAAATTAGCATACTAAAAAAAAAGCTATAAATGGCTTAAAACACACTATTTCTAAATTTTGATATACTGTACATGGGAAAAGTCATTACTAAGAAAAATAATTCCACCCATATTACAGTTTTAACTCCAATTTTCAGGATACGCTTAACCCTGTCCAAAGAACAGGCTAAAGGCAACTCAGTAGATACTCACAACTAGTGTTTTGATAATTATACCTCTTATGTGAATGTTCTGCATTTATAAATGCAACCACCATCAGCGACACACCCATGACACTGCAATAAGATGCAACAAATGTTTAGTCACCCCCTTGTCACCTCACAGTTGCCTTCCAGGAATGCCTATTACATTTCAGCTACAGTGCATCTAAATTTGTACTGCAACTCTGTATGTGTAAAATTGGGATGCATGCGCAGTGTGACTCGGATGTGTGCTAGATAAGAAAACATCACTACACTGCATCCGACATCACAGCTGAGTACCACTCAGAATCATTTCCATGCAGTATTAATAGAATATATTTTTTTTAAAAACACGATGTGGAAGACGCAATATATTTACCTGGTCTCTGGCGCCTTCTGCTCCACTGTGCATGCGTTATCTTTGAATTTTTTTACTTTTTGTTACTGTACTTGCGCAAGTCTTTCCTAACAGTGCATGCGGCAATATAAGGCGCCCATAACTTTATTGTGATTACATAAACCTTTCTTAAGATAGCTTATCACAAAAATAAAATGACACAAACACTGAAATAAAGACACGGACACGGTAGCTGGAGTTAAAGGTCAGACGATATTTATTGATCGCTGACCAACTCTTTAAACTATAATTGTAATTGAATTGGAATTAATTTAGATTGCAAAGTTAAATTTAGATTGGAGGATGGCAAAGGAAAAGTCGCTACCAGACACCAGCTCCAGTCACTTGGATGAAATCCACCAACTAAGGAGGGGAGTACCCAAACCCCGCCTCCTTCCTGCATAACCCGCATTGTGCTGGCCTCACTACTCTTTTCTCTGGCAAACGTTCGGTTCCCGCAGGGGAACGTCTAAATGTCCAACCGCAAGAGAAGGACACACCTGCCGTCCTTCTAAAGAGGGTGCCCCACAATGACCACTTATGCCCATTTGACCGCTGGTTGGTAGCGACTTCCCGCCAATCTGGCTGTCAATAGCCAACTGAAGAGAACAAACAAATCAAATTTAATCAGGGAGGGCGGGAGGGCATACAATAAATGGCAAGAGGAAGTCTGAGGCACATGACCCTGCCCTATATACTATCCTGAGACCAACCCCTTAAAGCTTGACGGACAACCCTCTGATTCTATCGGAAAAAAACACCGTAAACATGATCTGCCTAGCAACTGCTTAGTCATAAACAACCAATCACCAAAAGTTGGGCTCTTATATGGCCTCAGGCTTATGCAGCCTTCAGCTAATCTAATATCAATCTTTGAAAATATCAATTTTACTTTTATAAACATCTTCTGCATTAAATGTAGATATGGCAATCCTGCATCAATCTAAAAGATCAACTCAGGACCACCGTTTGGACATCCCTATTCCCTATTTACAACTTCAGTAAATTTCTTTATGTTTGAAAACTTTTGAGGTTAAGCAATTCCTCTTTTTCTGGGGAGCTGCAGTTCAACTAATTAATTTGCCACCAGTAAGAAAGGCACTGAGTACTAAAAAGCTGTGGTAGATAAAGTTACCTGTGGATGATGAATACAGCCTAGGAGTTGAAGCCAAAGAGTCAGAGTCTAATCAACAATATCCAAAGCAAATGTTACTAGCCATCAGTCACCAAAATCTAAAGTCAATACCAAAGCCAGAAGTCACAGGACCAATAAAGACTTCCTGGAATGAATAAGCTAGTGTTGGAAACACTATCACTAGCTATTGAAGGCAGGACAGGTGGTGACCATTATCTGAGAGACTCCAAATAAGGTGATAAAAGATAAGTTTCCAATCACATAAAGCCAAGTAGTAAATAAAATGGGCCCATGAAAAAAATACAAGAGAAAATAGCATATGACCCCAAACAGATGGAAAAAAATAGGTCATAAGCAAATTATGCGTAGATCATACAAACAACTTGAGAAATTAAAAAGTACTGTAAGTAAAGGTGATCTACTACTTTTGTAGGATGTTCTCCTCTACTGTATGATAAACCCATGCTTTCATGGATGTGGAGTAGCAGCCACATTTCTTTATACAGTATACTCTAGTGTAGAGTATATACTTTATTGTACATGTGTCACCAATCCTGGAATACATTAAACAAGTAATCAAGAAAAGTATCATAATATGTTGGAATGTATGTTCAGTTCTTGATGAAAGTTGAGTGGATGGAGTGATACCTTATCTAAGATATTTCTTACTCCTCATTATTTGCTTATTTAGACATTGCATGTTTAGATACTCTTATTTATGTGATTGTATTGATGGTGTGGAGTGGGAGCAAACTGAAGTTACATCTCTGATAGATCAGCCTTCTGGCTACTTTGGTGACAACTTCCAACTCAAACCACGTCCCAGCAGAGAGGCGAGGGTTCTTCCCCCACACACAGTAAATGCATAACCAGGCTAGCATGCAGAAAAATTAAATATTTTTAACTGATCCCAGATGAGGACTGAAATGGGGCATTACGATGGTTGCAATAAATGAAATTAGATTTACATTATATTAAGTTCACAGTTAAATGACTTTATCACTCTAAAACTAAAGAATGTTTCTTTAAAACAGATTATACTGTACTGTGTATATGCAAAATACACAAATAAAAGATATCCATATAAACCTAATAATATGCATTCTGCGAGCACTCTTCAAAAATACAGGATTTTCCAAAAGATAAGTACAGATTTCACTTCAGCGGCACTTAGAACCACATGTCTCAGTTAGTCTGATTGTTGCACTGTCTGCCTCTGAGCTGCGTATCTCTTTAATGGCGTTTCCCAGCTCTTGTCTGTCCACAGCTACAATTGACATCCCTCCAGCTGCTCTTTGTTTTTTGTTATTTTAAACAATTTTGTTTAAAATGGTACTGACCACTATGCCTTTTTCAAAAATTGCCTAATTTGAGTAAGATCTTACTGTAAAATAAAAGTTTGTGATCGCAGCATATTATCTGTGTGTGGATCTGGTCTTTAAGTGATACCTCACAACTGCAGGGTATCACAATTGTATTAACACAATGTTTTTACAGTTGTTATGATGCTATTGTGTCTTCAAAATATTGTTTTTAAAATTACTTCTTTAGGCTGGGACTGTGGCAGACGATGATTCAGGGTGACACTGGACCTAAGAATAGTCTGTTCTTATCAACAGCATCATGTTTTAACTTGAAAGGTTTAATGAAGAAAATACAAGAGGATGATGGAATCCATTATCTAAAAGACATATCTGACCATTATTATATACCTAAATAACAAGACAGATTTTAATTATGGGCATAGTGTGACAGTTTATAGAACACATTATGGACTTTAAAGGTTCACTCAGCTGAACTCAAGGTCAGATAATCCAATTAGCAATGTACAGTAAGTGGCAGCATCATATCCATATTGTTGCTTAATGGTCAAATAAGAGTCAAATAAAAACCTGAAAGTATTCATTATTACCTTTTTGATTTATGTCCTCAGAGCATCAACTACCAATTATATTATTTCAATTACTTTGATTTTTCAACACATATTTAATGGAAATAACATTAAAGTTGAAATATATTTTAAGGGTTTTTTTTAGAACTAGAGAAGCCATTTATATAGGTTACTATAATTCTTACATATAATATAAACTAATATACTGATACTGATACTATACACTTTGTCTAACATCACCACCATCTTTATTAGCCTTGTCTGTCTTGGTTTTGTTTCTATGAGCAATTGTCTTTTGTAGTTCTTTTGGCAATGATTATTATCCTATATAATGAAAGGCTAAAGCTGCTCCTCATCTCTATGAGGGGAATTCAAGTGTTTCATGTTCTGGTGGCCACTAGATGGCAATTCAAGAGTTGCTCCATCGGGTGCTCACCGCTGCTGGCGCTGACATTATTGTTATGTTGTTCCATCATTTTAAAGGGCTGGCAACTAGTTTAGTAATACATGCCTGCTATCTTTTTATTTCAGTTCTACATTATATAAATATATACAATCTATCTATCTATATACATTTCTCTTTTATAATAAAAAAATACATTTACTTAATCAATAAATTTTTATTTAGTAAATTACCAAAGTTTGTTGTCAAACTGGAGCATTACTCAAGGTCACTTGTTATATAATATATATGCAGGAAATCTTTTATTGTAAAAAGAGTGAAGAAATATTTATTGTTCATAGAATAATAATATTGTCTAATATAGTACAACTTTGATGGACAAGTTGTCTTTCTTTTTTCTAACAAATGATTTATGCTGCTATTGCATACCTCTGCTCCTGGCAAATTCATAACACCATCTTCATGCTGCCATACACCCTATGGTAGTTGGGTATGCAGCCAGCAAGTCAACATTCAGAATTTCAACAGTTATGATGTCACCAGAATTGGTTGACCTGCAAAATGTTGACATAATCAACATGTCACGTATGGCATGTTGACATAGTGGAATATAGACTTTAGCATTAGGTTTAAGAGTTTTGTATTTTCCACATGGGTGAGTTAGTGGCAGACCATATAGGGGCCACAAAGGAATTTTGGACTGTTTTTGCTTGACAGGGAGCCTGATTGGCTACTGGAATCCTGAAATGTTTTTTCAGGTTTTCACCACCTGTCAAGTTTCTTTTCTCCTCCCTACTCGCCTCCTTTCTTCTTCATCTGCACTTCCCCACCACAACCTTCCCTTCCCCTTACCTCCTTTTTTCTGGCTCAATAAGTTGCTCTTTCTGTAGCTTTGTTTGTTGCCAATATAGATCTCCCTTTGCCTCATATTCAGCTTGTTTTCTGACGTTGAGCAGGTCTGGTGGCTTGGTAAAAGCTGAGTTGTGCTATTCTTGTTGCATTACTGAGAGCTGGCTATTGTTTTGTTTGCGCACACTACTTGTTTAAGATTTAAATATAAGCTGACCAAATGTTTGCGCGACTATATACCTCATCTTTTTTTAATTAGTGGTAAGTTTAGTTTTAGTATTCCTGCAGTAAGATCACCATTTATCATTAGCCACTAGGCCAGTTAACAAATACAGATCCTCACTGTATGCACAATGGTACACATATTAGAGGTGCACCGGCCACTTTCTGTATGCTTGTCTAGATACGTGTCATCATCATCAATGTACTTACACTTACGATTAACTCTGCATAGCCCGCAAATGTGTTGACATGCCTGCTTTGAACTTTGCCTATGTGAGAACCCTCCATTAGAAGTGGAGATGTACATGATATGGGATGTAGTTAGGAGACCGCTGGCTACATTACCTCCCCCTACATCCCGCACGCTCAGAATCCCGATGGTTGGCATGTCGACCAACAGGGACTATTCCCATAGAGTGGGAATAGAACCCATGACGCGGTGAGTGCAGCGAGCCCGCAAGGGGCTTGTTGTGCTCGCCCCCCTCCCCCGCCAGCTTTCTGCTGCCGGGATGCCAGCATCAGTATGCTGACCCCATGATACACACCCCATGATATATATGATTCTGCATTACCCTCAACTTTTGAGCATGTATAACTTAGCATCAGGTCTTATGTCTTCATGCTCCAACATCTCCTGCACGTTGATTATGTTTCTCTTGAGGACAGTGAGCATGTACCTAACACATTTATTTCTTAAGCACTATTACCATTTTTGTGTTGGCAGCGCAATACAGAATGCAGCATTTTGATTTTGTTAATACAAATTTGTTATTATTTTAATTGAAAGGAATCATGGTCAAAGCATCAACAGTAAATCAAAAGTGTACGTTACAGTTTGTCCTTTTTTCATGCATTTTTTCGAAGTTCATTTGAACAGACCAGATGCATAAATTATACAGTGACCTAACAAAGCAAACTTTTGTATGCTTTTATCTTTTGAAATAAAGAGACCTACATGTCTGGCTTGTTGTACTTGGATGTATAATACACAGGTCACTTTAAAAGACACTACAATAACACAGAGCCATTTTGAGAAACATGCAATTAAGCTCTGTCTACTAAGACTATGGGCAATAATAACTTATTTTCTGAAAGCATATAATTTGTACCTCAATTTACCGTACAGCTTTTAAAATACTTTTCCCCTAATTTAAATCAAATTATCTCCATGACAGTGATTTTGAAACCTACTATTTATGTATAAATATATGACTTTTTTTTTTTTTTTTTTTACAAGCATTCTTTTTCATGTCTCTATATGAGCATGTACAAGTATTGGCTGTGCTTTGAAATACCTGGGAATTAATCTTCATCCTACTGAACCCAATAATTTTGTAGAAGTGTGCAGGTTTTTTTTTTTTTCATTTTAATATATATCTTTAGATTTAACTACTGAATATACTTCGACACACACTCTTAAACCTTCTGGTCTATTTATAATATCACCCTTTTTAACTGAAAAATAATGACTGCCCTGTATTTAATAAATCTCAACCAACTTCCAAAAGAAAGAGCACTTTAGCCTTAAATTAATGCTTTAGTATGTCTAAAAAAAATACACAAATTTAACTTCCTACAAATATATTTCTGCAGCTATTCTTGTTACTTAGAATAGTAAGTTTAGTAGTTTATTCTGGGTGTTTTATTAATATTCATGAATTCCATATATCAAAACTAGAACCATTCCTGTTTTTTGAAGTTGTCATGACTTTATTAGATTGATTTTCTACTACTAAAACAATGTGGTTGTAACCTTGGAGCATCTGATGTCAGGGCTGGCAACAGAACTTTTGTGGCTAGATATACTCATGTCTTTGGGGCCACCCTTTCCACCCAACATGCAGAATGGTTACTGCCAACAATACATATGTAATTAATTATCAGGCACATTTAGTAAAGTATATAATTTATTGTATAACCTTTGTACTTGTACCCCTCCCCCCTCCTTAGGATTGTACTTGGTTATTTTGTGGCTCAGCTGTAATCTGTAGGCTGTTCACTCACAGTCACCGACTCACTGTGTACCGCGACTGCTAGGAAAAACAGACTCATCATGCTCAGTTACACATATGCGCTGCACTATGCAGGACCCTGCTGCAGAGGGGTAACCAGGGGGGGTAAGTAATGGATGTACCCACTGTCATCATGGCAAAGTATTGTATCTTCTCTTTATAATATTGCCAGCCAATACTGGCACCCTATAATACCCTATCACTACCATTGGCTTTGGGGCTGTGGGAATCTCTGGGAGCTTTGGAGTCTTGAGCTTTGCACATGAGTTGCACTAGAACCCCCTGTTGCCAGGGCCTGTCTAACATCATTAATGACCATATAGCAAAGCCTAGTAATAACTTGACATTATTTTCTGCAGATTCTGGAACAACAGAGCAAAGAGGAGCATTGTAATCTTTAAGAAAAAATGACTTGCTCTAGGTAATAAACTCCCTAACAGTGGATTTTTTTGTGTTGCACTATAGATGAAACCTATAAATCATATACAAACACACTTAACCTCTAAGAATAATGACTCAGACACAGTACAGGAATTTTAAAAATGTTTTCAAAATTTATTGACAAAATAATAATATTCTGAACTATTAAATACTGACTGTTTAAATGGTGGCACTAATGAACAGACAGACCAACCAATATGCAGCTGTCCAGTTGGTAAAACCATTTCCCATACAGGACAACTGGCTCACAACATATTCCCCATGCAAGGAGAAACAAACAACTATTCTTTCTTTACCACCAGTGAGGCCTCAGCCGATGTACTACCACCAACTACAAATCACTCTAAAGAAACTCTTTCAACCACCAAACAATGGGCCTAATTCAGACCTGATCGCAGCAGCAAAATTGTTCTCTAATGGGCAAAACCATGTACACTGCAGTTGGGGCAGATGTAACATGTGCAGAGAGAGTTAGATTTGGGTGCGTTATTTTTAGAGATGAACGGGTTCGGTTCTCAGAGAACCAAACCCCCCCGAACCTAGGGGATCTTGGGCCATCCAAGCCACAGCCTGCCCCAGATCCACAATCGAGGCAAAACCTCAGAATTCCACTGTTGGATCCTGAGGTTTTGACTCAGACACTGGTTTCCATAGTAACCTATGGAAGGCCACTGATTGGCTGAGAGAGCTGTCTGTCATGGATTTCAGCCAATCAGCGTTTCCCCATAGGCTGCAATGGCCACAAGATGGATGCTAATAGCGCCGCCGCCCGCACTGCCGACACCACTGCCTGCACTGCCGACACCACCACCCGCACTGCCGACACCACCACCCACACTGCTGACATGACACCTGCACTGCCGCCCCCGCTGCCCTGCACTGCCGACACTCCCGCACTGCTGACACTGCCGGCACCCCTGCACTGAGGACACTTCCCATACTGCTGAAACTGCCGGCACCCCTGAACTCCTGTATTGAAGACACTTCCAGCACTCCCGCATTGCCAACACTACCGGCACCCCTGCACTGAGGACACTTCCGGCACTACCACACTGCCGACACTGGCACACCCCTGAACTCCGGCACTGAGAACACCTCCAGTACTCCCGCATTGCCGACATTGCCAGAACCCCGGCACTGAGGACTCTGCCAGCACTCCTGCACTGAGGACACCTCCGGTACTCCCGCATTGCCAACACTGCTGGCACCCCAGCACTGAGGACACTGCAAGCACTCCCACGCTGCTGACACTACCGGCACCCTGCACTGGAGACACTGCCAACACTCCTGCACTGAGGACACCTCCCACACTGCCGACACTGCAGGCACCCCTGCACCGAGGACACTTCCGGCACTCCCACACTGCCGACACTGCCGGCACCCCTGAATTACTGCACTGAGGACATCTCCAGCACTCCTGAATTGCCAACACTGCTGGCACACCTGCATTGAGGACTCTGCCAGCACTCCTGCACTGAGGACAACTCCGGCACTCCTGCATTGCCGACACTGCTGGCACCCCTGTACTGAGGACACTGCTGCCACTTCTGCACTGAGGACACCTCTAGCACTCCCACAATTGCCGACACTGCAGGCATTCCTGCAGTGCCGACACTGCTGGCACCACCACACTGAAAACACTGCTGACAACCCCGCACTGAGGACCCTCTGTCACAGTAAGTGCACTATTGGTGTTTCTAACCTGCACTGTATCTGACCTGCACTGTAACCCATGCTGTATCTGACCAAACTCTATCCGATCCACATTGTATTTGACCTGCACTGAAACCCATGCGTATCCGACCTGCACTGTAACCCATGCTGTATCTGAACAACACTGTATCTGACCCACATTGTATTTGACCTGCAGTGAAACCCGTGCTGTATCCGACCTACACTGCACCCGACCCGCATTGTATTCGACCGGCACTGTATCCAACCAACACTGTATTTGACCTGTGCTGTATCCAACCCACACTGTATTCAACCTGCGCTGTATCCAACCCACACTGAGTCTGACCTGCACTGTATCCAACCCACACTGTATTTGATCTGCACTGTAACCTGCACTTTATCCGGCCCACGCTGTATCTGACCCACAATATATACAACTCACATTGTATGCGACCCATACTGTATCTGACCTGCACATTATCTCGCACTGTATCCGACGCACACTGTATCTGACCTTGCACTGTAGCCAATCCTCACTGTATGCAACACACACTGTATCCACCCTGCACTGTAGCCTACACTGTATCCAACCCACACACTGTATCCAACCCACACTCTGATCTGCACTGTATCTGACCTGTACTGTATCTTGCACTGTATCTGACATTACGCTGTAGCCAACGTGCACTATATCCAACCCGCACTCCGACCTGCACTATATCCGACTTGCATTGTATGCGATCTGCACTATATACAACCCGCAATGAATTCCATCTACACTGTATCCGACCTGCCTTGTATCCACCTGCACTGTATCTGACCCATACTGTAACCTGCATTGTACCCGACCCACTTTGTAGCTAACCTGCACTGTAACCTGCACTGTGTCTGACCCGCACTGTATCCAACCAGCACTGTAACCTGGTCAATATTTAACTGTGTGTCCCAAAGTATCCACACTGTCCTACACAGGTACAGAATGCTGTTTTTTGTGATTAGGGAGAATTTGGGTAGCTGCTCGACAAAATGGCTGATTGGGGCTTTACATGGGCACAGGGTGCCAGTCATCAGTGACCCAGGGCCCCCAGGAGGGAGGTACAAACTGGGCACTGAGAATAGGCATGTGCTGGGGGCATGTGCACTTGTGTAGGGGGCATCAATGTCCACTGTTGCTAGTTTACACATGGTTTAGGGTTTATTTTTTATTTGCTGTTTGGTAACTACTTCAGAGCAATTATATTGTACACATGATTCTGACGAAATTTCTGTGTTGGATTGTTTTCTATTGGTTTGATTGGTTATTGCTATTACAATATTAATTTGTAAAACATTTTTAAACAGAAATAACTGCCGTGTGTTTGTGCCGCTGCCGCTTAGTTTAGCGAGCCAGGCTTTGGCCTATGTTGGTGAACAATATTGTGAGATGGTCAAAATTGACTGGAAATAAGTGGAGATTAATGTTATTGAGGTTAATAATACTGTAGGATCAAAATTACCCCAAAATTCTGTGATTTTAGCTGTTTTTTATTTTTTTCAAAAATCATCCAGATCCAAAATTAAAACACGAAAGGTTGGTTTTGGCAAAACCAACCCAAAACCAAACACGAGTGAGGAATTAGAACCAAAACCACAACACAAAACACAAAAAGTGCCCGCCGCACATCTCTAGTTATTTTGTTTCTGTGCAGGGTAAACACTGGCTGCTTTATTTTTACACTGCAATTTAGATTTCAGTTTGAACACACCCCACCCAAATCTAACTCTCTCTGCACGTTATATCTGACCCCCCTGCAGTGCACATGGTTTTGCCCATTACAGAACAATTTTGCTGCTGCAATCAGGTCTGAATTAGGCCCAATATCCTCCAACAATAAAGTCAAGCTTTCTAGAATGAGGTGAAAGCACAACAGACCCTGGCATGAAATAAAGCTGCTGGCGCTGCATCATAGCACCTCATTTACAGATTCATACTCAGTTGCACACAGATATACAAGGTTAGTTATATAAAATTAATCAATACAGTCTTATAAAGCAGTTTTGTAGTATCATATTGCAATTAAGATGCACAATCGAGTGAAAAAGGCATTCGGCACAACCCAGGTAACACGGAAATCTGGTGCACCACAAAGGAATGTTTGGAATGAGTGCAGCAATAGTGTAAAAGAAAATTTTTATAGGAATATGCTGAAGCACTCAAAAAAGGTGCACAAGACGGAACAGCCCATAGGCAAGTATTTGTCTGTAGAGTCTGTTGTGTAAACAAAAATCCATAAATGTGACTGAATTAGAATGTAGTGGTAATAGGCGGACGGCAGATTCAACATCAGTCTTAGCTAACAAGGCTTGATGCTGCACTCAACACAATTCAGGGGGATTTACATCATTCACAAAAAATCCACATGGATAAGGCAGATAAGACAGCTTTGTATCAACCAATATTTCCATATTTCCTTCTTGGGGACCACTCATGGAGAAAGAACCAGGTCTACAAAAGGAGTTGAAGAAAATGGGCCAGCGATCTGACCTTTGCTAACTTTTCTGAGCACCACATGTGGTAGATATAAAGCTTATTTAAACATTTAGGTGACCTAGATAATAAAAATTGCCTATTTGTAATTTGCTGTGAAAGCCAAAATACAAAAATTCAGTCCCATCCTTATTTGGCTATAGCCCCAACCAGTGAGACATCTAGCAAAGGAACACATGAGATGCAACTTTATTTAGATCGTTTGATCCCAGATGGATGATGGTGGCCAATTCTTTTGCAGTGTGGAAGCAGTCTTTTGCACGTTTGTGGCCCCTGCAGCAAATAAAGGCATGATTAAACCCACAACGGTTTCCTGCTGAACAGTTGAAAGGCATAGCCATTCCAGAATTGGGCAACAGAGGAGCCCCGGTGGCTGCGAGGGGTGGGGATCCCAGGGGTAGAGGCCAGCTGAGTCACCTCTAGCCAAAGCTCCACAACCTTACACCTGAAATCAAAGATTGTGGCTCCCAACTGCTTACGTTGGAATTCCTCATCATATAACCATCCGGAGGAATTTGTCACTGAATGGAACATTGATTGCATCAAATGCAGGTATTTGGTCACATTAAAGCCTCCTATGGGTGTGTTTCCAGACAAGATACAGCAAATATGTAGAAGCCTGCTTCACCACCAAGCTGCTCTACCACCTTATACTCCTTCTACGTAAGTGGATACAGGGAAAACATTAACATGTTGTACTTTCCTCTATTAATCCTAAGCAAAAACGAGCAAGATATTTTCGACTTTGGCAAAGATTGGAATGCAAGGGGAGCAAATATGTTTTTTTTTTCCATGCACTGTAAATACTGGCTGCTTTTGCATGTAGCCCACAAAAGCTGGGCAGCTTTATTTTTACACTGAAATTTAGATTTAAGTTTGGGCACACCCCACCAATATCTAAATCTCTCTGCATGTTTTAACTCTTCCCCAACTGCAGTACAACATGGATTTGCCCAGGTGCACAGGTACTTGCTGTTTTTGCTTTGCTCACACCTCAGAATCAGGCCCACTGTATTTGTGCTTCTTATATGTAGTTCTATATTTTTGAATTAGGTTGCAGCTTTTTTTTTAAGCAGGGCTTTTACTTGGTTGTCTGATGATATCTTCTTGTGTTGTAACCAACGTATGGGGCTGATTCTGAGTTGGGAGCAAAACAAAAAGAGCAAGTAACTTTGCACCTTGGCAAAAACATATTGCATTGTAGGTAAGGTATAAAATGTGCAGAAAGAATAAAGCATAGTACATACTGGAAAATATTTTTTGTTGGGACAACAATTGGGCTGATTATTCACCTAGAGGGTGGTCCCAATATCGGTGCAACACACCTTATTTTATCCCCTGAAAAATCACCTGACTTTTCCTAAAATTCTGAGAAATTGAGCGATAAGGAAAATCGGCATAAACCACCACTACCTGATTTTTCCACCTTGACATATGGTGAGATTATTGAAAATGCACACACTGACCGATATGTGGAAATTGTGGCTGAGATTTTTGCTTTGGAACGACAGATCGGAAAATCAATCGTTTGTGTTTGTCACCAAGAATTTCCCGATATATTGGCACAGTGCCAAGACAATCTTTTATACACACTATACAGATGTGTCCACTTATATCTAACCTCCCTGCACGTTAAACAGCTATGGCATGAATCGTAGTGCTGAATATCTTTTTTGTGACTTTTTCCCTTACAATGCATATTGGCCCTCATTCCGAGTTGATCGCTAGCTGCTTTCATTCACAGCACAGCGATCAGACCAAAATACGGCAATTCTGCGCATGTGTATGGGACGCACTGCGCACACGCGTCGTACTTTCACAAAAGCCAATGCAGTTTTACACAAGCTCTAGCGACGCTTTTCAGTCGCACTGCTGGCCGCAGAGTGATTGACAGAAAGTGGGTGTTTCTCGGTGGACTCTGACTGTTTTCAGGGGAGTGTGTGAAAAACGCAGGCGTGCCAAATAAAAACGCAGGAGTGGCTGGAAAAACGTAGGCATGGCTGGGCAAACGCAGGGCGTGTTTGTGACGTCAAAACAGGAACTAAATAGTCTGAAGTGATCGCAAGCTAGGAGTAGGTCTCGAGCTACTTTGAAACTGCACAATCTTTTTTTGTAGCAGTGCTGCGATCCTTTCGTTCGCACTTCTGCTAAGCTAAGATACACTCCCAGAGGGTGGTGGCTTAGCGTTTGCACTGCTGCTAAAAGCAGCTAGCGAGCGATCAACTCGGAATGAGGGCCTTTATTAGCAGCACTATGCGAACAGCACACACAAGCAACTTATGATGATTAAAATGATGGCCCTCATTCCGAGTTGTTCGCTCGCTAGCTGCTTTTAGCAGCATTGCACATACTAAGCCGCCGCCCTCTGGGAGTGTATCTTAGCATAGCAGATTTGCGAACGAAAGATTAGCAGAATTGCGAATAGAAATTTTTTAGCAGTTTCTGAGTAGCTCCAGATTTACTCCTACATTGCGATCAGTTCAGTCAGTTTCGTTCCTGGTTTGACGTCACAAACACACCCAGCGTTCAGCCAGACACTCCCCTGTTTCTCCAGCCACTCCCGCGTTTTTCCCTGAAACGCCTGCGTTTTTCCGCACACTCCCAGAAAACGGTCAGTTTCCACCCAGAAACACCCACTTCCTGTCAATCACTCACCGATCAGCAGAACGATGAAAAAACGTTGTTACGCCGTGAGTAAAATACCTAACTTTTGTGTAAAATAACTAAGCGCATGCGCTCTGCGAACCTTGCGCATGCGCAGTAAGCGACTAATCGAAGTATAGCGAAAATCGGCAACGAGCGAACAACTCGGAATGACCCCCGATATGCGGCATGCCTGTATTCTGTGTGCAACCATGGCTGTATCTGCAAGCGAAAAGCAGGGAAACACTGTAGCGTAGCATTTTGTATGCAGATACAGCACGGTCACACACAGAATACAGTCATGCAATATGTGATTTTAATCAGCATAAGCTGCTTGCGCATTCTATTCACATAGCGATGTGATAAAACACATTTTCTGCAAAAAAAGACGCCCAACGCTAATAAAGTTTCATGGGATCTGTAAACTTACTCACAATAGGCATCTCCTGCTGTATGGCGTATTGAGTAAAGATGTATGTACATCTGTACAATAACGGTAGTCGATATCCTGATTATTGGTAAATTGGCCCAATAATTGTACAGTGTGTACTTAGCATTAGACTTGGAAAGCATATGTCCAAACTAAAATCTACAGTAAATTGCAGTATAAAAATAAAGCTACATAGAATTTATGGGCTACAGTACATGCAAAAGCCGCCAGTATGTACCCTGCATGCAAAAATAATAAATGTATTTGTACCCCTTGCATTGCAGCATGGTTTGTTTCAGATACAAAGTTACTTGCTTTTTTGCTTTGCTCCCAATCAGCCTCTTTATATTATTTATTACACTACAGTACAATTCTGTGCTACATGTTGGTGCCGTATAAACAGAAATATGTATAATACAGTAATAAAGGTTCCTGGTTTATCATCAAAAAATAAATTAGAGCAGTAGTTCCAAAATTCGGTCCTCAAGGACCCCCAACAGTTCTTGTTTTCCATCACCTAGCACAGGGATGGGGAACCTTCTGCCCTCAAGCTGTTGTTGAACTACATATCCCAGCATGCCCTGCAACAGTTTTAGCATGGCCAAATAGCAAAAGTCATGCTGGTATGTGTAGTTCAACAACAGCTGGAGGGCCAAACGTTTCCCACCCCTGACCTAGCAGGTGAACAGATGTAATCATTACTCACTGACACATTTTAAAAGATATGGAGGTGGAGCAAATTATTCTAGGAGACCTGGAAAACATGACCTGTTGGGGTTACTGGAGGAAGCATTAAGGGACATTGAATGGGAAATTCTATTTCAAGGAAAAAATACTACAGAGAAATGGGCTGTATTGAAATCACTGCTAATTAATAATACTCATACATTTATTCCCACCAGCAGCAAAAAAAGGAATAAAAATCCCAAACGAATGTGGTTTAACAAAAATATAAAGGAATTAATGGACAAAAAAAGATGAACTTTTAAAAAATACAAATCTGAGGGGGATGCGGAGTCATTCCAGCACTATAAAGACTGTAACAAAATATGCAAAAAAGGAATAAGAGCGGCTAAAGTAGAAACTGAAAAACTAGTAGCAAAGGAAAGCAAAGTGAATCCCAAATTTTTTTTTTTAAGTACATCAACAGCAAGAGACTAAAGAAGGAGAGTATAGGCCCTTTAAAGGACAAGAGGGGCGTCTTAATCAAAAATGATAATGACATAGCAAACAAACGAAACAAGTTTTTTTCAACATTATTTACCAGAGAGGACCAAATGCTGGGTCTAACACAAAATTTCAACAAAGATAATGTCCCACTGCTAAATGCTTATTTATGTGAGGAGTTAGTCTGTGACCAATTAAAAAAGTTAAAGATTAATAAGACACCTGGTCCAGATGGAATTCACCCGAGAGTTCTTATGGAGCTGCACGCTGAACTAGTAAGACCTCTATTTTTGATCTTCATGGATACGGTTCAATCGGGTATGATTCCCAAAGACTGGTGTATGGCTGAGGTAGTGCCTATATTCAAAAACGGGAGCAAAGCCGAACCAGGTAATTATAGACCACTTAGTCTTACATCTATAGTGGGGAAAGTATTGGAAGGTATTCTAAGGGACAGTATTCAAAAGTTCCTTGAAGCAAATAAGGTGTCACAACTGAGGGCTGGTGCTGACCAAGGGGAAGCCTCAGTTGTAGGGGCTGAGGTACATGTGTACCTGGGAGGCAGTACAGGGTTCTTAGACATGCAGGGAACCTTTAGAACAAATGCCCGAAGGCGTGACCAAGACAACGAAGGAAAGTTCAAAGGTTTATTAAACACAGTTCAGAGGAATACTGATGACTTGGTACAGGTAACAGGAATCACAGTTCAGAGAAATACTTGGGATCGATGACGGAACACCGATGGTGACTTGGAATCTAAGACGGAACACCGATGGTTACTTTGGGATCGATGGCGAAACACCGATGGTTACTGGCAGGGCAGAGCACTGCTGGAAGCTGGTGTCGGTAACTGCCAGTCACAGGATGCAATGATGAGACACTGCAGAGTCAGGCTGTACTGCAGAGAAAGTCCATGGGAGGACTGCACACTGGGATCACTGAAGACAATTGAAGCACTGACCATCTTTCCAGCCCAGGAACAAGAAATTTATACCAGCTGGGAAACAGGGATTGGCTGGCTGATTAAGCAGAGTCTAGAGTGCAGCTGCTGGGTAATTAGGTAGAAACCAGAGTGCAGCTGATAGGCTGAAAAGCAACATGTGATGAAAGCAAACATGGCTGCGCCCATGTTAGCTTTTGGAGGGAAAGATTGTTTGTAACTTGCATGTGAGCTTTAACCATGATGCTGCCAGAATCACAGTAAAGAGTTTTGTGACAATGAGATGCAGCGTGCTGCATGCAGACAGTGCAGATGGAATCCAGGCTTGGAACACTAGGACAGTCTCAGGAGGCATTTGGAAGGTAAATACTGATAAGGAATTACCTGGATCGTGACATAAGGTAATTAAAAAGAACCAACATGGATTTGTGAAGGACAGATCATTTCAAACAAACTTACTTGGCTTTTATGAAACAGTAAGTGCGAACCTTGATTAGGGTAAGGAGGTGGATGTAATCTTTTTAGACTTTGCCAAAGCTTTCGATACTGTACCACACATGCGTCTTATCTATAAGCTACAGGAAATAGGTCTAGGGAGCACAATATGCACTTTGGTTAGTAATTTTTTAGATAATAGGGAGCAGCGCATTGTGGTCAATGGATCATTTTCAATTGTACTAAAGTACTAAGTGGTGTGCCACAAGGGTCTGTACTTGGACCACTTTTGTTCAACATTTTCATCAATGACCTAACAGTAGGTCTAGAGAGCATGGTGTCAATTTTCGCAGACGACACCAAATTGTGTAAGGTTATAAATACGGAGGGGGATGCTGAGTCTCTTCAGAATGACTTAACTAAACTGGAAGCATTGGCAGAAAAATGGAGAATGAAATTCAACACAGACAAGTGTAAGGTAATGCACTGTGGGGGCAAGACCAAAAATAACACCTGCATACTAAATGGAGTAATATTAGGGGATTCTGTACTGGAAAAAGACTTAGGGGTTCACATAGATAACAAATTAAGCAGCAGTACCCAAAGTAGGAGTGCAGAAATGAGGCAAATAAGATATTAGCATGCATAAAACGGGGAATTGATGCAAGGGACGAGAGTATTATAATCCCATTATATAAATCACTAGTGAGGCCACATCTTGAATACTGTGTGCAATTTTGGGCACCATATTACAAAAAGGATATCCTGGAGCTAGAAAATGTTCAGAGGCGGGTGACCAAACTAATCAAGGGCATGGAGATGCTGCAATACGAGGAAAGGCTTGCAAGGCTAGGCATGTTTACATTGCAAAAGAAGAGACTAAGAGGGGACATGATCAAACTCTACAAATATATAAGGGGTCAATACACAGAGCTTGGGAGGGACCTGTTTTCTATAAGATCAGCACAGAGGACACGTGGTCACTCGCCTAGGTTAGAGGAGAGGAGTTTTGCACATTGAGGCAAAAAGGTTTTTTCACAGAAAGGACAATACGTGTTTGGAATTCCCTGCCTGAGAGAGTAGTAACAGCGGACTCAGTCAACACCTTTAAGAATGGGTTAGATAAATTCCTATTGGATAAAGATATTCAGGGTTATGGTGCGTAGTCACGCATAGTTAATATAACTAGTCCTAACATAAAATAACTAGTCCTATAATAGGAGACCACAAATGGGTTGAACTTGATGGACAATTGTCTTTTTTCAGCCTTAGTTACTATGTTACTATGTTACATGTCCCCCCAGTGCCAGATATGCCCCCAGTGCCAGATACACATGTACCCTCTAGTGCCAGATATGCCCCCAGTGCCAGATATGCCCCCAGTGCCAGATACACATGTCCCCCCAGTGCCAGATATGCCCCCAGTGCCAGATACACATGTCCCCCAGTGCCAGATATGCCCCCAGTGCCAGATACACATGTCCTCCCGGTGCCAGATACACATGTCCCCCCAGTGCCAGATATGCCCCCAGTGCCAGATACACATGTCCCCCCCAGTGCCAGATATGCCCCCAGTGCCAGATACACATGTCCCCCAGTACCAGATATGCCCCCAGTGCCAGATATGCCCCCAGTGCCAGATACACATGTTCCTGCAGTGCCATATATGCCGCCAGTGCCAGATACACAAGTCCCCCCAGTGCCAGATATGCCCCCAGTGCCAGATACACATGTCCCCGCAGGGCCATATATGCCCCCAGTGCCATATACACATGTCCCCCCGTGCCATATATGCCCCCAGTGCCAGGTACACATGACCCCCCTTCCCCTGCTGCGCACCGCTGCTGCTGTCCTGTTCCTGTGTTTGAGGGGAGGAGACCACAGCGTGCGCCTCTCCTGCCCCTCAGTCTCCAGCGGCGGTGCGGGTCACGGTGTCTACTTTCAATTCAGCGCCGATCTGTGAGCCAATCAGAGCTCGCGGTCCGGCAGCCAATCAGGAGCCTTGGCTGCCGGTCTGTGAGCTCTGATTGGCTCACGGGCCAGTGCTGATTTGAAGGTACACACTGAGGGACAGGAGAGGCGCATGCTGCACTCTCCTCCCCTCGCAGCAGCGGCGGTGAGCAGCAGCGGAGGGAGGGAGCGGCGGCCCAGCGGCAGTGGGTACGGGGTACCCATGGCTAAATTCTTAAGGGTACGCCATACGCACCCCTACCCACCCACTTGCACCACTGCCTAAATATGGTATTTAATAACTTGTGCGTTGCAAGTATAATTTTAATGTAAGAAAAAAAATCTGTATTTAAAATAATAAGAGTACTGATGTTTAAAATGTAAACTCACTATATGGATTATAAAGGGTTTGCATTCATACATTTCAAACTTGGATTCCTATTATACATTATTTATTTGTTTTTAAGCATGACTTTTACTTATTTATATAATGCTTGTTAATTTACATTTTTTATCTAAATTTGTATTTCAATGTTCAATGTCAACATTATGTGTAATATTAGATCACATTTACTAGACTACTTTAACTAAAGTGGTACTAGTAAATACATAATTGAGAACAAGTTCTACCTTTTGCTGGAGAGGAACATAGAAAAACATAGAAATAAGTCACAAATTGCTAGTTAGGGTGCATGATGTTCATTTTCTAGTAGACTTATTTTTACTTGGTTGTCTAGTGGCATGTTTCCACTCTAACAAATTCTACAATACCAAGAGAAAATCTCTGAACACATCACACATTTGTGTCACATTATTTTCTTTTTTTATCCACATCCTCCTCACACATTAACATAATTGCCTTAAATAATTAGGAAGCAAAAAAACGTACTCTGAAAACATAGAGATAAGAAACGGTAAGGAAGAATCATTAAGTATTCGGGTTCTAACAGATGTTAATATAGAAGATTATCAATTAGATTTACTGAAAAATGCTCCTCATTAAATATTGTGAATATATTTAATGTGGGTGCGCAGCATTCATTGAGGGAGATTCAAATGTTTGAAAAGTCAGTTGGGAGTCTGTTTTTTCCTATCTAATAGACAGGAAAAAACACACACCCAACCGACTTTTCAAACATTTGAATTCCACCCATTAAGTTGATGCCAATTTTACTGGGATCCAATCTCTAGGTCGTCAATAACTACGTCGACAGTAACTAGGTCGACCACTATTGGTCAAAATTAACTAGGTCGACAGGTGTCAAGGTCGACAGGGTCTCTAGGTCGACATGTTCTAGGTCGACAGGTCAAAAGGTCGACATGAGTTATTTAAAAAAAATCTTTTTGTGAACTTTTTCATACTTAACGATC
The DNA here is from genome assembly GCF_028390025.1 of Pseudophryne corroboree. Classification (NCBI taxonomy): domain Eukaryota; kingdom Metazoa; phylum Chordata; class Amphibia; order Anura; family Myobatrachidae; genus Pseudophryne; species Pseudophryne corroboree. Next base: position 645,941,613 of record NC_086444.1, on the reverse strand, counting down.
CACGCGGACTACGATTGGGAATAGTAACTTAGGCCGAGTGCAGTGGTAGCGGAGCGAGGCACCTTTGCTCGCCATGCAAGGGAACATGGTGCACTAATTGGGGTTCCTGGTCACTGTACGGAGAAAAAGACACAAAAAACCCATGAAAAACTCATGTCGACCTTTTGACCTATCGACCTAGACCATGTCAACCTACAGACCCTGGTGACCTAGCATTCCTGTCTACCTAGTTACTGTCAACCATTAGTGGTCGGCTCAAACATGGTCGACCTAGACATTGTCGACCCTATGAACCACACCCATTTTACTGGAGAGCTTACATAAAGGTGCATACCCCAATTACTTACATTCCACATTATTATATCAAGTAATTTTTAAAATATTTTATAGATGTTTCATTACTTATATTTACATTACTGGAAATAAAGTATTCCTATTATAACATACTGTATGGGTCACATGTCAACAACCAGATGTCAGGTATTCTATGTACATTTATACCCTGTATAAATTGGTATGCAGTTGAATATGTTTAAGTTTGGTATGTTGATGCCATAATGTCAACACAATCTGAATATAACATTCAAGATTTTAATATGCACAAAATATCGACATATGATTTTAGAATTAGGCTTAGACTTCAATAAGGGTTAGACTTAGAGTGACATTTACCCCCAAAACCCATTCTGGCAATGGTGACATTATGATTGTGTCAACATGGTGAATGTAGACATTACAAATGTAGACATTCTGAATAAGTTGACATTTTGACCATGTAAACATTACACTGTTGACATTCTGGATATTGGCACTATCCTTATACCACACCCTACAAATAGAGCAGTGCCACTGATAACATTACTGCTCTCATATGACTTTTATGCATGAAATGGTCAGTAAGCCCATCAGGATAATGATGAAGCTGCTCAGTAAACCAGTAGTCAGGTTATAAAGCTCATGCACATAGTGCACAAAAAGGAAATTATCTTTTTTCTTAAAGATACACTAAACATTAACTTTATTCAATTGCCCATGTGAATAAAAGGCTTTAAAATGCATGCCTGGTGGATTGTATTACTAGAGTCCTGGAAAACAGTGGCCTGGTTCCCTGGCACCTCTACCTAATGATAAATACGCACTACACAGTACAATAATTGTACTAATTTCCCAATAATTGGGGGATCAACCTGATTTCTCATATAGTGTGTACAAATGATTGTTTTGGCATTCCGCCAATAAATCAAGAATATCTTGCCCGCAAACATGACCATTGTTTAATCAGCTCGATCGGTCAGGAGTGATAATTTTGGCCACAATCTCCCAATACGTCATCCTCATTGTGGGTGGACATATGCAAATTCAGTATGGTGTCGCAAAAATTCAGTTTTTTTTTTAAATGCTTAGTTTGTAGCTCAGATATTGGGGCTTTCAATTTGGCGAAAATTGTCCTGATTGTCAGGACGACAAAAATAAAACCTGACAGTGTGTACCTACTGTAACTTAGGGCCTATACACTGTAAGAGGGTAGTTAAAATTACATTGGGGGTCATTCAGACCCCTTCGAACGCAGTGGTTCTTCATTGTGGTGCAAATGGGTTGGGACTGCGGCTGCACGGCGCCCGACAGCAATGCCGCCAGCGCATAAAGTTATTGCAGCGGTGATCGCTAGAAGATTGATGGCGGGGAGTCATTCCGGGGCGTCTACTCACCGTTTTCCAGGCGTGGTGAGGCGAATGCAGGCGTGTCCAGGTGTTTGGAGGGCGGATGTCTGACAACAATCCCGTTACTTTCATCGCTGGATCTGTTGCACAGAGTAAGTAGGTCTGACCCTGGTCTTGTTTTGCTGGAAACTTTTTAGCATAGCAGGGCTGCACAAGCGATCGCAGCCCTGCTCTGCTAAAATATACTCCCCCATAGGCGGCGTCAAGTTGATCGCACGAGCAGCAAAAAGTTGCTACGTGCGATCAACTCGGAATGACCACCATTGTCAGCTGTACACTCATGTGCATGCATGACTGATGGAAGAGTGAGAACTGTATTTTCACTACAGGGCCTTTATATCTAAGTCCTGCACAGCCTTTTGGTATAAAGTGGCTTCAATTAAAATGGCTTACCTAAAACATATTTTAAATCAAAGTTTTTTGATACTGTAATATTGAACACTAAACAGGAATCAACTTAAACTCAACCCATTAATGGAATTTATAGACGCTAAGGTCTTCTATTTAACTTAGAGTCCTCAAAGTATTTTATTTAAATGTCAGTGATTAGAAAATACACTGCTCAAAAAAATAAAGGGAACACTTAAACAACACAATGTAACTCCAAGTCAATCACACTTCTGTGAAATCAAACTGTCCACTTAGGAAGCAACACTGATTGACAATCAATTTCACATGCTGTTGTGCAAATGGAATAGACAACAGGTGGAAATTATAGGCAATTAGCAAGACACCCCCAATAAAGGAGTTGTTCTGCAGGTGGTGACCACAGACCACTTCTCAGCTCCTATGCTTTCTTGCTGATGTTTTGGTCACTTTTGAAAGCTGGCAGTGCTTTCACTCTAGTGGTAGCATGAGACGGAGTCTACAACCCACACAAGTGGCTCAGGTAGTGCAGCTCATCCAGGATGGCACATCAATGCGAGCTATGGCAAGAAGGTTTGCTGTGTCTGTCAGCGTAGTGTCCAGAGCATGGAGGCGCTACCAGGAGACAGGCCAGTACATCAGGAGATGTAGAGGAGGCCGTAGGAGGGCAACAACCCAGCAGCAGGACCGCTACCTCCGCCTTTGTGCAAGGAGGAACAGGAGGAGCACTGCCAGAGCCCTGTAAAATGACCTCCAGCAAGCCACAAATGTGCATGTGTCTACTCAAACGATCAGAAACAGACTCCATGAGGGTGGTATGAGGGCCCGACGTCCACAGGTGGGGGTTGTGCTTACAGCCCAACACCGTGCAGGACGTTTGGCATTTACCAGAGAACACCAAGATTGGCAAATTCGCCACTGGCGCCCTGTGCTCTTCACAGATGAAAGCAGGTTCTCACTGAGCACATGTGACAGACGTGACAGAGTCTGGAGACGCCAAGGAGAACGTTCTCCTGCCTGCAACATCCTCCAGCATGACCGGTTTGACAGTGGGTCAGTAATGGTGCGGGGTGGCATTTCTTTGGGGGGCCACACAGCCCTCCATGTGTTCGCCAGAGGTAGCCTGACTGCCATTAGGTACCGAGATGAGATCCTCAGACCCCTTGTGAGACCATATGCTGGTGCGGTTGGCCCTGGGTTCCTCCTAATGCAAGACAATGCTAGACCTCATGTGGCTGGAGTGTGTCAGCAGTTCCTGCAAGACGAAGGCATTGATGCTATGGACTGGCCCGCCCGTTCCCCAGACCTGAATCCAACTGAGCACATCTGGTACATCCTGTCTCGCTCCATCCACAAACGCCATGTTGCACCACAGACTGTCCAGGAGTTGGCGGATGCTTTAGTGCAGGTCTGGGAGGAGATCCCTCAGGAGACCATTCGTCACCTCATCAGGAGCATGCCCAGGCGTTGTAGGGAGGTCATACAGGCACGTGGAGGCCACACACACTACTGAGCCTCATTTTGACTTGTTTTAAGAACATTACATCAAAGTTGGATCAGCCTGTAGTGTGTTTTTCCACTTTAATTTTGAGTGTGACTCCAAATCCACACCTCCATGGGTTAATAAATTTGATTTCCATTGATAATTTTTGTGTGATTTTGTTGTCAGCACATTCAACTATGTAGAGAACAAAGTATTTAATAAGAATATTTCATTCATTCAGATCTAGGATGTGTTAAGTGTTCCCTTTATTTTTTTGAGCAGTGTACTTTCTTTGTTACTCTTCAAGTTTACAACTAGACTTCTTTTGTCAAAAAATAAATACTTACAAGTTAAGATACTCAACCATTATTCAGAAATTTCTTTATGAATTTAAAAATTTTATATTAAAATTAGAGTGTAGGTTCAACATTCTTTATAAACATTGCATTTATATTTTTTGCTCCAAGACAGTAACTACTTCCAGACATTCATTTATGACCTAATTACAAGCCTGTGGTAAAAAAAAATATATAATGAACTTCTAATGAGCTTATTAAAAAAAGCTTATTAAAATCAGAGGGAAATTTTTCTTATGATTGAGCAAATGTAATTTATTTTCAGAACATTTTTTACACTGATCATATGCTGTTTATAACTTTATTGATCACTTAGTATTTTACACAAATAAATCAATAATTCATCTTAATGAAGGCATTCGTTCTATACCAAATTGGTTTCAAATGAAAGCTGCTTTTAGATTATGTATGGTCATAGTTAGTATGTCAAGATATAAGGATGGTGTAATGGTTAGCATTACTGCCTCACAGCACTGAGGTCGTGGGTTTAATTCCCTAACTGTGTGGAGTTTGTATAGTCCCTCTGCGCTACAAAGATATTATCCAAGAATTACAGTGTCCTCTCACAATCTAAAAATATACTGCTAGGTTAAATGGCTCCTGACAAAAAGTAACCAAAGTGTGTCAGTGTGTAGGTTAATTAACTTCTAACAAAAAATAACCATAGTGTGTAAGTGTGTACATGTGTCTAGGGCAGACTAGGTGGGCCAAGTGGATAATATATATATATATATATATATATATATATAGTGGATACAAGGTGGTGCGGCACTCCAATGATTCGCAAAGCCAGAAGTTTAAATACAATGTTTCAATGCCCGTTTAATGAAATGGCATTTTCGTCAGGTTTAATGCAAACAATACAAACAGCTTACCTTAAATAGAAAGCATCACCCATTGTGGCGCGAATGCCGCCGCGGGACTGCACACCCGGTGGCTGCGCATAAAGAATGACATCATGACGCTCTGAAACAGAAGCGTACGACATCATGTGACAAAACCCGTCACCATAGTAACAAAGTATACATAAATACACAATGCGGCTGACAGGATTACCGATCCACATAAAGATAGATTACAGCGGGGACCGGACTTAAATACGGATTAAACAACTAAATATCAATGTAACCAACAACTATTAACATGAACTAAAGGAAGCATTTAGCCCTAAGGCTAAAACCAAATTTATGAAGCCGATAGCATATTACCATAACAGTACCATAAAAAAATGTCCAACAAATGGGCATAAACACTGGTAAGATGTAGATAGAAAATAATAATATTAATTGCTATTAGCCAGTACACTAATACCCGAATGCTCGTTAAGTCCTTTAGGGGCAAGAGTCCCCAACCGAAAGATCCACCTGGCCTCACATTACAATAACTTAAAACCACGATTACCACCACGTAGAGAGTGGGGAATGTGGTCAATCATTCTATACTTTAATGAAGCAAGGCTATGAGCAGCCAGCGCAAAATGCCTTGCAACTGGCTGATCACTCTTGCCAGAAATCAAAGCAGCTTTAATGGACGAACGGTGAGCCGCCATCCGTTCTTTAAATGGTCGTTCAGTCTTTCCTATATAGGAAAGACCACACGGGCAGATAATTTGATAAACAGTGTAAACAGAGTTGCATGTAAGTTTATGATAGATCTTTAATACTTTACCAGTTAAAGGGTGATAGAAAGAATCACCAGGGATCAAATACTTACAGGTCACATAGGTACACCGTATACACCCTAGTTTACCCCTATAAATGCTAGGGGCAGGCTGCGTAATGTCAGATTTGACAAGTATATCACGGATATTACGCCCACGTTTATAGCTAGACATCAGGTCTGTATCGGGCAAATTGCAATCTGGATCAGACGTGATAATAGGCCATAAATTCTTAGCTATTTTATTTATCATGGGGCTAGCTGATGTGTATTGTGTGACCCAAGGTAAAGTGGTTTTCAAATTTCTAGGTTTGGATTTTAGCAATGTCGCTCTATCAATTCCCAAAACCCTGGATTTTGTTTGTTGTAACTGAGTATAGTCATACCCGCGTGCCAAGAATTTCTGTAACAAAGTATCTATCTGAGATTCAGCTTGTTTGATGTCGGATGTTATGCGTCTTACTCTAATAAATTGTGAATACGGAAGACCCTGGATAAGTGACCTTGGATGACAGCTAGTGGATACTAGTAGATTATTACGGTCTGTAGGTTTGGAATACAGATTAGTTTAAATATAGCCATCATTAATGGAAATTGCCACATCTAGGTAATGAATCTCAGTAGGACTAAATGAAAAAGTAAATTTAACAGGGCTGTCGCTAGAATTATGTTATTCAAGGTGATACACAAGATCATTACTGTCACCCTGCCAAAAAATTAGTAAATCGTCGATATAGCGACAAAAGGATAAAATCCTGTTAGCAATGGAAGGATCAGAAAAAAATATTGATTGCTCTATGTCAAACATAAATACATTTGCATATGAGGGGGCTACCGCCGCCCCCATAGCACAACCAACCAGTTGTAGATAGAATGACCCATCGTACAGAAAAAAATTATTTATCAATATAAATCGTAACAAATCCAAAATAAATGTAATGTCAGGGCCACTATAGGAGCTCTGTCCATTCAAGAAACATCCCACAGCCGACAAACCAAGATCGTGTGGTATGACTGTGTATAGACTAACTACATCAATGGTAAACATGGTAATATCAGGGGCAAATCTGGGTAAAGACATAAGTTTAACCAAAAGTGTTGTTGTATCAAGTAAATATCTCGGATGTTCTCTGATGTACATTTGTAATACACTATCCACAAATACCGAAGCAGGCTGTGTCAGCCCCCCACGAGCGGCAATAATGGGCCTACCCGGGGGGTCCGACATAGACTTGTGTATCTTCGGGATTGTGTAGAACAAGGGGACCAAAGGAAATGCTGGAAGTAAAGCTTTAGATAAACACTCAGAGATTAATCCATCATCACAACCATGTTTCAAAATGGAAGACAATTCGCTCTTAAAGACACTTGAAGGATCATGTGGGAGTTGCCTATAGGTGGAAGAGTCATCCAAATGTACCGCAACCTGTCGTTTATAGTCAACCAAGTCCTGGATTACCAGGGCACCCCCCTTGTCAGCAGGACGAAATATCAAGTTCTTGTTGTTGGCAATTAAGGGACTTAACGAGCATTTGGGTATTAGTGTACTGGTTAATAGCAATTAATATTATTATTTTCTATCTACATCTTACCAGTGTTTATGCCCATTTGTTGGACATTTTTTTATGGTACTGTTATGGTAATATGCTATCGGCTTCATAAATTTGGTTTTAGCCTTAGGACTAAATGCTTCCTTTAGTTCATGTTAATAGTTGTTGGTTACATTGATATTTAGTTGTTTAATCAGTATTTAAGTCCGGTCCCCGCTGTAATCTATCTTTATGTGGATCGGTAAACGGTAATCCTGTCAGCCGCATTGTGTATTTATGTATACTTTGTTACTATGGTGACGGGTTTTGTCACATGATGTCATACGCTTCTGTTTCAGAGCGTCATGATGTCATTCTTTATGCGCGGCCACCGGGTGTGCAGTCCCGCGGCGGCATTAGCGCCACAATGGGTGATGCTTTCTATTTAAGGTAAGCTGTTTGTATTGTTTGCATTATACCTGACGAAAATGCCATTTCATTAAACGGGCATTGAAACGTTGTATTTAAACCTCTGGCTTTGCGAATCATTGGAGTGCCGCACCACCTTGTGTCCACTATCTGCTTTACTGTGAGGGCACCCAGTGTAATACTTTAACAAGTGGCTGTGCCGGACCCCCTCCGTTGTCTATTTATATATATATATATATATATATATATATATACACTAGCTGAATACCCATGCTTTGCTGCTGAATTTCAAGTACAATGCCAATCTTTCTCAGGCCACACCTCTGGGCTGGCCTTCCCTGGATTGATGCTGTCAAAAGGCTGGCGCTGAGATGAATAATCTGCCTCCTTCTCTGCCCCGTCCTGTCTCTAATGCTGCACTGCTCAGTGCTGTAAATGCTGGTACAACAGGCTAAGCTCCGCCCGCTGTATGTTAAATATGTAAGGTATGCAGGGATAGGCTGACTCTTTACCAAAGGGCCTTAGGTCTCCTTGCTTAGCTTCTCACTCTCCTTAGGGCTCCTCCTTTGAAGTAGAAAGGTAAAGATTTTTGCACAACACTTAAGATCACTGGGAGAGCTGTTGGCACCCTTTACAGGGCAGATAAGCAGTTGCTGACTATCAAGCTTTCCTTCAGTGCATTTAAGAGTCAAAATATTTGTGTCGTCTTTCCTCCTATTGCTCTCTGAGAGGTTCAGCAGTGTTTAGTTCAAGTGACAGGTTAAACTCTGATAATTGAGACACTATAACTATGACTATCATAAAACTAAAAACCCCAAGATCCTTATCTTATGATAACTTCCGGCTTGTGCCTCTAAATTATGGTACCAGTAACAAAAAGTACTAAAGTTCCCAGTATCCCTAGCAGAATTTCCGCTCACTTCCGGTCCCGCGTATATACGGTCCCGGCCGGCGGCATCTAAATCTCGATGTTAACACATTGCCGCCACACTAACTGACACTGATTATTTATTTATTTTTAATACTTCAATTTTTAATACTTCAATTTATATCCACTAACAAATCCCTATTTAGTCCCAAGCAACCAGATGTGTAGAAAACTACATTTCCCTATACTCTGAGCTGAACAGTGACCACTTCTAGTAATACGGACATACACTTCCGTCCAGCGCTACAACAGAGAACTATATTTCCCTATACCATTAGTGGTACAGTGACCATTTCTGGTAATGCAGATGCGAACGTCCGTCCGGCGCTGTTAATAATTCCTAATAACTTTTAAAGTTTTGCAGTCATCAAGCTGTACTTAACCCCTATAACTCCAATAAATTTACAATCTATGTTATTAATGTTGTATAACTGTTTTTTGAATAAATGTTAAGTCCAGTTTCAGTCACATGACCCGGGACCGGAAGTGATGCAATTAATTATCACTCCTTCTTGCTATAAATTTCAGAACCATCAGCCTTGTACCCCCATGCCTTGAAAAAGAGTTCAGACTCTAAACTCGTTGGTTGAGGAAGTATTACACAGGAGGATCAGTGCACAACTCAGGAGGAAAGTAGGATCATTCTTTCCATTTCCACTTTTGATTTGACACATGGGGGAGCTTCAAATGTTTGAAAAGTCAGTTGGTAGTCTGTTTTTTTCCTATCTAATACAGAAAAAACAGACACCCAACTGACTTTTCAAACATTTGAATCTCCCCCATGTAGTCGTTTGCCGGATTTCTGCTCCCTCCAAATTGTATGGTCTCCACCTCATCTCGATGGTTGGCACCTCCCCTGTGTAATACTCATTTTAGGAGGACTTTTTTATGTATTTTTACTTTATATGATTTTTACTCCTTGTGTTTAAGAAATACATTTTAAATGTTAAACAAACCTGTTTTTCTTTGGAACGCATCAACACAAAAAGATACCTTTACAAGAGGAACCGCACAGATTGAACGTGAGTGAATGGTATGAACCTGTTGGTTTCCAGTTTAAAGATACCCTGATACGGCAGTACGGACGGTGTAATGGTTAGCATTACTGCCTTACAGCACTGAGGTCATGGGTTTGAATCCCACCATGGCCCTAACTGTGCGAAGTTTGTATATTCTCCGTGTACTTGCGTGGGTTTCCTCCACTTACTCCGGTTTCCTCCCACAATCCAAAAATATATTGGTAGGTTAATTGGCTCCCAACAAAAATTAACCCTAGTGTGAATGTGTGTACATGTGATAGGGAATATAGATTGTAAGCTCCACTGGTGCAGAGACTGATGTGAATGGGCAAATATTCTCTGTACAGCACTACGGAATATGTGTGTGCAATATAAATAACTTGTAATAATAATAAATAAATGTGTCAACATACCGCTTTCTGTGTAAGTTAGGTGTGTTGATAAAAGATTACCTAATTTGTGTACAAAAAACACAGCACCCTGAAGATTGATCCTATACATAAAGATACCTTTTTGTGTACATCTTATATACTCACTTTGTAAGTGAGGTACGCCATCAGTACCTGTTTGTAGAAAATACTAATAACACACTACAAAACCAACAGAATATTTTGAAGATCATGATGTTCATAACATAATTACATTACCTAGAAATTACTGCACATTGTTGTTTTTTGTGTTTATTTTTTATATACCTGTGAGCACCATTGATTGAAGTTGATCACCGTGGACGAAGGACGCTCCACCCTTTTCTAAGTACACCAGTTATTTATCGCCCATTTCCACTCCCTCCAGTGGCAAATGCAGGATTTTCACGGGGGGGGGGGGGGGGGGGGGTTTCCGTACATGAATGTCAGAGAAGTGCCAGCCATACACACACACGCACATTAGCATACTTACAAACACACACACATATAATACACACACACACACACACAATATAAATGTACACAGCATATATTCACAGTATACATGCAAACACACACACACACACACACACACACACACACTATACATACTGTAGAAACAGTATACATACATGCATACACATCATACATACACACACACATCATACATACACACCGTATACATGCACACACACACACACACACACACACACACACACACATACACACAATACAACTATACATGCACACATACATACATACATACATACATACATAGTATACATGGACACATACACACAGTATACATGCATACATACACACAGCATACATACACACACAAACGCGCACACACACACACACAGTATACAGTCACATATACACAGTACACTGTACATGCACATGCACGCAGCATACACACACAGTATACATGCACGTAGCATACATACAGTACATACATACACATTGTAAACATGCATACACACAAACAGTATACATGAACACAAACACACCCTTAACAGGAAGAACAGCCGCCCCACCCCACGACACAAACTGCTGCAGTATTAAAGACAGCATGAGCATACCACGAGCATCACCCAGCAAGTATAATGTATCATAGCCTACTGGCCCCCCTTACACCCCTCCCCTACCTGGCTGCTGCAGAATCACTGAGGGGCTGAGTTCTGGAAAGTGGAGACAGCGGCCCACAGCCACTGCTTGCTTTCACCCAGCTCTGACTGAAGGACCCACGTCGTACTACTGAAAGGAGCTGCACGTCGTCGCTGCAGCTCCTCCTACAGGCAGCCAGCAGCATTGCCATTCTGTCAGTTTAAGGATTCGGACGGAGGGAGAAGCTGCAACCGCGTTACAGGTGCAGTTCCTCCATATAAACATAAATTATTATTTTTTTAGCAGCGCCAATGTTACAGCATCCATGGGGGGTTTCTAGGTACTCGGAAACTCCCCCCTGCGTGCACGTATGCCCTCACACGTTAGCACCTTCTTCTTCACACCTTTTCCTTTTTTGATCTATATACTTTGGACTGTTTGGGGATAGGTCCGCAAGTGAAAATAGAGGGCAGCAATCGTTTCACAAAGTGCCCTTAAGGAATTTAAAAAACTATTTTTCTACTATACTCTGATGATTGGAAATAGGTTGGTTTAGTACTTATGTCTGAAATCAATATATATAAAAGGCAAATACCACTGACTCATCACAAAATCTCCTATACCATAAGGCTGCACTTCCTTGCCAGTGGCAGTTTTAGAGCAGTCCATTATTCAAATAGGGGAGCCACCCTGAGTGATGTTTGACAGTGTTTAAGGGTGGCAATTGATGTAACTCCCCTATGCGAATAATGGAGTGCTCTGCAACTGCGACTGCAAGTTAGTTGGTATCGCCGGCACCATGCATTCTTTATAGCCCCAGCTGGGTAGTCTGTCTTAACTCTCCTCTGTGAGTCAGGAATTATCTCACCCCTTTTAACCCCTTTGTGGGTGGAATTTTGAAAAATCCTTTCTTAGTGGGTGCCTACATCACAAAAGCAAGCTACTGTCCAAACTTCAAGTTCCTAGCCCTTAAGGTTCAAGAGATTTTGTGATGAGTCAGTGGTATTTGCCATATGTATATATACTGTATATATTAAAATTGAATGATTGAAAAATTGTGCATTGTAGACTGTATAAAAACTTCTGTGTGTCGCTTGTATTGTTATTGCTGAACTCTAGTTATTGTGTTTTGTCATTTAATTTGCTGAAAAGCACTTACTATGATTTTCTCAATGTTAATGAAGAAAAGCAAGTCAACCATTTGTCACCGTTTAAGTGCCCTAATTTGCTTTTGGCCACTAACATCCTTCAATACTGTTATCCAGTGTTAGTCTGATTTCCACATTTTTCATCCCACTTAATGTGGCTAATATCTTAAAAAATTACCTTGTAACCACTTTTTACATGTGCATTGTGTGGTAACTGGGAGAATGCATGACCGTAAGATAGGCACGCTAATTCAAGCGACAGTAAGCATAGATTTTATAGTAAGCATAGATTTTACAGCAGCTAATTCAATATGGCACTTAAAAAGTGAGAGGAGTGTAGCTGTGGATTCAGTTTGATTTAACGGCAGATGGGATGATTCCGGCTGTCAATATCCCGACAGCGGCATCCCCCCCGCCAGATTGCTGAGTCCCCTTGCAAGATACTGTAGTCCTGTTGCGCCGAGATTCCAGCTGGCATCATCGTTGGCTGTCAGTATTCCAGCATCGGTACCCTGACCGACAGCTGGCAAATTAAACGTATCCTGTAGCTGCATGTAATTGGCGTCTTTCTGTTTCAAGGAAATAGTAAAATAATTCAAACTCAACTTCTGATTTCTATTAGTAATGAGTAAATATTTGAGTGCTGTGAGTTTTTTTGCATTCTTGTTCAGAATACTATTTTACTGTAAAAAGAATATCACTCTAATATTAATTTCTTAGTATATGTCAATTAAAGATTATATTAAATAAATATAGTTAATTAGATTGCTCTTCACAAGTTTTTCATCACAGCATTTCAAAGTCCCCAAGACAGGCAAATATATAAATGTCTATTAATGGTGGGCTGATGCCAAAGAACTATGAGATAGACCATTCACATTTATTTTTATTTAAGATTTTATTTTCGTTTTGTTATGTTACAGTCTTTATTCATGCTATTTAAGTTTTTGTTGATACTGTGAAGTTGTATTTTTAATGTATCAATATCCATAATTGTGAAAAAGATTTGTCCACATTGTTTTATATCCAGCAGGGCCGTAATTACCTGTGTGCCAGGTGTGCCTGGCACACAGCGCAGTTGCCCTGAGGGCGCACGGCCAGCGGCTTGTAATGAGTCAAATTGACTCATTATTACAAGCCGTCTGTTCTGTGCCGTGTGCCGCACTGGAGGAGAGCAGCAGCGCCGGAGGCAGGGAAGGAGTAGGAGGGATGGGGACTGGAGCCGCAGCAGCGCTATGTTATTGGTAGTAGCGCCGCTGCAGCAGTCCCCTCTCCTTCCGTATTGGCTGCCCGGTGCTGCTGTGAATGCTGGGATGCGGTTCCCTCATCCCAGCATTCACAGCGATGGGCAGCCAATGCGGAAGGAGAGGGGGCTGCTGCAGCGGCGCCTCCACCAATTACATAGCGCTGCTGCTGCTCCAGTCCCCCTCCCTCCTCCTCCTTCTCCGCTGCCCGGGAATGGATCTGCCTGCATGAGGAGCCTGACTACCAGCGGGGAGAGATGGTAAGTATCTCTCTCTCTTTCTCTCTCTCTCTCTCTTCTGTCTGCCACAATGTGTAAAAAGGGGGACTGGCTGCCGTAATGTGTAAAAAGGGGATGCTGTCTGCCATAATGTGTAAAAAGGGGGACGCTGGCTGCCGTAATGTGTAAAAAGGGGGATGCTGGCTGCCGTGATGTGTAAAAAGGGGGATGCTGTCTGCCGTAATGTGTAAAAAGGGGGATACTGTCTGCCGTAATGTGTAAAAAAGGGGACGCTGTCTGCCGCAATGTGTAAAAAAGGGGACGCTGTCTGCCGTAATGTGTATAAAAGGGGACGCTGTCTACCGTAATGTGTAATAAGGGGACGCTTTCTGCCTTAATGTGTAAAAAGGGGGACGCTTTCTGCCATAATGTGTAAAAAAGGGGACGCTGTCTGCCGTAATGTGTAAAAAGGGGACGCTGTCTGCTGTAATGTGTAAAAAGGGGGACTGTCTGCCGTCATGTGTAAAAATGGGGACTGTCTGCCGTAATGTGTAAAAAGGGGGGTGCTGCCTGCCAGCTACTCCCCTATATATTATTCGCGCACCTGAGGCGCGCACTGCCCCTATCTTGCATAGGGACCGGGGTGCCAATGTCGTTTCTTGCACACAGCGCTAAAATGCCTAGTTACGGCACTGATATCCAGGGATTGGATTCTGAACATTTAAGATTGTTTATGTCCACAAAATAAAGGATTTTATTATCCATAATGGATGGACATTCTAAATATATTAGCTCATTTCAGCAGTAAATGATTAAAGAATTGATCCACTGACCTTAATCAAATACAATGCAATGAGTTAACATTGGGCACACTTTGAGGTTATATTTAAATAAATGTTAATATATACATAAAATATACAGGGCAGATGTCTCAAGCCATGTACCAGTGATAAAGCGGAGAAGTTGCCCAAAATAAGCAATCAACTTCAGTAATTTATCAAGCACAGTCTATAAACTGACAATTAGAGGCTGATTGGTTACTTTGAGCAGTTTCTCATCTCTGTCTTTCTTGAAAGTACTGTATGATAAATTTTCCCCTTTTACACAGTAAGTTATGCAAATCATAAGGGGCGCAACAAGTCAGAACCAGGGCTTAAAGTAGTCCTGAAGAGATGTTGGAACTCATTTTGCCTGCAACCTAACCCGCCCTCCCTCTCATACACACACATTAAGTGGAGCCAGGGCCAGTGCTAATGTTTTCGGCACCTACCTGCAAACTATAAATTAGTGTCCTACTCCCCATACTTTATAAAGGGACATTGAACTCACAAAGAAGCAGCGTGATCACATAATATTACCTCCATTTCACAATCTTATTCACCTTACACTGCATGTAGTGCCCCTGATTTATATTACACCACATAGTAATGTCTGTTATTCAGGTTACGTCACTCAGTAGTGCCGTTTATTCACATTGCACTACACAATGGTACCCTTTATACATGTTATGACACACAGTAGTGCCCCTTATATACACTGCCCACAGTAGTGCCCCTTATACTCAATTCCTACAGTAGTAGTGTCCCTTACATATAATGACCACAGTAGTGCCACTTATACACATAATGCCCACAGTAGTGCCTCTTATACACATCTCTGCCTCTGTCACTCCAGCAGATCACCGCCTGTGTTCCTCCAGCAGCTTTCCCACCTCTCTTGTCCCTCCAGCCCCCTCTCATCTTGTCTTCAAGATGCACAGAGCCAGCTCCACTTTATCGCCCTTCTTCACTTCAGCAGCGGTGACAGCATGACATCACATACACTGTGCTGGAAACGGAAACCACTGGGACCTGAGGAGGGGATGAATGCTGTCCAACAGACACAGTGTTCGTGAGTACCAGGAGGGATGGGCTGTAGATAGAGGAGGACCGTTGAGCCACCAGGACCTGAGGAAAGGGGAGGTGGCTGCAGCTCATCAGTAACACTAGTGCCACCTGCATCATCTATTGATGTAGGTGATGGGGCATGTTTTTTTTGTTGGAATTACTGTGCAGGGCAAGGAAGGTGGTGGAACTAGTTCTCCCTAACATTACAGGTGGTGAAACTCAGTTCCACCTCGTTCCCCCCTTACCTTAACCTCTGGTCAGAACAGTAATATAGCTACAGTAGTTGTGGTAAAAAATATACCAGAGCTTGAATTCATGGTAGTACACAAACATGGTATACAACAAACATGGTATTAAAATACAGTAACAGAACAGTTTTATATGTAGTTAGGAAATATATTTTTTTATAAGTTTATTAGTTATTATATATATATATTTTTACCAAAGGCTGGTGTTTACGTTATAAATAGATGTCTGGCCAAATTAGTGTCTTGGAGTCAAATGTAACTGCATTGTTTATATGTACTGTTGAACATACACTATAAATATAATTGTGATTAGACAAGTGAGCCGACCTCACGTGTTTTGGTTTTGGATCTGTATTGTTTTTCTAATTTATAAAAACTGCTAAAATTACATAATTTGGGCTTTTATGTTTTGTTACTACAGTATTATTAACCTCAATAATATTCAGTTCCAGTCATTTCTGGTTAATTTTTAACCACCCCACAGCTCAAAATATAGTTTTCATCAATATTGGTCAGCGAGCTGGCTGGTTACTATGCTGACTGGATACTAAGTGACAGAGCAGTGGCACAAACACTCTGCAGTTTATTGCACATCTATAAAACATTGCAACACAGCAGTGGCAGAAAAGAAAATAGGTGCAAGATGGAATTGTCCGTGAGCCCTTCCACCCAACCTTGTGTTGGATATTAAAAAGGACATGCACAGTTTAACAAACCAAGTACTTCTGCAACAGGGACCCACTTTTGTGACTGAAGTGCTTGGTATGTTTGGGCCTCCAAAACCCAATTATTTGGAAAGACTACCTTTGATTACTTGTGAGGAAGTTGATGATGAGGATGTTGATGGTGGAGATTGAATTGAAATGTATTAGGTGTAGCTGATACTGGACTGCTTGTTATTATTTTACATATTATTATAAAATTATAAAATACATTTCATGAACTTTACACAAATGATGTAACATGGAGGAAGTGCCTAGATGTACCTACCTTTACTAACTTTGACCCCACAAATGGAGCAGATGCCTTCAAAAATGTTGTCAGGATTTGGGTTAAAATAATCCCAAACCCAAAAGGTGGCTTTTTTTGGTCAGAACTGTTGTACTGGTGGCTGACTTACACAAACAACAACATCAACATCCTCATTAGCATCAGATAATACACAAATATGCCCCTCATCCTGTTCCACTTCCACACTAGCATCCTCAATTTCTATTATGTCATAATAACCATCTTTATGTGTACTGCTCATCCCCACATTTGCAGATGGTACAGAAATGGTGGAAGGAGGGGAAGGAAGCTTCTTGTGAGTAAAGTGTGAGAAATGTCAGACTCACACATAACTAATGTGAACACCCTTAGGTTTTCCTCAGGGATATGTGAACACCCAGATTGTTCTTCAGCCTTAGTGGGGGGGGGGGGGGAGTTTACATTGATTTCTAATTTTTTTCATGAGACACCCCTAACCCCTTTTTAACATTGAGAAGGATTTTGATTTCAGGTGTCTTTCCCCAAACTTTCTACCATCTGGTCTATCTTTAGTAGATGTTGTAGTACTATCATGACTGGCAACAGCCACAGCACTAGTATTCAGTTGCTGCTCCTGCTCTTCTATTGACTGATATGATCCATATTGACTCATCGCTTATATTTATTAATGCATTGGGGCATGGAACCTACTGGCTTTACTGAAGGCACAAGTTGTACAAATAAGATAAAAGCATTTTTGTTTTTGTTTTTCAGAAATAGCACTTTCACACTGTGGACTTACAGTGCTTATATTTAGTAACATAGTGGGGCATGGAACTTACCTGGGTTTTGTTAAATGTACAAGTTAAAAAATAAATTGTATTTCCATATTCACCAAAACTTTTGCAGGCTTCAGTGACCACTGTGCACCAATAAATGGTTAATGCTGCCCCCCTGTATTTGGCGCTCTGGCCTGCATTGGATGCAGTGAAAGACACCAGCATGCACGAAGGCTTAAGATGGAGAGGAATCAGCAGCAGTAAGAAAAAAGTAATACTGACGCTATAAATCATTAGTACGGCCTCATCTAAAACACTGTGTTCAATTCGGAAGGCCATATCATCAGAAGGCTACAAAGAAGGGTCACTAAAATGGTGAATGGCCTAAATCACAAAACATACCCAGAAAGACTAAAAAATCTCAACATTTATAGTTTGGAGTAGAGAAGGGAAAGGGGAGACATGATAGAAACTTTCAAATATATCAAGGGTTTTAACAAAGTCCAGGAGGTAAACATTCTTCAAATGAAGAGATGAAATAGAACACAAGGACGTGCACTGAGACTGGAGAGGTTCAGGGGAAATTTGAGGAAAAATTACTTCACAGAAAGGGTAGTAGACAAATGGAATATCCCCCCATCAGAGGTGGTAGAGGCTAAGACAGTAAAGCAATTTAAACATGCGTGGGATAGACATACAGTAAGGATATTCTTACAAAGAAATAAGGATCAAATAAGCTTTGAGGTAAAAATATGGTAAAAAAAAGGGGCAGACTAGATGGGCCAAGTGGTTCTTATCTGCCATTAAATTCTATGATCCTATGTTAATGTTGCCCCTATATAAGTGTCAGGAAGGTCTGTATTTTTGTGTTGCTTTGCATTATGTCTCCTTCCTGCCTCTAGGGGTCTCACTTTCTGCCAGAGGTCTGAATTGCAATTGCACACTCTGTCCCTGCAGGTTAATTACCCAATTGTGAGCAGCTGTGGCTAACACCTTGTACTGCTATTTAGGTCCAGCTCACTAGCATTCATGTGCAGATCATTGTGGTTCCATGTGGATTGTGATTAGGCTTTCTCCAGTTATCCTGTCCTGCTTCAGCCATACCTGCATCTCGGAGACACTTCCTGTAGTCTGGTGTTACCTATGCCTTGTTTCAAGACTTCTAGGGGGTATATGCAATTGTGGTCGAATTCCCGAAATTGTCGAATTTCGGGTCATTTTCGACCAAAAAAAAAAATTCCCCTATGCAATCCAGTGCTTTCCGACCAAAAAACGGACTTTCAAAATTCGACTTTTTGAAATTCGAATTTTTGCAAATTCGACTTTTCTGCAATGATACAAGTGCTGCAATTCGACCAAAGCATATTCAATTCAAGTTTTGAAATTCGACAGCAGTGCTTTTAGACAGCAAATTCGTCATTTTCAATCCGCCACACTTTGGAGGGTGAAAACAAATAAAAAAAATTTAAACATGTTTTTTTTAGTGTTTTTTTTTTTGGGAATAGCAGATCTATTTATATTAGAAGGGATTAGGTACTTTTTTTTTTTTTTGGGAGGCACAAATATTATTTATATATTTTTTAAAATATTTTTTTTTTTATTTTTTATTTTTTTTATGCTGGAAGGGTAAAATCATAAAAAAAAATGGCGTGGGGTCCCCCCTCCAAAGCATAACCAGCCTCGGGCTCATTGAGCTGGTCCTGGTTCTAAAAATGCGGGGAAAAAATTGACAGGGGATCCCCCGTATTTTTAAAACCAGCACCGGGCTCTGCGCCTGGTGCTGGTGCCAAAAATACGGGGAACAAAAAGAGTAGGGGTCCCCCGTATTTTTAACACCAGCATCGGGCTCCACTAGCTGGACAGATAATGCCACAGCCGGGGGTCACTTTTATGCCGTGCCCTGCGGCCGTGGCATCAAATATCCAACTAGTCACCCCTGGCCGGGGTACCCTGGGGGAGTGGGGACCCCTTCAATCAAGGGGTCCCCCCCCAGCCACCCAAGGGCCAGGGGTGAAGCCCGAGGCTGTCCCCCCCCCATCCAATGGGCTGCGGATGGGGGGGCTGATAGCCTTTGTGATAATAAAAAGATATTGTTTTTTCCAATAGTACTACAAGTCCCAGCAAGCCTCCCCCGCAAGCTGGTACTTGGAGAACCACAAGTACCAGCATGCGGGAGAAAAACGGGCCCGCTGGTACCTGTAGTACTACTGGGAAAAAAATACCCAAATAAAAACAGGACACACACACCGTCGACAGTAAAACTTTATTTCATACGTCGACACACACATACTTACCTATGTTCACACGCCGACATCGGTCCTCTTCTCCATGTAGAATCCACGGATACCTGTAAAGAAAAGTTCAAAATACTCACCTCAACCATGGTCCAGAGATAAATCCACGGACTTGGCAAAATAAGAAAACGCAAATACCCGCACCAAAAACGGACTGAAAGGGGTCCCATGCTGACACATGGGACACCTTTCCACGAATGAGACCTGTCAGTGACAGCTGTCACTGACAGGTCTCTAAGCCAATCAGGAAGCGCAACTTCGTTGCGCTCACCTGATTGGCTGAGCGCTGTCTGCACTGTGACAGCGCATCGCACAGCTCCCTCCATTATATTCAATGGTGGGAACTTAGCGGCTAGCGGTGAGGTCACCCGCCGGTCAGCGGCTGACCGGCGGGTGACCCCACCGCTACCCGCAAAGTTCCCACCATTGAAAGTAATGGAGCGGCTTTGCGATGCGCTGTCACAGTACAGACAGCGGACAGCCAATCAGGTGAGCGCCACGGAAGTAGCGCTTCCTGGTTGGCTGAAGGGACGTCAGTGACAGGAGTCACGTGATGTCCCGGCATTCGGGAGAAAGGGGTCTGATGTGAAAACATTGGACCCCTTTCTAGTCCGGTATGGATCGGTGTTCGGTTTGTTTTTTTGCCAAGAACGTGGATTTACCTCTGGACGTGGATGTACCTCTGGACGCTGGAAGGTGAGTATAATTTTTTCACAGGTACCCTCGGATCGTCGGCGACCGTGGCAGTCGGCGTGTCAACATAGGTAAGTATGTGTGTGTCGGCAGTATGTAATAAAGTTGTACAAGTCACGGTGTCTGTGTCCTGTTTTTATTTGGGTATTTTTTTTCCAGTAGTACTACAGGTACCAGCGGGCCCGTTTTTCTCCCGCATGCTGGTACTTGTGGTTCTCCAAGTACCAGCTTGCGGGGGAGGCTTGCTGGGACTTGTAGTACTAATTGAAAAAACAATATCTTTTTATTATCACAAAGGCTATCAGCCCCCCCATCCGCAGCCCATTGGATGGGGGGGGGACAGCCTCGGGCTTCACCCCTGGCCCTTGGGTGGCTGGGGGGGGGGACCCCTTGATTGAAGGGGTCCCCACTCCCCCAGGGTACCCCGGCCAGGGGTGACTAGTTGGATATTTGATGCCACGGCCGCAGGGCACGGCATAAAAGTGACCCCCGGCTGTGGCATTATCTGTCCAGCTAGTGGAGCCCGATGCTGGTGTTAAAAATACGGGGGACCCCTACTCTTTTTGTCCCCCGTATTTTTGGCACCAGCATCAGGCGCAGAGCCCGGTGCTGGTTTTAAAAATACGGGGGATCCCTGGCCAATTTTTCCCCTGCATTTTTAGAACCAGGACCAGCTCAAAGAGCCCGAGGCTGGTTATGCTTTGGAGGGGGGACCCCACGCCATTTTTTTTTTCGGGTTTTTCACGTTTTTTTCCCGTTTTTTAAAATCGCGGCAAAATCCGCCAAATCGGCCGATTTTCGCCCGCGATTCTGGCGAATCCGTTTTTCATTGAATATGGTGAATCCCGGCAGGCACCTGCCGGGATTCACCTGGCGAATTTGGTCGAATTAAAAAACGGCGATAATTGCCGCGAATTCGACCGCAATTGCATATACCCATAGGCCTGCTGGAGCAATATCTGCATTCCTGAGTTATTATCTGCAGTGTGTTACCACCCCTGTCTGGTTACTAGATGTTATTTTTCTCTGCTTTGTTTAAATCTGGATTATTTTCATGTTCATTTCACCACTGCTATTAACCTGGACTTTACCTATATTCAAGCATTATCATACTCACTGTTCCAATAACAAACCATTGCAATAATCTGGGAATATTTGCATCCTGTTCCATGTAAATCAAAGATCCGTTTTTCTGTATTCATTTAATCACTCTATATTCCAGCATCATACTGGTTCTTTTAGTACAATAAACCTTGTTTAATTTTCACCTGGCTTCAGTTGACCTCATTTCAGGTTCTTCCTGCATGTGTACACACAGAGAAGCCTAGTAGTCATAACAATAAGGAGCTCTGAGGTATTCTGCGGGTTTATAGCACCAGTGTGACTGACTGTGCACCAATAAATTAATAGAGGGTTAATGTTATGGTTGAAAAAAAATTAATGACATTAAAAATAAATAAATAATAATAATAATAACAACACTGCCCTTAGGAGCTCCGGGATTCAATGTAGACAGTGACAAAAAACATCAGTGTGCACTGTGCACCAAAGGTTAATGCTGCTCCTGTGTTACGAGCTGTCCATTTGTTTATTTTCCAATCCAATGTATTTCCATGTGATATAGGAATATTTCTCACATGTAAAAAAGGGCTATACAGTAATTGGAAACCCCGATAATGACCATCGGGCTTTTATCTTGATAAAAGCCACATTTTTTTTCCGTTCAGTAAATTGCCATGTGTTATAGGACACCTCCCTTAATGTTCTAGGAAGAATGAGATAGAAGCAGCACTATTTCTTACACTTACTCTTCTTTAAAATAATCTTTATTAATGAATTATCTATGAACTACATATGAGTAAAACACTAGTAGCGGCCTAATTCAGATCTGATTGCAGCAGCAAATTTGTTAGCTAATGGGCAAAACCATGTGCACTGCAGGGGGAGGGGGCAGATATAATATATGCAGAGAGAGAGTTAAGGGCCCTACACATTTAAAGATCCGCTGCCGAGCTGCCCAACGGCAGACACGGGCGACCCCGCGGCGGGGGGGCAGTGACGGGGGAGTGAAGTTTCTTCACTACCCTGTCACACGGCTCCATGGAAGTGCAGGCAAATATGGACAAGATCGTCCATATTGGCCTGCATGCACAGCCGACGGGGCACCAGCGATGAACGAGCGCGGGGCCGATCATCGTTCATCGCTGGTGACTCCACACTCAAAGATATGAATGGTATCTCGATCAATAATGAACAAGATCGTTCATATCTTTGGAGGTTGTCGGCCAGTGTGTAGAGCCTATTAGATTTGGGTGGGAGGTGTTCAAACTAAATTGCAGTGCAAAAAATAAAGCAGCCAGTATTTACCCTGCACAGAAACAAAATAACGCACCCAAATCTAACTCTCTGCACATGTTACATCTGCCACACCTGCAGTGCACATGGTTTTGCCCACTAGCTAACAAATTTGATGCTGCGATCAGATCTTAATTTCCCTTAGATTTTTTTTTTGTGTTTACAGTTTTTGTTATTTAAAGAACATTTTTATTGTATTTTTTAATGAAGAACAAATGGGACTGGGGATGGCACACAGAAAAATTTATATTCTATTTTGTAATGACCACCTTATAATTATTAATATTGTGACCCTGATCAACATTGGCCAAAGACTGTAGAGCTTGCTAACTCATACTGTTACATACATTGCTGAATTGGCCTGGTTGCTCTTCTAATTACAAAAGATGGGCAGTGCTTACTGTCATTGCTGTACTGTATATCTGCCAGCCTCCTTCCAGCTAATGAAGAGAAGCTAGGTCATTAGTTAGGTAAGTAAACGAGGACTGGGGTGCAGGTGCTAAAATTTAATTTTGTTTGTTGGACCCAATTATTTCAATGATATTCACGGTGTGGACAGGATGAATTTAGCAGGATGCCTGTTTTACAGGATGTTACACAGCATTTTCTACCCATGAAAGGACTTGGATTATCCATGTCCAGGGAAGTGGTGGATATGGACATTGTCATTTAGTTCTATGGATACTCACCTTCCAGGAATTATTATTTTTTTTTTTATTCTTTATCTTTTAGGCCCATCAAGACAATGTCATAAAACCGAAAAGTTGTTAAAATTAAGTATTTTGTTCTTAAAGTGGCATTAGGATGGGCTTAAAGATAATATCACATTGTGCATTTTCAAATGAGATGTCAAAAAAACACAAACATAGGCATATTCAATTTTACATGGATTGTTAATATTTCTTATTAATTTTCATTTTACAATATGTGCACCCAAACACATAATTGTTAATACATACAGTGATTTTGCATATACAGTATAACAGTCCATCCATCCTCCAGAATAAAAAATAGAAGGCATCTTGTACACAGGAACTATATATCCATAAATATCTGTGAGCATCAAAAAAAAAAAAAAAAAACAGTACAATGATCACAAAATAATTTGCATGATGTCATACAGGTGAGAGGGTCCTTTTATTCTCAAGTGCACTGCAGAGTCCTCCTTTGCTCATGCCCCCAGTGACACTTACTGACTGCAGTTACTAAAATAGGAAAAAAAGAACAGTATACACCTGCGCTAGACAATGAAGGCAGCAAATGGATATCTTCCAGTGATATCAAAACTGGAAATAACAAGAAATACACTATAAAAAAGTGATATCCTATGCGCCCAACATTTGAAGAGTAACAAATACTTATATTTCGAACTGTCCTTGTATGGTGCCCACAATCTCTGTTTCTTATTTCGTTATAATACATTGTTGTAAAGTCTCTTCCAAATGGATACCGTATGTGAAAAAAGAACACAGAAAGAGAATCCAATGTGTAGTATTATGGGATGGAGATATGTCAAAAAAGAAATCTTTCACTCCGTGAACACAGGATATGTATTATGGGACCACCCAAAACGTGCGACGATCAGTGGGAGTTGATGCTCACTCATAGGCTTACATCAGGAAATATAATCCATGCTTATAAAGGTGTCTTTACTTTATATATTCCACATTTCGTAGCTTTACAATCCTTCACACTTAAATGATCGGGAGAATAGCACGCTTACATATATGCATACTTGAGACAAATGTTGTATGGTCACGTAGCGGTCTCTCTTCGTCCCCACACGGGCAGTGATATTCCCACAGACCAATGTCGATGGATTTAAAAACACAAATAAAGAAAACCAATGTGTAGTAATTCTTTTTTTAAGTATTCACATGGAGTAGAGTTAAAGATGGAGTATCAAAAACTGAAAATACCGCTCCGTGAACACACAATGTATATAATAGAGCCACCAGAAATGTGCAGAAGGTCAATCAATATTGATGCTCACTCTCAGGCTTATATAAAACAAAACCATCCATGCTCATATGGATATCTTTGCTCTGTATCTCACACTGTGCAAATTGTTAATCCCTTATAATAGGATAATAAGGAACCAACCGCGCTTACACATATGCTTACTTGAAACCAATGTAGTATATTCCCGTAGCGGTTTCTTTTCCTCCCCACATAGGCAGTGTAACTCCCAAAAAAGGCAACTGTATTATGATAAAAAAAATGGTATTTAATGGGTACAATAAGATAAAATTCATAAAAACACACAGTGGCACCAGAATGTGATGACCTAACCTGGATAGATGTATAAAAATCAAGCTGGGTGGATGAAAAACAAAGGGCCCATATGTTCTCACCACTCTGCTGGATGTCACAGGTATAGGTCTGGTGTCCAAAATATCCACTCCACCAATGTGTTTCGACTTCGTCTTCCTCAGGGTGATGGTGTGTGTCAGATCCCAGAGCCATCTATTAAAACCCTGTGATGTCCCCCCCATTCATAATACATGACAAAGACATACCTTAATACGTTTGTGTGGGGATGATTCATATACTGTATAAGATCAACAATTGGACCTAGTCCAATAAATGTGGTGTATGATAAAAAAGCATTTAAAAACCACATTTTATACTGTACACAGCATTTATAATTTAATTACGGTTTTGGGTTGCTATGACAACCCATATCGCAGCCAATAGGGATGGATAACTGCCAGCCTATCGCCGGAGCCAATATATGTGCTCCAATGATTCTTAAGGAAGAAGCACTATGAACTTGTGCATTACTTATTAGGATCCAGACAACCGGTGACACACTTCCATTCGCATGCATTCCACCGGTTCCCGGAAATGACGATATGCGTTCCAACACTAAACTCGGATAGCCGGTGACGCACTTCCGCTTAGTATGCATTCCACCGGCTTCCGGAAGTGACATTATGCGTTCCACATGCCGAGATACATTAAAATGCATTCCACCAGTAATGAATATTTAAGATTCACATTACCAATATCTAATATTCTATATCCTTAACTATTATGAGTACAAGGAATATGTAAACAAACATAGCACTAAATAATATCCTAAAAAAGAAAACTAATTGCAATCGTAAAAAACACCATTCATGAATCAAAGAAACCACTTTAGTTTCATATATACATATATAAATTTCATTTCTGTTTGGGCTAATAAGGTATTTGTGTCTTTTTTTTTTTTCTCCAATTACCATTAATTTTTTTAATGCCAATGACCAAGGCAATGGAATTTAGAGAGCAATTATGTTAATTCTTAAAGTGGTTGGATAAATCATGTTTGTCAAAACCCTTTCTTATGTTATGTGTATGCTCACTCCATCTTTCCTTAAGTGATCGTGATGTGCGTTCCACATACTGTAAATTACAGCTGCATTGAACCATATAGATACAATTCGTACTATTGTACGTAATGAACTCCTTTATGGGGTATTTGCTACCAGTAGCTGTGGATGTAAATTCAGAGACCTTTTTCGGGATACCTTTGTCATGTTTTATTATGAATGGGCGAGACATCACAGAGTTTAAATACTGGGATCTGACACACACCATCACCCTGAGGAAGACCAAAGGAGTTGAAATGCGTTGGTGGAGTGGTTATTTTGGACACCCAGACCTATACCTGTGACATCCAGCAGAGCGGTGAGAACATATGGGCCCTTTTTGTTTTCCATCCACCCAGCTTGATTTTTATACATCTATCCAGGTTAGGTTGTCACATTCTGGTGCCACTGTGTGTTTTTATGAATTTTATCTTATTGTACCCATTAAATACCATTTATTTTTATCATAATACGGTTGCCTTTTTTGGGGAGTTACAGTGCCTATGTGGGGAGGAAAAGAAACCGCTATTGGAATTTACTACATTGGTTTCAAGTAAGCATATGTGTAAGCACAGTTGGTTCCTTATTATCCCATTATAAGGGATTAATAATTTGCACAGTGTGCAATACAGAGCAAAGATATCCATATGAGCATGGATGGTTTTGTTTTATATAAACCTGAGAGTGAGCATCAATATTGATTGACCTACTGCACATTTCTGGTGGCCATATTATACACATTGTGTGTTCACTGAGTGGTAGTTTTGGTTTTTGATACTCCAGCTTTTACTCTACTCCATGTGAATACTTCAAAAAATAATTACTACACATTGGTTTTCTTTATTTGTGTTTTTTAATCCATTGACGTTGGCCTGTGGGAATATCACTGCCCGTGTGGGGACGAAGAGAGACCGCTACGTGACCATACAACATTTGTCTCAAGTATGCATATATGTAAGCGTGCTATTCTCCCGATCATTTAAGTGTGAAGGATTGTAAAGCTACGAAATGTGGAATATATAAAGTAAAGACACTTTTATAAGCATGGAATATGTTTCCTGATGTAAGCCTATGAGTGAGCATCAACTCCCACTGATCGTCGCACGTTTTGGGTGGTCCCATAATATATATCCTGTGTTCACGGAGTGAAAGATTTCTTTTGGACTTATCTCCATCCCATAATATGGTATCCATCTGGAAGAGACTGTACAACCGTGTAATATAACAAAATAAGAAACAGAGATCGTGGTCACCATACAAGGACAGTTCGAAATATAAGTATTTGTTACCCTTCAAATGTTGGGTGCATAGGATATCACTTTTTTACAGTGCAGTTACTAAAATGTTAGCAGCTAGTGTCTGCTGTGAATTTCAATGACTTGACAGTAAAATAATAAACATAAATCTACTGCTTGCAACAAAAATCAAGTGTCAGACGTGTCAGTAATATCCATGTAATATGACAGGTGTTTGTTTAAACTATTATCTGCAGACTGATCTGAAAGAATGTAAGTACAGTAAGCTTACAGTATGCTTCTTCTGAACTTCTCACAGAGTGACAATATGTTTGCTGTAGAGGACTCATAGTGTATCATGTTTCCTTTATATACATAATGTATTCTGTACCCAGTAATTTAAACTTTCAATTCTTAAAGATCATAAATGAAACACTTCTGTTTGTTTAATACAGAAAAAAAAATATTTGATGTTGTTATAACATTTGTCTGCAGTATTATTCTAAATGAAATAATACCTTTTTATTAATGATAATGCCTTGAGTTATGCTTTCCATTATAGGCTATTTAGATTACATTAGGCTCTCTAGAGTTATGGCTAGTCAGTGCGGTTTTACATTTATGGCGTAAGATCTATTCTACTTATAATGCAATTTAAAAATAGTCAGAGACTTTTTATGGGGGGAGGGGAGGGGGCGTGGGGCATTATTCTCAAGAGTTTAGACCCTCCAATTATAGGAATTACCCAGAAAGCGTAAAGGGAAGATGAGACAGGGTTTGTAGTGCATGTATCAGATACTGTACAACCAGGTTCAGATCATACTTGTGTTTGACAGAGCAGTTAGAATAAAAAGGTACATTACATTGTGTTTATGACAGTTAATAGCAAGATAACGATGCAAACAGTATATATTAGATAATATCTAAGACACTGATTTATTCAGTTTTAAAATATAATTGTCTCACAGTACGTGACTGTGAGGTACATAAAAAGCAACATGTACGGTATGCTGTTTGTCTTCTTATAAATGTATGCTTGCGTACATCAGAGATAAAGAAGATTATTGCATTGTGATGCGAAACAAAGAACACTTTGTTATTATACTGGTCTGTTGCTTTCCACTGTGTGCAAGACACTTTACAGTGAAAACTGTATGAGCGAACAGCTTGAATGACTAACTAATTGATAGTATTGGAAAAAGCATCTGCTGTAGATCAGTTTCTCTGACACTTGCCCAGCTGTGATCAGAATGTGGATCCAATGAGTTTCTGTAACACACTGGGGTGTATATTTACTAAAGTGCAGATTTTCAGAAGTGAAGAGGTTGCCCATAGCAACCAATCAGATTCTAGCTATTATCTTTTAGTAGCTGCTAGATAAATGATGAGTAGAGTCTGAATGGTTACTATGGGCAACATCTCCACTTCTGAAAACCCGCACTTTAGTAAATATACCTCTGAAAGTGCTTCTGTGATATCAAAGAGAAGGTAACTGATAAAGTGTCAACCAGAAGAACAGACCCAGAAAGTTGAACAAACAGGGTCCAGTTTGTATATAGTATGTACAATCAGCACTGTATGGACCAAAAAATAGGCACCTGTAACCTACAGGGTTTTATTACAAGACAACTTGAGATAAACAATATATATTTTTTTATATATAGGACTTACTACTGGACCCCGGAGTAGATATATTTTTAATATGAGTGTAATCTCAATCTGCTTCACTCTCTATTCACTTTTACTATGCCTCACTTTCACACCTAGTGGACTGATTTTGTACTTTCTGACCATCATGATGTTATTATTATGCATGCTATCATTTCAATTTGCCCATCTAGACCCTTTCCTCATCTTCCAAGGATTATACACCTTGGGTTATTAACATCGTTCATTTGCATTGAATTTTATAGATGGAAATGCAAAATATGGGTATAAAAAAACTAATGGAGAGGGTTACAGAAATATAAACATGGAGTGGAGTATACACCAAGTATGACAAAAGACAATACTGTAGCTAGCATGAGTATAGGTGTGTACAAGCGGTGAGATAAATCTGTAAGATATTGACTATATAGTCAAAATCTTAGGAAAAGTTAGTGCATATCTCAAAGTGTTGAGCAGCTTGCGATACAGATTCGATCCCGACGCGCGCTCCCGTGGGGTCGGTATCGTAAGGCTAGATAGACTGTGCAGGCAAGTCAATCTTGACTATCTAGTGTACAATCTAGTACAAAGTATAGTCAAAATTGGCACTTAGTCAAAATCGTACACAGACAAAATCTCAAGTACAGATAGTACAGATTTTGACTATCTGGGCTCTGGGGGAGTTCAAGGGAAATAGTCAAAATCGAGCATAGCAAGGATGTCACCGTGTGTACACACCTTATTATCACGTTACACACAATTCCAAAAATGGATACCTATAAGAAATGTAGTCTGTCTCGCTAAATAAGTTAATACTGGGGCAGTTGGAATGTTTCAGGTGAATTAAATTGTGAGGATGTTGTTATGGCGGAACACTCCACAACTAGAGCACTAGGGCCATCAGTGACGTATTCATGCATTAAAACCATTTTCCTCATTTCATGATAGGAGAAGATTGGAGAATATACTGAGTAGGAGTAAGGGAGGCCTATAGTCTCCATTTCAAAATGGAACTGATCCCTGGCAACAGCTCTAGACAAGGATGAAGGTATATCTTTCCAGGCTCGAGCAATGTCCACTATGGCAGCAATTAAAATAATAACATGACTCAGAATGAACTATCCCTTTTAGGTACCTGAGTTGGGTACAAATGAAGGAGTGCCAATTGCGGAGTTGGGGTTAAGTTTAAATTCAGAGTTATTAGCGTAAACCTCTTTACCCAAAGTGGTTTTACTGTATATAGACAGTTCCAAACAATATTGATAATATTAACAACCATGTTACAGTTTTACCAACAGAATTTAGATTGTACAGCGTTGCTGGGGATTAATGTTTTCACTGGAACCCAATCCATGTCATTTTCCCATATGTAATCCCAGGGTAGGCAATGAAACGTCTTCTCAGAATTTAGAGAAAGCACAAATAGTTTGCATGTATCACAAGAAACTTTGTTAATAATATTTATAGCTCAGGTGCCTGGTGTCCCAAACTAAACCCAACTTGGTCAAGATGGACGAGTTGTGGGATAAATGGAGCGATTCAGTTAGCCACTCATTTTGCAAAGATTGTTATGTGTGAATTGAGGATAACTATGGGTCTGTAATTTTTGCAATGTGCAGAGTTTTTGTCAGGTTTAGGGATGGTCGCCAATTTGGATTCTAGCATCTATTTCAGAAAGCATCCTTCTACTGCCTGTATTAGATAACTGTATAAAAACAGGTAATTCATTCTTTGAATAAAAATTATTTATTTATCTGTCTAAGCTGGGGCTTTATCTTTGGATAGTCCTTTTATTACATCTGAAATCTCTATTAGCATCCATGGGGCACCAAAGGAAGAAACAGCTTATTTATCTAATTTAGTGAGGACTAGCTAGTCTAGAAAAATGTAATTATCATCCCAGGGGGTTGGGTGTATCAGTGTTATCTTTTAGATTATACAGGTCCTTATAAAATGTACCAAGTTTCTCAATGTCTAACAGGGTTATACTAACAGTGGATAAAAGGGATCCGATAATTTTCCTGGACTAATTTCCTGGCTAATAATTTGCCAACCCTGTTGTCAGAGATATAGAAATGTTGCTTAGTCTAGTGAAGGCTACTTGCATGTGGGCCAGCAAGAGTTGTTGAAATTAGAACTTAATTATACTTAGGTCCTTTTGGTTTGCTTTATTCTTTGGTAATGTTGATTTTTTCTAAATCTTTAAGTTTTATAAAGTTAGTTTGTAATTGCCAATTAGTTTTGAATTCTGGTGCATTCTTGTATGGCTTCAGGGAATACCAGTATGTGAAGACGGAGGTGTACGCTGGAGAGTTGGTTTGCATATAGGGGTCCAGAGCAGATTTGAGCACATGTTTAGGTTCAGCTAAGGAAAGAAGGGAAATGTGTAATCTGTGTCATAAGGGATGTGAACAGGACAGAGGTTACAAAAAGGGAAAAGAATGTGTGTGTGTGTGTGTGTGTGTGTGTGCGTGTGCGTGCGCGCGCGCGTGTGTGTGTGTGTGTGTGTGTGTGTGTGTGTGTTTTTTTGGTGGAGGGGGGAATTGAAATGTCCATAAAATTGGAGCTAGAGTATAAACCTCCTAATGATAATGTGTGGACCTCCATTCTAAAAGTAAAACATTCTATACCCTTAATACCATGAAATAATGACACGCAGACTTGAATTTGGCAGAAAATTGTTAGCTATTTATTGTACCCTAACCATTAGAAAAAACCTGTAAAGTAAATATTAAGTTAACATGCCGAATAAACCGACATATGGTGGCAGAAAAAAGAACGG
The DNA here is from genome assembly GCF_028390025.1 of Pseudophryne corroboree. Taxonomy (NCBI): domain Eukaryota; kingdom Metazoa; phylum Chordata; class Amphibia; order Anura; family Myobatrachidae; genus Pseudophryne; species Pseudophryne corroboree. The sequence goes on along the minus strand of NC_086444.1, from coordinate 645,909,758 downwards.
CTATAACCCACTGAAGATAACCTCAGAAACATTAAAAACCCAAACAATCCTAATCTACCACAAACCATACATAGGTAATAGGTGCCTGACTCAGACCTCCACACTGACTACCCACCCTGATGGGTGATGACGCTGCCCCCTGTTGGGTGCTCTAGCGGCCTTAAAAGTCAATGGAGGTGAGTGCACCTAAACCACCCCAATACTGTAAAAACTATGACTAACAAGTCAAACTAGAACCTGTCGTTCTTTTCCGCCAACAGGAAAAGACTCTTCCACAGAGTCTTCGCACCGCCACCATACCCTCAACCTAACTCCTGCAACACCTGAAACAGATCCTCCAGGAAAAGCAACATCCCTTCCTTGGACAGATGCACACCATCAGGCCAAAAAAGGTGACTTTCACGGATCTGAATCCTAGGGTGGCGAACCACTTTCCCTCCGTGAGCCAATACCCACTTCACCACCGCAGCGTTCACCTTTTGCCTGGCCTCATCAATAGGGTGACCATCCACCACTCCCTGCCAACGCAACCTTGGCACCATCATGGAGAACACCAAAACACAGCTGGGCCAAGCTGCGGCCACGCTGGGCAGATCTTCCATCATGGCCCATCACAGCTCTAAAGATGTCCTCTTCCCCAGATTGTTGCCACCCAAGTGGACAACCAGCACCCTAGGGACTCCATGCTCCCTGACCTGACTGACCAATCTACTCTTCAGATCTTGCCACATGATCCCACGCCAACCAAGCCAACGAACACGATGAGCCCGGGGAAAAAACTGCACCCCATCCGAGGCCAAAAACCTGGCTGCCCAGTAAACATAAGAGTGGCCAACTACCCATATTGACAATTCGTCTTCTACCCAACCTGAAGTGAAGGAAAGGAATAAAAATTGGTTAGTAAATATCCTAATATGAGCTTATTGCATGCATTAACCTGAAGGGTCTGCCAAAAGAAAAAAGGTTTTCGTTTCTTGATCAGTCACGGCCTAGCCGTTCTAAACAAGCTTCCAGCCAATCGAAGCATAACATAGAAACACAACGGGAAAGATCAAATTAGAATAAGGCAAAATAAAAAGGGGGGGGGAGGATTAAATTGGAAAAACATGTAAGAACTCAGCTGGAGGTGAAAGCATAAAAAACCTGCTGAGGGACTTTGTATTGTAACTGATCAGCCGAATTGTGTAAATTGAAATTCAGTCCGTCAAGTCAGGCAAAAAATCACAAAAGAACTCCAGACCCCCACTTCCCTCAGAGACGGCACCAAAGTGACCCATCGTCCTCTACCTACTTGGTCCGTCTTAGAGCGATGCAGTCTGCATAGCAAAGACCTCTCACCCACCACCACGTCATCTTGAAGCATGCGCGAATCTGCCCATTTAGATGGCGCTACCAGCTCCGAAACTTGAAAGGCTCCGTGATAAGCCATGGAGAATGCCAACTGGAACAACAGCGACTCAAAAAGCGACGATGCGACACCGACTACAGCACCGATGACAGCTGGGAGCAAGGCTGCATCAATGGGGTGCTGCCTATCTGGCGGCGCTGGCGCCACACGCGCTCACCCTTTCATTGCCTTCACAAGAAGCCTGCTCTTTGTCACATCAGGAACACCCTTGATTTTATTAAAAAATGAAATCTCTGCTAAGTACCGGGACACCACCGCTCTGGACCTAACCGTGACAAAAAGCTGCCAAATAAAAGAAAGCATCAGCCGATGCCCGCTCTTACCTTCTTGACTCCGTCCTCGGACAAACTCTTCCCACTCGCTCCAAGCTTGACCGTAAGCCTTGAGCGTGTTCGGAGCCACTGATCGCATCGCTAGGCCCTCCAGTCCGGTCCAATCACCTGCCAGACATAACCGGGACATTGAAAACCCCGCTCATCGGCCTCAGGTGCCAACAGCCGAAATCTTTCCCACTGCCCGCGGGACAACGCGTCGGCAATCCCGTTCTCAATTCCTGGAACATGCTGCGCGTGGAACCATACATTCCTACGCAAGCATGTCAGCAACAATTGCGCAAGCACCCTCAAAACCACCAGCGACTTCGCCCTCTGGTTATTGATTGCATGCACCACGCCCAGATTGTCGCATCTGAACAAAATGCTGCGATCAGCCAGACGTTTGCCCCAAACCTCCAGGGCTACCATAACGGGAAAAAGCTCCAGCAGCAAAAGGTCCTTAGGGAAACTTTCGCGACACCATTCCTCCGGCCAAGGGGCCACGCACCAAGATCTCTCTAGGTAGCAACCGAACCCAGAGGAACCCGCCGCGTCGGTAAACAGCTGTAATCTAGCATTGTCAACCGTTGGGGCCAACCAGATACGCACCCCATTGAAGTCCTCCAGGAACAAGGCCCAGATAGCCAAATCCCTCATAATCTCGGAGGACAAGCGAATGAAATGAGGCGGCCTGGCACACCCCACCGTCGCCCTCTCCAGCTTTCGGCAGAAAACCCTGCCCATCGGGATGATCCGGCAAGCAAAGTTCAAGAGGCCCAGCAAAGACTGCGCCTGCCGCAGCGTGACTTTGTGCGACACCAAGAACTGCCCAATAACCTCGCGAAGTTTTGCGACCTTGGCCTGAGGAAGGCGACATGAGCCTGCCACCGTGTCGATTTCAATCCCCAAGAACGACAAACAGGAGACCGGCCCCTCCGTTTTATCCTCGGCCACAGGAACGCCAAAGTGATAAAACAAGGCTCGGATGCTGAACAACAAGTCGCTGCAGCGCGGCGAATTCGCCGGTCCCACACACAGGAAATCATCAAGGTAATGTGCAACCCCATGACCTCCCGTAGAAGACTCCACGCACCAATGTAAAAAATTTGCTAAACCTTTCAAAGTATGAGCAGGAAACGGAACACCCTATCGGCAAACATTTGTCAATGAAATATTCCGCTCCGATCCGAAAACCCATAAAACAGAATGAGTCCGGATGCAACGGAAGCAACTGAAACGCGGATTCAACATCGATCTTAGCCATCAGAGATCCAAGGCCGTAAGTACAAACCATCTCCAGAGCCTCGTCAAACGACTGGTACACCACCGAACATTGTTCTGGCGGTATTGCGTCGTTGACCGATGACCCTGATGGGTAAAAAGATGCTGAATGAGCCTAAAAGCATCCGGAGTCTTCTTGGGGACTACCCCCACAGGGGAAATGACCAAGTCATCCAATGGAGGCAAGCTAAACGGGCCCTCCATCCTACCCAGTCGCATCTCTTTTCCAAGTTTCTCGCGCAAAACTAACGGGAAGGTGCGAGCGGATTGAAGATTTTTGAGGGCCCTAACCGATACCTCGCCCGCAACCGGCAGGCGGAAACCAAACTTAAAACCCTGAAACAAAAAATTGGCGTCTGGCCTATTTGGATACCATCCCAGCCACTTGGACATGGCATCCAATTTAATTGGCGTTGGGGCCCTGTTGAGCGATCGCGCTCCCGGTGGGTTTTGCTAGCCTTGCATAGCCTTGCTTATTAAATGCGAAGCACTTCCCCCTCGCGGAGGCCTGTCCGCCCGCGCGATTAGCTGATCTTCCTTTTCTTGTCGGCCCCCCCTCCGTGCTACCCCCCTGGGCGGATGACCCAGCGCGCTGCCCATCCGCCCCCCGGATTCCAGGGCTCCTTCGCAGCTTGAGAAGCCCGGGTGACCTGGAGCCAGACCTCCACCTCTTTGCATCCAAAATAAATTATCTTCTCGTCATACATTCGCCATTCTATTCCCGTTGATGTTCGTTGCATGTCGTGTATCAAGTGCAGGTACCGGATGACGTTTATGTGTTCATCCGGCCTCTCCTCCAGATAACATGCTGCAAAGACGCAGAAACCAGCCAGCCAGTTGTCAAACGTACGGAAAGCCTCAGCTCCTATGCCCTTCTTAGCCTTCGCTGCCTTATACTCCTTTTTTGCGTCCTTAGTCAGCGCGAACATATCCACGTAATCGCCTCTACAGATCTTCTTCCGGCAGCTATCCCGCAACCCCCTCAACACTGCCGTATAGTCACAATGGACTACTCCAGGCAAATTACGGCGCCTCTTGGCCCTGCGAGCATTCTCACTAAGCCGCTTGCACCTCTTCCGCCTCTCCCGCTGCCCTGCCGCTTTTTTAGCGTACTTCGCCGCCCTCTTTTTCACTCTAGTCATGCTACTAACCTCGGACGCTTGCGATGATAGGGATGAAGAAGAGGAGGAACTAACCGAACTAGAGCGTGCGCTGGAGCCCGAAGGCAAATCCTCCACCTCACCTGACGTTGCCGACTGTTTGGACTCGGACTCCCCCGGTGTGGAAACCTCGAAATCCTCTTCATCGCTCACATCCACCGCAACCTCACCACGAACACTTGAAAAAGACGACAAAGCACGGGACCCGGTACCCACTCCTGGGGCTTACCTAGTATTCCGGGATACATCCACCCCGCCTCGCTTCCGCGCTACGTCCCTACTTGTTGGTTGCCTAACTGCGCCGCGGCCGCCCCCAGGTCATGGCAAGCGTGCGCTATCCACTGAACTGCCGACCCCTATGGTGTGACTGACGCCCCTGCGTCTGTACGTGCGCCTGAGCGCCTCGCTGTCCCCGGAGATGCGGCTGCAACCAATGGGCCCAATGCCGCCACCACCGCTGACAGTGCTGAGGCTAACTCCCCGGAGGCCTCTTGTCTGCCCCAAAAATCGCCGTATCCTGGCCCGTCGGCCGGCGGGCGCCGAGAAGGGACCCACCGGTAAATAAGCCTCCTGCCCTTCTGGTGACCCGTTGGCCCCCCTAGCCCTCACCTGCCTGGTCCTTCTCCCATCACCTCCCCCATCTGCTCTGTGCGGGCCCACACTAACGACACTGTGCCTGCCGCCGCTCCTGGCGCGCGTGCCCTCCTCCTGCAGCCCGGAGCTCCCACCGGCTGCAGGGAAGGCACACCTACGGGGCTCTACACTGCCACCTATATGCCTTCTATGCCCCCCCGCCACTCCCCGCCGGACTCCGGCTGTAATGAAGGCAGCAGGGGAGACACATGACCTTGTGGGAACGCTGCGCGCAGCGCCGCTACCTGAGCCCGGCTCCCCGCTGGACTCCGGCTGCAAGGGAGGAATAAGGGGAGACTCATGCTTGTGGCGCCGCTGCGCACACATGTGCGTGGTCGGCGCCACTGGCTGTGCGAGCGGCCGCGCGCGACCCCAGTGCGCGCGCACCGCCGCTTCCAGCCACTCTCCGGCCAGCGGTGAAGAGCACTGCCGGCCAAGCCCCTGCGACAGGCCTTGTTTGACCCGCTGCCGCTCTCCGCCCACCCCATCTCCCTCGGCCGGCATCCGTCCGCGGCCTTGACACGGGGGACGGGTGGGGAGATGGGACGGGAGCTTCCAGACGGATCCTTGCTTCCTGCATCTCCTGAGGTGGAGGTGAAGGCCGATGCACGGCCAGCCCACCTCCCCTCTCCCGTGCCCCGCGCCTCTCCCGCCACCCACGGCCAAAGATTAACTCCGGTCCAGACTCCTGGGGCAGGGGAGACCGGGTCCGCCCAGCTACCACTTCATGGGTACGCGCGCCGGCGCCATTGGATGGGGCAAAACCAGATGTACCAGCAGGTCCAGCCGAGGCTCCATCTCCCCCGCCCTCAGAGCGGTAACGAGCCGGGGCCCCGGCCGAATGGAGGGGGCGAGAGGCGGCCATTTAGTCAGCACTATAGTCAGTATACTTGAAGGTGAGGGGAAACAGGAGGGTAATTTACCAAGCTACCTAACGCCTATATATGTCACCCACGAAGTAACTATTAAGTTAACTAAACTGACTAAGCTACTATGAAGCACAAACATTTTTGATATCACTCACCAGAAGGCAAACTAAAAGAGAGAAACCCCTAGATGACCTAAACATCCCTATATATGCAGATCCCTCCCCTATCTACCATTGGCTAAACTTTTCATAACAATCTGGTCCACACCCATCACAGGAGGTTTAACTCTCTCCATTCCTATGCCTGTCATTTCGTTCTCCTTTGCTGCATAAAAAAGAAAGCAGCAAAATATTTAACATGGGGAAATGATCCAAAAGGATGCCAGCTGTTTGCCATTATATATAGTTGGATATCATTCAACCCAAAATAAACAAAATGAGCATTTGAAAGAAGCAAGAGCTAAAGTGCATACAACACATCACAATGAAGCAATGTTGGCCGACATTTAAAAAAGTAGTAGATCAGGTAAGCATTTGTAAAACTAGAAATATTTACATTAATAACATCATCAACAAGCTAATACACAACCTCTAACTCAAAAAGACTAGGAGAGGGTCCAAATTATTTCCCAAGAAGCAGCTGGCAGTGCCCTGTGTTGGTGGGCGCAGGGAAGGTAAGTGAGTGATCCACAGGCTCAGACAGGGTGACTGGCATGTGCATGGCACTCTCCAGTGTCCTCCTGTGCTGGGTTGGTTACTCCAGGTAACCGGAATCACCAGCAGGTAGGATAGCAAGACAGAGCACTACCAGTGTGCTGCCATCCACACTACTACCTTGGGTTTATAAATCTTTATATTTTGTTTAGTTGTATTATATATTTTAGATCTTATATAATAAAAGTTATGTTTTAGTACTCTCTTATAACTTGAATGCACCTCATCCATTAGAATACATATTTGTTAGCAATTCACATTTAGCCTTGGTGATAGATTCTAAAAAGGAGGACAGGCTGACAAGTGGTTTTGGGAATGGTTGCTAGAGCTGTAGTAGAATCATATAGCAGAGCTATGGCCCTCATTCCGAGTTGTTCGCAGCGGATCATCGCATCGCAAACGGCAGGAAAACCTCATACTGCGCAAGCGCAAAAGCGGAAATACGCATGCGCAAAGATAGCGATACGACACTTGTGCAGAATTACTATAAGAAAAACTGCTCGTAATACACAAACGAAAACGGGGAGTGACGGAGGCGTGGCAGAGGCACGGCTTCGCAATCCTACGAAATGGGCGTGAAAGTGGGCGGCTAGTGTGGGAGTATGCATCCAGTAGTAGGCGTGTTTTTGCCAAAAAATGCGTATCCTATGTTAAAAGTACATAACAAATGTTCGCTATCTTGACGCAGCGGAAGAGTGAGTCTGCAGCTACTCAGCACTTGCGAAGTACTGTTACAAGTGTGTGTCTGCTCTAATTAGCAATTAATTAGCAACTGAACTCACCTGTTGAGCATTTACTCGCAAAACACTGCCCTTACAAAATAATACAAACAGCAATTATATGGCCACTTCATATTTGTATTGTTAGCACAAACAAATCTGACACACTCACAAATAATGCACTGTATTTTTTGTACCAATAAAAATTAACTGATGTTAATGCATGTTTTCATTATTTGTTTACTAATCTCAAATGTGACTAAACAAACTTATAAACTACATCAGCTAAATCTTCTCAACATAGACATATTCCTTTGTACATACCAAATAACATGAGCACCATAAGGCAGCCTACATTTCATGTGACTTAATATGGTTTTTTTTGTTTGTTTTTTGGGAATATGTGTCCATATCTAATACTATGGCATGTTGCCCCTAGTAACCCAAGTTTTTTTTTTTATATGGTAAATTAAGTGTTGTGCAAGGCATACAGATTTAAAATTACACTATGCAATGTTTGTATGAATATTCTGATTGTTCCCTTGTTCCACAAATGTCAATATGCCATGTTCAAGTTTACTAGGCACAGTTTTCATGAGTGCATAACCTTTAATAAAACACACAAACAATTATAAAGTAATTTTTTTTTACGTCAAAAAAAGTTAAAAATCAACAACACAACATGGCTACAAATGAGCATCACATACAGAGATGGACATAGCAGCAAGCAGATGGCATTGGGCAAATGCACATAGCAGAACCCAGTACTATGGTAACCCCTTCTTCTGACAAAATATGATGTTTTCAATTAAGTAAGTGAACCCCCAGCCAGACAAAACTTTTAGGGGAACTGAGGTAGATTCCGGAACAAACACACAAACACAAACATACACAGCACGCTAGGAAGAGGAAGATGGCTCAGGTGTAGGCACAAATAACTCACAGGCTACAATTTAAAGAAAACCTTTCACTTTGAGGGAGTTCTACATTCTGGCCACACAAGCCAAAATAAAAAAATACATTGAGGCAACATGTAAAACATTTGTGCTGCCCATCTGGAGAGACATCACTTTCTCTTTTTTTTCCCCGCCTGATGATGTTCTTCTTGGCTTGGTCTGCGGAGTGACCTTCGAGTGCCCAGCCCAGTGGGATGTTCTTCCTGGGCAGGGTGAAGGGAGGGAGCCGATGTGGCTAACTCTCTGCCACTGTGGGCAAGGGAGACAGCGATGTCCTGGAGCCCTTGCCGAATGGAATTGGCAAGTTCATGGAAGGAGGAGGCGAGTTGATCTTGTCCCTGCATGATCTCTGCCAGACCTTGGCAGAGTTGAGCTACACCTTGCTCCACGCTGGTTCTGTGCTTAGTGAGCCGGACAGGTATCTGGCTTACCTCCCGGAGCATCCTGTCCTGAAAAGCATTCAGGCTCTCACCATACCTGGCTATTTCAGTCAGGATTTCCGGGATAGCAGAGGGTTGGGTGGGGGGGCCAGTTGGAATCTGGATGGGTGGGATTTGTGGTCCCACACTGCCAGACACACTAGGTCCCTCCACCTCAGCCTCAGCCACATAACCCTCCCGTGACTCTACCTGCTCACCCCCCTGTGCTGTGTTATGTGCAAAGCAAATAGAAGAATGAGTGGATAAAGAGTAGATAAAAACAATATGAGAATTTTGTATCCCCAAAAAAAAAAATGTGTGTAAACTTACCTGGCAAGTGATGTGCATGGAGTATTTCAGGCAGGTCCGTGTCCATATAAGACACCCCAACCCCCTCCTCGTAGCTCACACAGTCCATCGCTATCTCCTCCAGATCTGTGTATTCCACAGTGGCAGCTGGTCCTCCCCCTGTTGCCCTCGAGGCATTCCACTCCGCAGACCTCTTGCCCTTCAGGCGGGATTTGAAGTCGGCCCAACTACATATGTGGGGAAAAATAGGGGCAAGGTAGTGTTAAATTTTGAAAACCTGCTTTAATATATAGTACACATGCTATGCATTTGGTTGCTATAGGCAACATCACATCTAAGTTACTTTTTAATAACACTTGGCACAGAAAATGGACTGGCAATATACACTTACCGTCTTCAAACTTCCTGCGAGGTGCGGACTATTGAGCCGACTTCATTAATAGAATTAGTGATGTCCCTCCAAATTCTGTCTTTGGTTGCAGCACCCATGTTTTTGGGTCCTCGATGTACTTTTTGCATGGCCTGTGTGACCAAAATCTGTAATTCCCTCTTAGTGAAGGCGGGCTGTCTTTTCTTTTTTTTGGAAGTAGCCTGTGAGCTATCATCCTGACCTTCATCACCATCTTCCTCTTCACTAGCTGCTTGTGTAGTTTGTGTTTGAGCTGCTAGTCCAGAATCACCCTCAGTTTCCCCACTAGCTATGTCTGGCAGGGGATTCACTCCTAACTCCTGGGTAGCAGAAGAAGGAGTTTGTATAGTACTGGGTCCTGCTATTTCAGAGTCAGCATTGGCAAACTCAAGCATCTGCCTCCGCAGTGCTAAGCTTCTATGTGCTAAAGCTGCCATCTGCTTCTGCACCTCGTCCATCTCTGCTGCCGTCTGCTCACGAGTAGCCATGTTGCTGGTAGCATGTGTGTATGCACGAGTGTTCAGCTATTTATAGCTGCTTGCGTTTTCCGGTGCGGAATTCCGCGCAGGTGTATATTATGCTAATTGGTCCAGTAATTGCTGCACTGGCTATATTAACGCCCTGCATGCAGCCTGTGTGTGGGTGTATGCGGAAAATTACTGAAGCACGGTGGACATTTCTGAGTGAGCACATTTCTGAGTGAGTTTTGAGAGTATTTTATATTGTTTCAGTACATTTTTTAATGCAATATTCTCCTTTTCATGTATGTTGTGTAAGATTGTTGTATCCAATGGTTTTTATTATTTTAAAATGTTTTTATTTTATATATATATGTGAAGACTAATATGTTTATGATTTGAAGCCATATTTGAATGATATGTGTGTGTGTGTGTGTGTGTGTGTGTGTGTGTGTGTGTGTGTGTGTGTGTGTGTGTGTGTGTGTGTCCGGGGGTGCGAATCACCGCCCATGAGAACTATACATACTGTCCTGCACATCAATGTACACATATCAATAAAGTTTATTACAGATGACACCATACATTTCCAACCAATCACATGCAACCACAAACTATAAATATAAGCCCATATATGGAAAACGCCATTGGCATGATGCGCGCAGCAGCATTCACGCGCCGCAAGCTGCGCGTCCTGGTGGCAGTGATGGACCGCCGCGTAGGCCGCGCAGGGCCCTTTGTCCCAAATAGGGTAAAGCGCGAGGCATACGCGGAGGTCCGCTGCTTATTGAGGACCCGCGTCCGCAGCAGGCGGACCATCATACAGTTAGAGAGGCGGTGGAGCGACCTCCGCAGGCGGACGCCGGACCTGTTGGTGGAACTCCGCCAACAAATCCGGGAATTACGTAGACGCAGTAAGTTTAATACATTACATAACACTGAGATTATTAGCATAAACTTTGCATATTTTCACTAAGTGATAGTGTGAAAATTTGCACACTGACAATGAACTATTGTAGAATAAACATGACACAGTGTGTGTGGTTAGGGCAAGCAGTACTGACTGTGTAGCAAAGTGCTTCTGAAAAAGTGCATGTTGTTGGACAGAGTTGCTACACAGGCTGTCAACTGAACCCAATAACTTGCTCAGTGGTGTAATTGTAATAAGGTGGGAGGTTTTTAGAACTGGTGATGTTGCCTCTAGCAATCAATCAGATTCAATCTATTAGATTCTATAAGCAGCTTAATAAATGTTAGGTATAATCTGATTGGTTGCTATGGCCAACATCACCAGTTTAAAAATTTGAAAAACCTATTAATGTTACCTCTGTGTCTATAACATGGGACAGAACAGTGTAATTGAAAAATGGTGTTGTTAAAATTTGTCATGCTACAACCTAAATATTACATATGTCATTCTAGGACCACCACAACGGCAAGCTGCTGCTGGGAGCCCCGACCAGTCCCCTTCTGAGCCCCCCACCCCTTCTGATGCCCAATCCCCCTCTCCTTCCCAGTCCCCTTCTCAGCCCCCTCCCCTTCTGTTGCCCAATCCCCTTCTCCTTCCCAGTCCCCTTCTCAGCCCCCCTCCCCTTCTGTTGCCCAATCCCCTTCTCCTTCCCAGTCCCCTTCTCAGCCCCCCTCCCCTTCTGTGCCCAATCCCCTTCTCCTTCCCAGTCCCCTTCTCAGCCCCCCTCCCCTTCTGTTGCCCAATCCCCTTCTCCTTCCAAGTCCCCTTCTCAGCCCCCCTCCCCTTCTGTTGCACAATCCCCTTCTCCTTCCCAGTCCCCTTCTCAGCCCCCCTCCCCCTCTCTTTACCAATACCCATCTCTGTCCCCCTCCCCCTCTGAAGGCGGACAAACAACCACTCCGGCCATCTCCCCCTCTCTTTCCCAGACCCCCTCTCTGGCCCCCTCCCCCTCTGTTGCCCAAGCACCCTCTCCGCCCCCCTCCCCCTCTCAATCAGACCCACCCTCTAAAAGCAGGTCCCCAATCCCTCCTCCTTCCCAAATCCCTCCTCCTTCCCCCATCCAGCCTCCTTCCCCCATCCAGCCTCCTTCCCCCATCCAGCCGCCTTCCCCCATCCTTCACCCATTCACCCAGTGAATGGGCCGAAGAAGCCCCTGCGGATATTCCGGGGAGTCGGCATGTGGCAGATGCGAGTAAGTGTTTAAAAATTTAAAATGTATTGGTTACCTACTTACACTTACAATTACAAAACATGCAGTGTTGTACTGTGGGCAATCTTGGCCCAAGGAAAAATGTTTGTGTTCTTCTTCATGGTCTAGATGTTGCGTTTACATTTATGTGAGTATCATTAGATGTACAGTGTCTATGTGTGCAATGTTTTGTCTGTCCACTCTAGGTCGACACTCAATAGGTCGACAGTGTTGCCAGGACAACAGGGTTTATATGTGCTAGGTTGTCAGTGAAACAGTTAGACCTGAGTGGAGTTTAGTATGTTGTTGGTCTTTTACACTTGTGCCTGGGTATTCATAATATTTGCACTTTCAACTCGCATGCTTCACTTTGTTAGCCAGCCTAACGACACAATGATTTGTGCTGTGAAAGTTACACTCACAAAATGCTTATTTGATTTATCAAAACCTGTTTGCCCTTATTTAGAAAGGCAGGCTTTCAGGGAGTGTGGGCATGCTAGGATATGTTGTCCTTCTGAAGATGTTGATATGCATTGTGATGATGCAGGGCCAACCCCAAAAAATATAAGTTGGCTTCACTCCAGATGTGAAGGAATGCCAACATGGTGTAACATTTACTAAGATGGTAGTTCTCTTTAAGATGGGATGTTGCCCATAGCAATCAATAAGATTAAACTTGTAATTTTTTTGACCACTTCTTCAAGATAATATGTAGAATTTGATTGGTTGCTATGGTCAACGTCCCATCTTAAATAAAACTCCCATAGTAGTAAATGTACCCCATGGTGTGGTACACTTTCTTAAAAAAAAAATACAACATTGCTGAGCAGGCTTGTGTGTTGTTCTGCTACTAATTTATCCTTAAAACAGCCATGATGTAGTCACTTAGGCATTAAAGTGTGCTTTGTGCCTTGCTTGTATAATAGGTAATGTGAGTAAGTTAGTAATGTTTTCTTTGACTTTTCTTTTCAGATGCTGCAGTTGGAGATCCCACCAGTTTGCCTGCACTTTTACAACGCCTAAAAGGCAATTTAAAGGACAGTAATTGCTGATATAGAGGCAATTGAGAATTTTTTTTAAGTTTATAATTTTTATTTTGTTCACATTATAATTTCTGAAAAACAAAACAAAAAAAACAAATAAATACAAAAATTGTTGAAGTTAAGCGGGTGTTGTGTTTATTTATGCTATAAAGGAACAGAACATTGGCGTGCAGAAATTGGTGACCTAAAACAGTTCACACATCTTACTTAAGAATAATTACAAAAAAATACACCAACAATAATTTAAAAAAAAAAAGCGTTTGGAGGTTATGGATTATAAATACATGTAAACACATTTATTCACACACTACACATCTACACAATACTTAAAACATTTGCATTAGACCAGGCACATTTCCCATATCTATATTTGTAATTTTTCCAGATCAATGTTTATGGCCAATTATGCCTACAAAGTGTTCTTCTGGTATTCTTTGAAGACTTAATTGGTCAGGACCATTGTCATTCATTACACTAATTGGATTCGTAATTGAGGAGGGCTTGTGGACTTTAAACTGAAAGGTGTAATTTCACTTAATAGAAAAAAAAAAACATTGTTGTGCGTTTTTCCGCAAAAGTGTGCACTTTTAATAAGAATGTGTAAATCTACGAAAACTTAGTATTTTTATGTTGCGGTTTGTGTTAATGCGAAGGTTTTGCATTGATGCGATGTCATTTGGCGTATGCCCACTTTGTGTTATACTGCGGACAAATTAGCAAAAATACGTTGGAGGCGGATATTCGCCATTTTGCAACATGTTCGCAATTTTGCGCATACCTTGTGCGAACGAAAAAAATTGCGAACAACTCGGAATGACCACCAATATGTCTCTAGTAATGGTGCAGTTAGCAAGTGGTGTTTGCTTTATAAGGAACATTGTAAGTGTAAATTTACCAATGTTATTATATTAAATATAGTAGTTCTTAGGGCAAAGCCCTAAACATCCATGATCAATTAACAGTATAAAGCCGACCAACCACTTTTAAGATATCCAGTTTATAAAATGCTAAGTATACCTACCAACCTTTAGATAATGAATATTGGGACCTCCCAGAAAAGGTCTATATGGCTTCATGGGACATGCCATTTCTGTAATCCAGTGCTCCCAGTTCCTCTCTCCTGTGATGCACCACTGTTCTACTAAGCAGTTCAGTTTTACTCCTTCTCCTCTTTGGCCCCTCATTGCATTATACACATGGACATTGTTGTACCCAGAACCTCCAGTGAGGATGCGTTTACCACTACTAGTGTGGTACCCCCATAAGTGTGGTACTCCTTAAAGTATGGTGCTTTGCCCATACAGTACACTGGGATCCCAGTCATATATCCCCCATTGTTTATATGTTAGTTTAAGTGCTACCCCATTATAACCCTAAAGCTGAAGTGAGCTGAACTTTTAGTGACTGTCAGGCTGTCTGATAGGGATGTTGGTGCCACTCATAAGAAGTATTTCCCCCTGACCAGTGACAGCTAATTAATTGCTTAAAGTTGCTGGGCGGTGAGGACCAGGGTCTGGCTGTATCCAGGGGGCCTGAGCCAGTGGATGAGAAGAAGAGGCAGGGATGTCTGGCAGAAGGGGCTTAAAGGGAGGTAGATGAAGGGAGGGGATAAAGTGAACAGTTGGTAATTGACCTGTCCACAGATCTCTGATGTAGCTATCAGCACTGCAGAGCCAACCGGAAGGGAAGTGGATGCCCAGTGGCCAGGTGTGATGGAGATGGCAAAAGAGGTCTGGGGGTCAGCGGCCATAGTACTATCATATAGCTGCTGCAGTGTGAGGACCCCGCTGCATGGAGAAGGCGCAAGGACCCAAAAGGACCCGTACAGAGAGGGCCCATGCTGGAAGTCCTGAAGGAGGATGGCAATGTTGAGGACACCCCATTACTGACTGCAGGACACCTTCTGCACTGCTAACAATGGCAGGCAGTTTGGAGGACAGATAAAAAAGGAGATTTGCTCCCTGCGCATTACCACCACAGGAAAATAAGAAATACGTTAGGCTTTGTAATATTCCAAAAACGAGTTTTATTAATATATGACGGAAGTGATCATAAATCAATGCTGCCTGAAATAGGAAATTATTATCTTTAACCCTGATTGCCAAAAATAATAACTGATAGAGGGAAACAAAATGGTATGTATAGGTTATGACTAAAATGTGTTACCTAGTACCGGTACACTAAACAAACAAGACAATTTGTACACAAAGACTGACACCACAAAATCACATATAAAAGGTAAAGAGAAGCGCTATGTGCGGCTTACTCTATCTACCAAGCAGTCATTTAAATAGACTCACAGGTCAAAAATCCATACTCTCCACCGTAGGGGTTAAAAACCTAAAGTCCAATTGACACAAAGTCCATCCACTGATACATTGAAGTTCTTTATAGTGGTCACATCAAAACCACAACCTCTGAGTGGGTGGGAACTATTTGGAACAAAGTAATATTCATGGTCTACTGAGAACCGGGAGAGTGCCCTGCTAGAAACCTCAATTGGAAAGTACAGAGGTGGGAGCACGTAAAGGAGAGGAGCCACCCACCACTCAGCAGACCCTGGCACCCCAAAGAGGAGCAGGGGTGCAAGTCTAGTCCAGAGAGTGAAGACAGAGGAGCACTGTGGTGGGGTGAGATCACTGGTTTACTTTACTTACATCACAAGATTTGTTCAAGCAAATGCCTGCAGCGGATGGTGGCAGCAGTGAGCTGAAGAGGAAAGTGTTCTGGTGGCCTTCTAGAGTGTTTTGGGCTTGGGTGAGGGACTTGTGGGGTAGTGTCCCATTCAACAAGATAATTTCTTCGGCATTAGTAGAGTTGTGGGGTTTACACAGTCTGTGTAGTAGCCTTTCCCTTCCATTTTATTATCTTACTTATTTTTAAGTGTATGGTGCTGATTAAACAGAGACACTTTTTTATTTTCATGTTAAATATCATCATGATGCTGCTAGGTTAAGGGTTATGGGGAAATGCTCTTATGCTCAAGGGTTATGTCAAATTTTACTGTGGTATTCCCAATTTAAACGTGTTAGTATATGTTATTTTTAAATGTTTTTAGTTTCATGCTACTTACCTGCTAGTTTAAAAAGGGTAATGTTAATGAAGTTTATGTTTATGTCAAATGTTCTTGGTTCCATGTTACTATGATACTTACCTGCTAGCTTAAAGGTGAATATTTCAAAGTGTGTTTTTTGCCAATATGCATACTTCCTCTAAATGCTGGACTTTTATTTGCTAAAATCTAAACTGAAGAGGTCATATGGGATTATTCAGAGTTGTTGGCAAACCAAAAAAGTTTGTAATTGGGCAAAATCATGTTGCACTGCAGGTGGGGATGATGTAACATGTGCAGAGAGATTTAGATTTGGGTGAGTTATATTGTTTCTGTGTAGGGTAAATACTGACTGCTTTATTTTTACACTGCAATTTAGATTTCAGTTTGAACACACACCATCCACATCTAACTCTCTCTGCACATGTTACTTTAGCCCCACCTGCAGTGCAACACGGTTTTGGCCATTAGTATGCTTTTTTGATGTGTTGACAACTTTGAATAACCCCATTATGCTAACCCATATTTTTCTCTGAAAATGCTGGACTGTGAACTTGATGCTTAAATCACAGGGAACTGTATGCAAAACTGTATTTCTCATGCTAATGCAGGACTGAACCAGACCTGTTAGTTTATTTTCTGAATTTACATATTTTAAGAAATTGTTACTTTTTGTTACTAAGACCAAAACACATCTCCTTTGTCAGGGAAGGGACATTCTTCTTGAATAAGAGGAATTTGGGAGAGAAAAAGATGAGACAGGAGGTCCATCCTGCTCATCATTCAAAACCAAAATCAACCTTTTACCCTTCCCATCAAAAAGGGAGTTTTATTGAATGTTTTAGCAAAATGGTAATTGGAGAGGTGGAACAAATTTTAAAGAAAAAACCTTGAAGGTGCAATTTGACTAAAATGGAGTTTACAGCTCTAAAAGCATTGAAGGATGACACAGATTTGATTATTAAACCTGCGGATAAGGGTGGAGAGTGGTCCTTATGGACAAGGAGGAATATATGGCAGAAATATGCAAACAATTGGGCAGTAATTATAACTATAAAAAATGTAAATGTGACCCAACAATGAGGATTACTAATGAGCTCCTTGAACTAACTAAGGAGGCTCTTCAGAATGGGGTCCTGAGTAAATCAAAATGTGATTTAATTAACATAAAATTTCGATCTGTTCCAACAATTTAAATTCTGCCAAAGATCCATAAAGACCCCCTCCACCGTCCAGGAAGGCCTATAATTGCAGGAACAAATAGTATTACATCAAATATACTGTATCTGCAGTCATCGATTTTTATTTGCAACCTCTAGTTAGAAAAACAAAAGCCTTTCTAAAAGATACTGGGGACATTTTAAAGAAAATAAAAGCCATTGAATGGAAAGAAAACTATTTTTATGATCAGTGGTGATGTCTCCACATTATATTCAGGTATTAACACAGAAATTGGATTACAAGTTGTATCTTATTTCCTCAATAAGTCTGATCTCTCTATGGAAACGAAGTTTCATTTTAAAAGATATTAACTTAATTTTAAATAATAATTATTTTTATTATCTGGGATCCTATTTTATACAAAATGTTGGTACCACCATGGGCACCAGGTTTGCCACAAGCTATGCAAATCTCTTTATGGCCTAATGGAAAGACATGACAATTTGGCAGGATGGCCAGCTGGGGGCAGACCTGGTGACATGGACACATTTTATTGATGATGTTTTATTTATCTGGAGAGGTACTGGTGAGGTACTCAAGTTATTTTGTGAGTCATTGAATCTAAATGATTTTAACATTAGACTTACCTTTTTGATTAGGTAAAAAAATAGCATTTTTGGATCTTCTCTATGTTAAAGAGGGAAAGTTACAAACAAAGACTTACAGAAAAACAACTGAGAAGACTAATCTACACCATAAAAACTGGTTAGATGGGATTCCTTCCAGTCAATTTCTACGTATACAATGAAATTGTACAGTAGACCAAATTTGTATAGAACAGATTGATGAGATGGGAAACCGTTTCTCTGAAAAATGGTCTGATAAAGAAATGATATTGAAAGCTAAGGAGAGAGCGAAAGGAATTGAGAGAAAGGAATTTTTAGATGAGAATAAAAGAGGAAAAGAAATGAAGGACCATCAATTGTCTTTTATTTGCAATTTTAATGCTCAGCATAGGGAAATTGAGTCAGTTTTTAAAAAAAATATTGGAAAATACTGAGAGGGGACCCTGTAATCGGAAATATAATACCTACAAGACCATCTTATATATATAGAATAGCACCTTGTCTGAAATACAAGTTGGTACATAGCGTAATTGAATATAAAAAAAGAACCAGTGGCAGGAGCAATGGTTTTCATAGATGTGATTTATGTACAATCTGTAAGATAGTGAAAGGCCAAAGTAAAATAAAAGAATTCCAGGTTAATGGAGTCATGTATGAGATAAAGGACTTCATTACCTGTAACTAAAAAAAAATATTTAAAGGTTAGAATGTAAATGTGGATTTGTGTTGTCAAAGTCAAAAATATTACATACACACAACATACAAACTCCAGAGTGGCCTCTGTTCGTGCACGATACTGCTGTGCGTACGCATACATGCATGTTACGTATACAGGTTATATATGGTAGCATACGCATTTGCACAGAAAAGCCACAAAGGCATATATAATATCTTATTCATATAGTGCATGATTTATACATACTCTCCGTATTCATTGTCAGCGACTTGCATACACTTTAAAGGTAAAACAACGGAGCTATTCATCTTTACATGGTGTGAGGGGATGGAGCAGAGTTAGGACTTATAGGCCCTACACATTCGGCGATGTGCCGTCGAGCTTCCCGACCGCCGTACGGGCGATGGACGACCCGGCGGCGGGGAAGCAGTGACGGGGGGAGTGAAGTTTCTTCACTCCCCCCGTCACCCGGCTCCGTAGACTTGCAGGCAAATATGGATGATCTCGTCCATATTGGCCTGCATGCACAGCCGACATGGCCCCAGCGATGAACGAGCGCGGGGCCGCGCATTGTTCATCGCTGGTGCCTGGACACTGCACGATATGAACGTTATCTTGTTCATTAATGAACAAGATCGTTCATATCATGCAGTGATATCGGCATGTGTGTAGGGCCCTTTAGTGTTTGGTCTCCAGATGTGCAGTATTTTATGTTCTACATTCCGGTGGCTATTTACAGTTTATCACATGTTTCTGCATATAGATATATGCAGAAATGTAATATTCGCAAACTGCTATTGTACTGTACTTATGATATTCAGCGGGAAACTAGAGGCTAACATCTGCAAGTGCACCCTGGACCAAGCATCGCCCATTTATTCAAATCAACCTATGACCCCTCATGTACTGTAAATGACTAGCCCCCTGACCTATGAAAGATGAGCTTACATTCCCCTTTGTACTGTATTTGGACAAACTGTTTAAAAGAGAGGCCTCCTGACCAGGCTCAGTCCCTATTCTCTAAGGTCATCTTGCCAAGACTGACTGAGACCTGGATCCAGGAGCGCTCGTGATTTAAACGTATGTATTATTGGTTGTAGCTCTTCTCTGTATATTGTTGTACCTTTTAATCTGTATATGTAAATACTGTTGATGCGTTGGACCACAACATTACATTTAACTACTGGTGTCGCATTCCATTCTTGTTTGGGGTAAAGTGTATTCAGCCACACGTGTTGCTATATCGTGTGCATAACGTGTCGGCGTGTATACGTAACGTATATACACAATTTAGCTGTTATATGTATATGATTAGCGGCCGCAGTGGCTCAAACCACAGTTTGTGCATGCATGGCTTTTCTTTGTAAGTTAAAATGAACTTAACAGTTGGGGGCTCTGTCCGGTTCACCTCACACTCGCGGACTTGCAGAGCCTTACAGACTTTGGTCTAACAACAAAGGGTGGAGGACGCGTCTAAAGTAAAACAATTTTGTTTTGTGTTAAAACTACCTAATGTTGTTAAACCACGTCTGTCCTGTATAGTCTCAGACGTGCTGTTGCGAACCGAGGGACAACAAAGAAAAGCTATTTTTCTTTGGGTCTGTTGGCGCAAAAATACGCACAAGCATACAGATATTTTGCAAATATTCTCATACATTGTTGCCATAGGTTGTAGTAGTCATTAGAATCGGATAAGTTATTTGTTATACTGTACATTTGTTATATTTGGTTAAGTGGTTAGTTGTAAAGCACATACAAGACTCAGTTCCTGCCTAAAAGTTTGGGCAACACTCAACGGAAGCTATCCACGTGGGTGACTTTCAGTGTGTGTGGGGAACAAAGGAAGTATTGTGTATTAATCAAAAGCAATACAAGCACAAGTTTTGTTTTATTGCTTACATTGATTGATAAAAGTGTGGTTGCTGCGTATATCCATATGCAGGAATACATAATTGTGAACGCACGGTACACACATGGCACAGTACAAATGGTACGTGAAGCGTGCGTACGGGGTTGCGCACATGTGCATGATTACGCGCACATTGGTTAAGTACGCAAAATTGCGTAAATTAGACAGATTACCCAAAATCTTATTATAAGTGTACTGCTTCTGGGGCAAGTTATCAGTCAAAGTGAGTGATTTTTTTTCTGTACAGAAAATCTAAAAGTGTGGGTTGTTGAAAAGTAAGTGTGAGTGGATTGAACCCCGGAAAGCGGGATCCCGTTGGTGAGGCACTGAGTAAGCAGAGGCTTGGTGGTGTGGAGGTTAGCGACCTCACGTATTTATTGGTATTGAGGCACATATAGATGGGTCCACCATTATCTTGAGTAGTTTTCTGTGCCTAGTCACAACATGACTTATTAGCATAAACCCTTCATCTATTGTTCTCAACTGCAATACAATACAGAGAACAATACAGCAGGGGATTAAGTCATTACAGCAGGGGATTATGTCTGACTGGCCAGTCACATTTAATCCTATTAACAG
Organism: Pseudophryne corroboree; assembly: GCF_028390025.1. Classification (NCBI taxonomy): domain Eukaryota; kingdom Metazoa; phylum Chordata; class Amphibia; order Anura; family Myobatrachidae; genus Pseudophryne; species Pseudophryne corroboree. The sequence continues at coordinate 645,888,908 of NC_086444.1, read as the reverse complement.
TCAAGATAAATGTGGACCCATCTGTAGTGTGTGTGTTTTTAAAGGTAAAACGTGCAGAGGAGCATGATTTCTGGTGTTACGCTCTGGCTGTGGAGCGCAGTTAGTGAATTCGACTCCCGTGATTGTAGGGCGTATAGATAACAAGTATCTATAAGCCGTGCGATTGGACCGCACGTGTGTGTATGTGATACATGGATCAATGTGATACCACTTGCATCATTTTGTGCACTTGCGGCATCATACCTGCTGTGTTAGCATATGCAAACGTTATTTGTGTAAAGAGAAGGAATTTTCGCTGACTCTCTCAGGAAATATTCCTGGTGGAACTCCATAGGAAGGCTTGGTGATGTTTGCCAAGTGGAATTCCTGTGGAAAGAAACCAAATAGTCAACCTCACTGGCTGCAGAATACAGGTGTGACCCCTTCCTATTGCCTGTATTGTTGGTTTCCCCAGAAGGCATTGGCAGCTATCATATGTGAGGGAAGTAACTGTGATGAGTTGGAGGTCTGCCCATCCCTCCTTGGGGACATCTATGTGTTTCCCCTCTATGTGGCTTGAAATCCCTCCTATATGTCCCTTGGTCCCATCTGTGTGTTGAGTAGTTTTGTATACGTGGCTCGTGTCTAGGGGCGAGAGGCGGCCATTTAGTCAGCACTATAGTCAGTATACTTGAAGGTGAGGGGAAACAGGAGGGTAATTTACCAAGCTACCTAACGCCTATATATGTCACCCACGAAGTAACTATTAAGTTAACTAAACTGACTAAGGTACTATGAAGCACAAACATTTTTGATATCACTCACCAGAAGGCAAACTAAAAGAGAGAAACCCCTAGATGACCTAAACATCCCTATATATGCAGATCCCTCCCCTATCTACCATTGGCTAAACTTTTCATAACAATCTGGTCCACACCCATCACAGGAGGTTTAACTCTCTCCATTCCTATGCCTGTCATTTCGTTCTCCTTTGCTGCATAAAAAAGAAAGCAGCAAAATATTTAACATGGGGAAATGATCCAAAAGGATGCCAGCTGTTTGCCATTATATATAGTTGGATATCATTCAACCCAAAATAAACAAAATGAGCATTTGAAAGAAGCAAGAGCTAAAGTGCATACAACACATCACAATGAAGCAATGTTGGCCGACATTTAAAAAAGTAGTAGATCAGGTAAGCATTTGTAAAACTAGAAATATTTACATTAATAACATCATCAACAAGCTAATACACAACCTCTAACTCAAAAAGACTAGGAGAGGGTCCAAATTATTTCCCAAGAAGCAGCTGGCAGTGCCCTGTGTTGGTGGGCGCAGGGAAGGTAAGTGAGTGATCCACAGGCTCAGACAGGGTGACTGGCATGTGCATGGCACTCCCCAGTGTCCTCCTGTGCTGGGTTGGTTCCTCCAGGTAACCGGAATCACCAGCAGGTAGGATAGCAAGACAGAGCACTACCAGTGTGCTGCCATCCACACTACTACCTTGGGTTTATAAATCTTTATATTTTGTTTAGTTGTATTATATATTTTAGATCTTATATAATAAAAGTTATGTTTTAGTACTCTCTTATAACTTGAATGCACCTCATCCATTAGAATACATATTTGTTAGCAATTCACATTTAGCCTTGGTGATAGATTCTAAAAAGGAGGACAGGCTGACAAGTGGTTTTGGGAATGGTTGCTAGAGCTGTAGTAGAATCATATAGCAGAGCTATGGCCCTCATTCCGAGTTGTTCGCAGCGGATCATCGCATCGCAAACGGCAGGAAAACCTCATACTGCGCAAGCGCAAAAGCGGAAATACGCATGCGCAAAGATAGCGATACGACACTTGTGCAGAATTACTATAAGAAAAACTGCTCGTAATACACAAACGAAAACGGGGAGTGACGGAGGCGTGGCAGAGGCACGGCTTCGCAATCCTACGAAATGGGCGTGAAAGTGGGCGGCTAGTGTGGGAGTATGCATCCAGTAGTAGGCGTGTTTTTGCCAAAAAATGCGTATCCTATGTTAAAAGTACATAACAAATGTTCGCTATCTTGACGCAGCGGAAGAGTGAGTCTGCAGCTACTCAGCACTTGCGAAGTACTGTTACAAGTGTGTGTCTGCTCTAATTAGCAATTAATTAGCAACTGAACTCACCTGTTGAGCATTTACTCGCAAAACACTGCCCTTACAAAATAATACAAACAGCAATTATATGGCCACTTCATATTTGTATTGTTAGCACAAACAAATCTGACACACTCACAAATAATGCACTGTATTTTTTGTACCAATAAAAATTAACTGATGTTAATGCATGTTTTCATTATTTGTTTACTAATCTCAAATGTGACTAAACAAACTTATAAACTACATCAGCTAAATCTTCTCAACATAGACATATTCCTTTGTACATACCAAATAACATGAGCACCATAAGGCAGCCTACATTTCATGTGACTTAATATGGTTTTTTTTGTTTGTTTTTTGGGAATATGTGTCCATATCTAATACTATGGCATGTTGCCCCTAGTAACCCAAGTTTTTTTTTTTATATGGTAAATTAAGTGTTGTGCAAGGCATACAGATTTAAAATTACACTATGCAATGTTTGTATGAATATTCTGATTGTTCCCTTGTTCCACAAATGTCAATATGCCATGTTCAAGTTTACTAGGCACAGTTTTCATGAGTGCATAACCTTTAATAAAACACACAAACAATTATAAAGTAATTTTTTTTTACGTCAAAAAAAGTTAAAAATCAACAACACAACATGGCTACAAATGAGCATCACATACAGAGATGGACATAGCAGCAAGCAGATGGCATTGGGCAAATGCACATAGCAGAACCCAGTACTATGGTAACCCCTTCTTCTGACAAAATATGATGTTTTCAATTAAGTAAGTGAACCCCCAGCCAGACAAAACTTTTAGGGGAACTGAGGTAGATTCCGGAACAAACACACAAACACAAACATACACAGCACGCTAGGAAGAGGAAGATGGCTCAGGTGTAGGCACAAATAACTCACAGGCTACAATTTAAAGAAAACCTTTCACTTTGAGGGAGTTCTACATTCTGGCCACACAAGCCAAAATAAAAAAATACATTGAGGCAACATGTAAAACATTTGTGCTGCCCATCTGGAGAGACATCACTTTCTCTTTTTTTTCCCCGCCTGATGATGTTCTTCTTGGCTTGGTCTGCGGAGTGACCTTCGAGTGCCCAGCCCAGTGGGATGTTCTTCCTGGGCAGGGTGAAGGGAGGGAGCCGATGTGGCTAACTCTCTGCCACTGTGGGCAAGGGAGACAGCGATGTCCTGGAGCCCTTGCCGAATGGAATTGGCAAGTTCATGGAAGGAGGAGGCGAGTTGATCTTGTCCCTGCATGATCTCTGCCAGACCTTGGCAGAGTTGAGCTACACCTTGCTCCACGCTGGTTCTGTGCTTAGTGAGCCGGACAGGTATCTGGCTTACCTCCCGGAGCATCCTGTCCTGAAAAGCATTCAGGCTCTCACCATACCTGGCTATTTCAGTCAGGATTTCCGGGATAGCAGAGGGTTGGGTGGGGGGGCCAGTTGGAATCTGGATGGGTGGGATTTGTGGTCCCACACTGCCAGACACACTAGGTCCCTCCACCTCAGCCTCAGCCACATAACCCTCCCGTGACTCTACCTGCTCACCCCCCTGTGCTGTGTTATGTGCAAAGCAAATAGAAGAATGAGTGGAAAAAGAGTAGATAAAAACAATATGAGAATTTTGTATCCCCCAAAAAAAAAATGTGTGTAAACTTACCTGGCAAGTGATGTGCATGGAGTATTTCAGGCAGGTCCGTGTCCATATAAGACACCCCAACCCCCTCCTCGTAGCTCACACAGTCCATCGCTATCTCCTCCAGATCTGTGTATTCCACAGTGGCAGCTGGTCCTCCCCCTGTTGCCCTCGAGGCATTCCACTCCGCAGACCTCTTGCCCTTCAGGCGGGATTTGAAGTCGGCCCAACTACATATGTGGGGAAAAATAGGGGCAAGGTAGTGTTAAATTTTGAAAACCTGCTTTAATATATAGTACACATGCTATGCATTTGGTTGCTATAGGCAACATCACATCTAAGTTACTTTTTAATAATACTTGGCACAGAAAATGGACTGGCAATATACACTTACCGTCTTCAAACTTCCTGCGAGGTGCGGACTATTGAGCCGACTTCATTAATAGAATTAGTGATGTCCCTCCAAATTCTGTCTTTGGTTGCAGCACCCATGTTTTTGGGTCCTCGATGTACTTTTTGCATGGCCTGTGTGACCAAAATCTGTAACTCCCTCTTAGTGAAGGCGGGCTGTCTTTTCTTTTTTTTGGAAGTAGCCTGTGAGCTATCATCCTGACCTTCATCACCATCTTCCTCTTCACTAGCTGCTTGTGTAGTTTGTGTTTGAGCTGCTAGTCCAGAATCACCCTCAGTTTCCCCACTAGCTATGTCTGGCAGGGGATTCACTCCTAACTCCTGGGTAGCAGAAGAAGGAGTTTGTATAGTACTGGGTCCTGCTATTTCAGAGTCAGCATTGGCAAACTCAAGCATCTGCCTCCGCAGTGCTAAGCTTCTATGTGCTAAAGCTGCCATCTGCTTCTGCACCTCGTCCATCTCTGCTGCCGTCTGCTCACGAGTAGCCATGTTGCTGGTAGCATGTGTGTATGCACGAGTGTTCAGCTATTTATAGCTGCTTGCGTTTTCCGGTGCGGAATTCCGCGCAGGTGTATATTATGCTAATTGGTCCAGTAATTGCTGCACTGGCTATATGAACGCCCTGCATGCAGCCTGTGTGTGGGTGTATGCGGAAAATTACTGAAGCACGGTGGACATTTCTGAGTGAGCACATTTCTGAGTGAGTTTTGAGAGTATTTTATATTGTTTCAGTACATTTTTTAATGCAATATTCTCCTTTTCATGTATGTTGTGTAAGATTGTTGTATCCAATGGTTTTTATTATTTTAAAATGTTTTTATTTTATATATATATGTGAAGACTAATATGTTTATGATTTGAAGCCATATTTGAATGAAATGTGTGTGTGTGTGTGTGTGTGTGTGTGTGTGTGTGTGTGTGTGTGTGTGTGTGTGTGTGTGTGTGTCCGGGGGTGCGAATCACCGCCCATGAGAACTATACATACTGTCCTGCACATCAATGTACACATATCAATAAAGTTTATTACAGATGACACCATACATTTCCAACCAATCACATGCAACCACAAACTATAAATATAAGCCCATATATGGAAAACGCCATTGGCATGATGCGCGCAGCAGCATTCACGCGCCGCAAGCTGCGCGTCCTGGTGGCAGTGATGGACCGCCGCGTAGGCCGCGCAGGGCCCTTTGTCCCAAATAGGGTAAAGCGCGAGGCATACGCGGAGGTCCGCTGCTTATTGAGGACCCGCGTCCGCAGCAGGCGGACCATCATACAGTTAGAGAGGCGGTGGAGCGACCTCCGCAGGCGGACGCCGGACCTGTTGGTGGAACTCCGCCAACAAATCCGGGAATTACGTAGACGCAGTAAGTTTAATACATTACATAACACTGAGATTATTAGCATAAACGTTGCATATTTTCACTAAGTGATAGTGTGAAAATTTGCACACTGACAATGAACTATTGTAGAATAAACATGACACAGTGTGTGTGGTTAGGGCAAGCAGTACTGACTGTGTAGCAAAGTGCTTCTGAAAAAGTGCATGTTGTTGGACAGAGTTGCTACACAGGCTGTCAACTGAACCCAATAACTTGCTCAGTGGTGTAATTGTAATAAGGTGGGAGGTTTTTAGAACTGGTGATGTTGCCTCTAGCAATCAATCAGATTCAATCTATTAGATTCTATAAGCAGCTTAATAAATGTTAGGTATAATCTGATTGGTTGCTATGGCCAACATCACCAGTTTAAAAATTTGAAAAACCTATTAATGTTACCTCTGTGTCTATAACATGGGACAGAACAGTGTAATTGAAAAATGGTGTTGTTAAAATTTGTCATGCTACAACCTAAATATTACATATGTCATTCTAGGACCACCACAATGGCAAGCTGCTGCTGGGAGCCCCGACCAGTCCCCTTCTGAGCCCCCCACCCCTTCTGATGCCCAATCCCCCTCTCCTTCCCAGTCCCCTTCTCAGCCCCCTCCCCTTCTGTTGCCCAATCCCCTTCTCCTTCCCAGTCCCCTTCTCAGCCCCCCTCCCCTTCTGTTGCCCAATCCCCTTCTCCTTCCCAGTCCCCTTCTCAGCCCCCCTCCCCTTCTGTGCCCAATCCCCTTCTCCTTCCCAGTCCCCTTCTCAGCCCCCCTCCCCTTCTGTTGCCCAATCCCCTTCTCCTTCCAAGTCCCCTTCTCAGCCCCCCTCCCCTTCTGTTGCACAATCCCCTTCTCCTTCCCAGTCCCCTTCTCAGCCCCCCTCCCCCTCTCTTTACCAATACCCATCTCTGTCCCCCTCCCCCTCTGAAGGCGGACAAACAACCACTCCGGCCATCTCCCCCTCTCTTTCCCAGACCCCCTCTCTGGCCCCCTCCCCCTCTGTTGCCCAAGCACCCTCTCCGCCCCCCTCCCCCTCTCAATCAGACCCACCCTCTAAAAGCAGGTCCCCAATCCCTCCTCCTTCCCAAATCCCTCCTCCTTCCCCCATCCAGCCTCCTTCCCCCATCCAGCCTCCTTCCCCCATCCAGCCGCCTTCCCCCATCCTTCACCCATTCACCCAGTGAATGGGCCGAAGAAGCCCCTGCGGATATTCCGGGGAGTCGGCATGTGGCAGATGCGAGTAAGTGTTTAAAAATTTAAAATGTATTGGTTACCTACTTACACTTACAATTACAAAACATGCAGTGTTGTACTGTGGGCAATCTTGGCCCAAGGAAAAATGTTTGTGTTCTTCTTCATGGTCTAGATGTTGCGTTTACATTTATGTGAGTATCATTAGATGTACAGTGTCTATGTGTGCAATGTTTTGTCTGTCCACTCTAGGTCGACACTCAATAGGTCGACAGTGTTGCCAGGACAACAGGGTTTATATGTGCTAGGTTGTCAGTGAAACAGTTAGACCTGAGTGGAGTTTAGTATGTTGTTGGTCTTTTACACTTGTGCCTGGGTATTCATAATATTTGCACTTTCAACTCGCATGCTTCACTTTGTTAGCCAGCCTAACGACACAATGATTTGTGCTGTGAAAGTTACACTCACAAAATGCTTATTTGATTTATCAAAACCTGTTTGCCCTTATTTAGAAAGGCAGGCTTTCAGGGAGTGTGGGCATGCTAGGATATGTTGTCCTTCTGAAGATGTTGATATGCATTGTGATGATGCAGGGCCAACCCCAAAAAATATAAGTTGGCTTCACTCCAGATGTGAAGGAATGCCAACATGGTGTAACATTTACTAAGATGGTAGTTCTCTTTAAGATGGGATGTTGCCCATAGCAATCAATAAGATTAAACTTGTAATTTTTTTGACCACTTCTTCAAGATAATATGTAGAATTTGATTGGTTGCTATGGTCAACGTCCCATCTTAAATAAAACTCCCATAGTAGTAAATGTACCCCATGGTGTGGTACACTTTCTTAAAAAAAAAATACAACATTGCTGAGCAGGCTTGTGTGTTGTTCTGCTACTAATTTATCCTTAAAACAGCCATGATGTAGTCACTTAGGCATTAAAGTGTGCTTTGTGCCTTGCTTGTATAATAGGTAATGTGAGTAAGTTAGTAATGTTTTCTTTGACTTTTCTTTTCAGATGCTGCAGTTGGAGATCCCACCAGTTTGCCTGCACTTTTACAACGCCTAAAAGGCAATTTAAAGGACAGTAATTGCTGATATAGAGGCAATTGAGAATTTTTTTTAAGTTTATAATTTTTATTTTGTTCACATTATAATTTCTGAAAAACAAAACAAAAAAAACAAATAAATACAAAAATTGTTGAAGTTAAGCGGGTGTTGTGTTTATTTATGCTATAAAGGAACAGAACATTGGCGTGCAGAAATTGGTGACCTAAAACAGTTCACACATCTTACTTAAGAATAATTACAAAAAAATACACCAACAATAATTTAAAAAAAAAAAGCGTTTGGAGGTTATGGATTATAAATACATGTAAACACATTTATTCACACACTACACATCTACACAATACTTAAAACATTTGCATTAGACCAGGCACATTTCCCATATCTATATTTGTAATTTTTCCAGATCAATGTTTATGGCCAATTATGCCTACAAAGTGTTCTTCTGGTATTCTTTGAAGACTTAATTGGTCAGGACCATTGTCATTCATTACACTAATTGGATTCGTAATTGAGGAGGGCTTGTGGACTTTAAACTGAAAGGTGTAATTTCACTTAATAGAAAAAAAAAAACATTGTTGTGCGTTTTTCCGCAAAAGTGTGCACTTTTAATAAGAATGTGTAAATCTACGAAAACTTAGTATTTTTATGTTGCGGTTTGTGTTAATGCGAAGGTTTTGCATTGATGCGATGTCATTTGGCGTATGCCCACTTTGTGTTATACTGCGGACAAATTAGCAAAAATACGTTGGAGGCGGATATTCGCCATTTTGCAACATGTTCGCAATTTTGCGCATACCTTGTGCGAACGAAAAAAATTGCGAACAACTCGGAATGACCACCAATATGTCTCTAGTAATGGTGCAGTTAGCAAGTGGTGTTTGCTTTATAAGGAACATTGTAAGTGTAAATTTACCAATGTTATTATATTAAATATAGTAGTTCTTAGGGCAAAGCCCTAAACATCCATGATCAATTAACAGTATAAAGCCGACCAACCACTTTTAAGATATCCAGTTTATAAAATGCTAAGTATACCTACCAACCTTTAGATAATGAATATTGGGACCTCCCAGAAAAGGTCTATATGGCTTCATGGGACATGCCATTTCTGTAATCCAGTGCTCCCAGTTCCTCTCTCCTGTGATGCACCACTGTTCTACTAAGCAGTTCAGTTTTACTCCTTCTCCTCTTTGGCCCCTCATTGCATTATACACATGGACATTGTTGTACCCAGAACCTCCAGTGAGGATGCGTTTACCACTACTAGTGTGGTACCCCCATAAGTGTGGTACTCCTTAAAGTATGGTGCTTTGCCCATACAGTACACTGGGATCCCAGTCATATATCCCCCATTGTTTATATGTTAGTTTAAGTGCTACCCCATTATAACCCTAAAGCTGAAGTGAGCTGAACTTTTAGTGACTGTCAGGCTGTCTGATAGGGATGTTGGTGCCACTCATAAGAAGTATTTCCCCCTGACCAGTGACAGCTAATTAATTGCTTAAAGTTGCTGGGCGGTGAGGACCAGGGTCTGGCTGTATCCAGGGGGCCTGAGCCAGTGGATGAGAAGAAGAGGCAGGGATGTCTGGCAGAAGGGGCTTAAAGGGAGGTAGATGAAGGGAGGGGATAAAGTGAACAGTTGGTAATTGACCTGTCCACAGATCTCTGATGTAGCTATCAGCACTGCAGAGCCAACCGGAAGGGAAGTGGATGCCCAGTGGCCAGGTGTGATGGAGATGGCAAAAGAGGTCTGGGGGTCAGCGGCCATAGTACTATCATATAGCTGCTGCAGTGTGAGGACCCCGCTGCATGGAGAAGGCGCAAGGACCCAAAAGGACCCGTACAGAGAGGGCCCATGCTGGAAGTCCTGAAGGAGGATGGCAATGTTGAGGACACCCCATTACTGACTGCAGGACACCTTCTGCACTGCTAACAATGGCAGGCAGTTTGGAGGACAGATAAAAAAGGAGATTTGCTCCCTGCGCATTACCACCACAGGAAAATAAGAAATACGTTAGGCTTTGTAATATTCCAAAAACGAGTTTTATTAATATATGACGGAAGTGATCATAAATCAATGCTGCCTGAAATAGGAAATTATTATCTTTAACCCTGATTGCCAAAAATAATAACTGATAGAGGGAAACAAAATGGTATGTATAGGTTATGACTAAAATGTGTTACCTAGTACCGGTACACTAAACAAACAAGACAATTTGTACACAAAGACTGACACCACAAAATCACATATAAAAGGTAAAGAGAAGCGCTATGTGCGGCTTACTCTATCTACCAAGCAGTCATTTAAATAGACTCACAGGTCAAAAATCCATACTCTCCACCGTAGGGGTTAAAAACCTAAAGTCCAATTGACACAAAGTCCATCCACTGATACATTGAAGTTCTTTATAGTGGTCACATCAAAACCACAACCTCTGAGTGGGTGGGAACTATTTGGAACAAAGTAATATTCATGGTCTACTGAGAACCGGGAGAGTGCCCTGCTAGAAACCTCAATTGGAGAGTACAGAGGTGGGAGCACGTAAAGGAGAGGAGCCACCCACCACTCAGCAGACCCTGGCACCCCAAAGAGGAGCAGGGGTGCAAGTCTAGTCCAGAGAGTGAAGACAGAGGAGCACTGTGGTGGGGTGAGATCACTGGTTTACTTTACTTACATCACAAGATTTGTTCAAGCAAATGCCTGCAGCGGATGGTGGCAGCAGTGAGCTGAAGAGGAAAGTGTTCTGGTGGCCTTCTAGAGTGTTTTGGGCTTGGGTGAGGGACTTGTGGGGTAGTGTCCCATTCAACAAGATAATTTCTTCGGCATTAGTAGAGTTGTGGGGTTTACACAGTCTGTGTAGTAGCCTTTCCCTTCCATTTTATTATCTTACTTATTTTTAAGTGTATGGTGCTGATTAAACAGAGACACTTTTTTATTTTCATGTTAAATATCATCATGATGCTGCTAGGTTAAGGGTTAGTGCTAATGGTTATGGGGAAATGCTCTTATGCTCAAGGGTTATGTCAAATTTTACTGTGGTATTCCCAATTTAAACGTGTTAGTATATGTTATTTTTAAATGTTTTTAGTTTCATGCTACTTACCTGCTAGTTTAAAAAGGGTAATGTTAATGAAGTTTATGTTTATGTCAAATGTTCTTGGTTCCATGTTACTATGATACTTACCTGCTAGCTTAAAGGTGAATATTTCAAAGTGTGTTTTTTGCCAATATGCATACTTCCTCTAAATGCTGGACTTTTATTTGCTAAAATCTAAACTGAAGAGGTCATATGGGATTATTCAGAGTTGTTGGCAAACCAAAAAAGTTTGTAATTGGGCAAAATCATGTTGCACTGCAGGTGGGGATGATGTAACATGTGCAGAGAGATTTAGATTTGGGTGAGTTATATTGTTTCTGTGTAGGGTAAATACTGACTGCTTTATTTTTACACTGCAATTTAGATTTCAGTTTGAACACACACCATCCACATCTAACTCTCTCTGCACATGTTACTTTAGCCCCACCTGCAGTGCAACACGGTTTTGGCCATTAGTATGCTTTTTTGATGTGTTGACAACTTTGAATAACCCCATTATGCTAACCCATATTTTTCTCTGAAAATGCTGGACTGTGAACTTGATGCTTAAATCACAGGGAACTGTATGCAAAACTGTATTTCTCATGCTAATGCAGGACTGAACCAGACCTGTTAGTTTATTTTCTGAACTTACATATTTTAAGAAATTGTTACTTTTTGTTACTAAGACCAAAACACATCTCCTTTGTCAGGGAAGGGACATTCTTCTTGAATAAGAGGAATTTGGGAGAGAAAAAGATGAGACAGGAGGTCCATCCTGCTCATCATTCAAAACCAAAATCAACCTTTTACCCTTCCCATCAAAAAGGGAGTTTTATTGAATGTTTTAGCAAAATGGTAATTGGAGAGGTGGAACAAATTTTAAAGAAAAAACCTCGAAGGTGCAATTTGACTAAAATGGAGTTTACAGCTCTAAAAGCATTGAAGGATGACACAGATTTGATTATTAAACCTGCGGATAAGGGTGGAGAGTGGTCCTTATGGACAAGGAGGAATATATGGCAGAAATATGCAAACAATTGGGCAGTAATTATAACTATAAAAAATGTAAATGTGACCCAACAATGAGGATTACTAATGAGCTCCTTGAACTAACTAAGGAGGCTCTTCAGAATGGGGTCCTGAGTAAATCAAAATGTGATTTAATTAACATAAAATTTCGATCTGTTCCAACAATTTAAATTCTGCCAAAGATCCATAAAGACCCCCTCCACCGTCCAGGAAGGCCTATAATTGCAGGAACAAATAGTATTACATCAAATATACTGTATCTGCAGTCATCGATTTTTATTTGCAACCTCTAGTTAGAAAAACAAAAGCCTTTCTAAAAGATACTGGGGACATTTTAAAGAAAATAAAAGCCATTGAATGGAAAGAAAACTATTTTTATGATCAGTGGTGATGTCTCCACATTATATTCAGGTATTAACACAGAAATTGGATTACAAGTTGTATCTTATTTCCTCAATAAGTCTGATCTCTCTATGGAAACGAAGTTTCATTTTAAAAGATATTAACTTAATTTTAAATAATAATTATTTTTATTATCTGGGATCCTATTTTATACAAAATGTTGGTACCACCATGGGCACCAGGTTTGCCACAAGCTATGCAAATCTCTTTATGGCCTAATGGAAAGACATGACAATTTGGCAGGATGGCCAGCTGGGGGCAGACCTGGTGACATGGACACATTTTATTGATGATGTTTTATTTATCTGGAGAGGTACTGGTGAGGTACTCAAGTTATTTTGTGAGTCATTGAATCTAAATGATTTTAACATTAGACTTACCTTTTTGATTAGGTAAAAAAATAGCATTTTTGGATCTTCTCTATGTTAAAGAGGGAAAGTTACAAACAAAGACTTACAGAAAAACAACTGAGAAGACTAATCTACACCATAAAAACTGGTTAGATGGGATTCCTTCCAGTCAATTTCTACGTATACAATGAAATTGTACAGTAGACCAAATTTGTATAGAACAGATTGATGAGATGGGAAACCGTTTCTCTGAAAAATGGTCTGATAAAGAAATGATATTGAAAGCTAAGGAGAGAGCGAAAGGAATTGAGAGAAAGGAATTTTTAGATGAGAATAAAAGAGGAAAAGAAATGAAGGACCATCAATTGTCTTTTATTTGCAATTTTAATGCTCAGCATAGGGAAATTGAGTCAGTTTTTAAAAAAAATATTGGAAAATACTGAGAGGGGACCCTGTATCGGAAATATAATACCTACAAGACCATCTTATATATATAGAATAGCACCTTGTCTGAAATACAAGTTGGTACATAGCGTAATTGAATATAAAAAAAGAACCAGTGGCAGGAGCAATGGTTTTCATAGATGTGATTTATGTACAATCTGTAAGATAGTGAAAGGCCAAAGTAAAATAAAAGAATTCCAGGTTAATGGAGTCATGTATGAGATAAAGGACTTCATTACCTGTAACTAAAAAAAAATATTTAAAGGTTAGAATGTAAATGTGGATTTGTGTTGTCAAAGTCAAAAATATTACATACACACAACATACAAACTCCAGAGTGGCCTCTGTTCGTGCACGATACTGCTGTGCGTACGCATACATGCATGTTACGTATACAGGTTATATATGGTAGCATACGCATTTGCACAGAAAAGCCACAAAGGCATATATAATATCTTATTCATATAGTGCATGATTTATACATACTCTCCGTATTCATTGTCAGCGACTTGCATACACTTTAAAGGTAAAACAACGGAGCTATTCATCTTTACATGGTGTGAGGGGATGGAGCAGAGTTAGGACTTATAGGCCCTACACATTCGGCGATGTGCCGTCGAGCTTCCCGACCGCCGTACGGGCGATGGACGACCCGGCGGCGGGGAAGCAGTGACGGGGGGAGTGAAGTTTCTTCACTCCCCCCGTCACCCGGCTCCGTAGACTTGCAGGCAAATATGGATGATCTCGTCCATATTGGCCTGCATGCACAGCCGACATGGCCCCAGCGATGAACGAGCGCGGGGCCGCGCATTGTTCATCGCTGGTGCCTCCACACTGCACGATATGAACGTTATCTTGTTCATTAATGAACAAGATCGTTCATATCATGCAGTGATATCGGCATGTGTGTAGGGCCCTTTAGTGTTTGGTCTCCAGATGTGCAGTATTTTATGTTCTACATTCCGGTGGCTATTTACAGTTTATCACATGTTTCTGCATATAGATATATGCAGAAATGTAATATTCGCAAACTGCTATTGTACTGTACTTATGATATTCAGCGGGAAACTAGAGGCTAACATCTGCAAGTGCACCCTGGACCAAGCATCGCCCATTTATTCAAATCAACCTATGACCCCTCATGTACTGTAAATGACTAGCCCCCTGACCTATGAAAGATGAGCTTACATTCCCCTTTGTACTGTATTTGGACAAACTGTTTAAAAGAGAGGCCTCCTGACCAGGCTCAGTCCCTATTCTCTAAGGTCATCTTGCCAAGACTGACTGAGACCTGGATCCAGGAGCGCTCGTGATTTAAACGTATGTATTATTGGTTGTAGCTCTTCTCTGTATATTGTTGTACCTTTTAATCTGTATATGTAAATACTGTTGATGCGTTGGACCACAACATTACATTTAACTACTGGTGTCGCATTCCATTCTTGTTTGGGGTAAAGTGTATTCAGCCACACGTGTTGCTATATCGTGTGCATAACGTGTCGGCGTGTATACGTAACGTATATACACAATTTAGCTGTTATATGTATATGATTAGCGGCCGCAGTGGCTCAAACCACAGTTTGTGCATGCATGGCTTTTCTTTGTAAGTTAAAATGAACTTAACAGTTGGGGGCTCTGTCCGGTTCACCTCACACTCGCGGACTTGCAGAGCCTTACAGACTTTGGTCTAACAACAAAGGGTGGAGGACGCGTCTAAAGTAAAACAATTTTGTTTTGTGTTAAAACTACCTAATGTTGTTAAACCACGTCTGTCCTGTATAGTCTCAGACGTGCTGTTGCGAACCGAGGGACAACAAAGAAAAGCTATTTTTCTTTGGGTCTGTTGGCGCAAAAATACGCACAAGCATACAGATATTTTGCAAATATTCTCATACATTGTTGCCATAGGTTGTAGTAGTCATTAGAATCGGATAAGTTATTTGTTATACTGTACATTTGTTATATTTGGTTAAGTGGTTAGTTGTAAAGCACATACAAGACTCAGTTCCTGCCTAAAAGTTTGGGCAACACTCAACGGAAGCTATCCACGTGGGTGACTTTCAGTGTGTGTGGGGAACAAAGGAAGTATTGTGTATTAATCAAAAGCAATACAAGCACAAGTTTTGTTTTATTGCTTACATTGATTGATAAAAGTGTGGTTGCTGCGTATATCCATATGCAGGAATACATAATTGTGAACGCACGGTACACACATGGCACAGTACAAATGGTACGTGAAGCGTGCGTACGGGGTTGCGCACATGTGCATGATTACGCGCACATTGGTTAAGTACGCAAAATTGCGTAAATTAGACAGATTACCCAAAATCTTATTATAAGTGTACTGCTTCTGGGGCAAGTTATCAGTCAAAGTGAGTGATTTTTTTTCTGTACAGAAAATCTAAAAGTGTGGGTTGTTGAAAAGTAAGTGTGAGTGGATTGAACCCCGGAAAGCGGGATCCCGTTGGTGAGGCACTGAGTAAGCAGAGGCTTGGTGGTGTGGAGGTTAGCGACCTCACGTATTTATTGGTATTGAGGCACATATAGATGGGTCCACCATTATCTTGAGTAGTTTTCTGTGCCTAGTCACAACATGACTTATTAGCATAAACCCTTCATCTATTGTTCTCAACTGCAATACAATACAGAGAACAATACAGCAGGGGATTAAGTCATTACAGCAGGGGATTATGTCTGACTGGCCAGTCACATTTAATCCTATTAACAGTCAAGATAAATGTGGACCCATCTGTAGTGTGTGTGTTTTTAAAGGTAAAACGTGCAGAGGAGCATGATTTCTGGTGTTACGCTCTGGCTGTGGAGCGCAGTTAGTGAATTCGACTCCCGTGATTGTAGGGCGTATAGATAACAAGTATCTATAAGCCGTGCGATTGGACCGCACGTGTGTGTATGTGATACATGGATCAATGTGATACCACTTGCATCATTTTGTGCACTTGCGGCATCATACCTGCTGTGTTAGCATATGCAAACGTGATTTGTGTAAAGAGAAGGAATTTTCGCTGACTCTCTCAGGAAATATTCCTGGTGGAACTCCATAGGAAGGCTTGGTGATGTTTGCAAAGTGGAATTCCTGTGGAAAGAAACCAAATAGATCAGGCTTTTAACCTCCACTGAAAAAGGTGGGGTATTAATTTATTGCTGTTAATACATCATACTTCCAGGGCTGAGGGGTCTGGTAGGGTACTCACTGGGTACGCGGGGAAATCACTACAGGAGTGGACCGTGATACTGTCCAGAAGATATGGAGCAAGTGAAAAGTGCTCAGAGGACTTTTCACCGTCGTCTTGCATTAGACACTTAGTGCTTGTGTTTAAAAAGTCCACAATGGGAGCTAAGTGTGCATGCGAGAGGCATTCAGGAGCCAGGGTTCAGGCTGAGGAGCAGGGGCCGAAAGGGTCCGCTGGTTATATTATGTGTAGGAAGTATGGTCCTTACACGGTGGCTTTTTGTGATGAATGGATACGAATGACTGTTGAAGACATGGCATCATTTCCTAGGGTTGGTAGTTTTGACCCAAAATGTTAGAAATAGAATATGTCTGATCAAATCCAAGAAACGGAGGATCAGACATAACGACTGTTTAAACATATGGCAACAGGAAGGAGAAATGCAAAGAAAACTTCCTTGCGCAGCGAGGTCAAAACCAGACAGGAATGTGAATGCGAGTGCACCACCACCACCATATGTCGAAGGAGAGAAGGCTGCTACAACCAATAGTATACTAGGAAACGATAAACATGCATTTGTAAAATGTAGTAACCCTAACCCTTGCAAATTGTACCCTGTCCTAAGTTCTTCCAAGGATCATAGGGGGTCATTCCGAGTTGATCGGTAGCTGCCGATTTTCGCAGTGCAGCGATTAAGTAAAAAAACTGCAAAAATGCGCATGTGCATGGTACGCAGCGCGCATGCGCTAAGTACTTTCACACAAAACTTTGTAGATTTACACAAGCTCGAGCGACAATTTTTCATCGCTCGAGTGATCGTAGTGTGATTGACAGGAAGTGGGTGTTTCTGGGCGGAAACTGTCCGTTTTCCGGGAGTGTGCTAAAAAATGCAGGCTTGCCAGGTAAAAACGCAGGAGTGGCTAGAGAAACGGGGGAGTGGCTGGCCGAATGCAGGGCGTGTTTGTGATGTAAAACCAGGAACTAAACGGACTGAGGTGATCGCAGTCTAGGAGTAGGTCTGGAGCTACTCAGAAACTGCAGCAAATTATTTAGTAGCAGTTCTGCTAACCTTTCGTTAGCAATTCTGCTAAGCTAAGATACACTCCCAGAGGGCGGCGGCCTAGCGTTTGCAATGCTACTAAAAGCAGCTAGCGAGCGATCAACTCGGAATGACCCCCATAGTTCAGAAGAAGATGATGAACCTAGCCTGATCTCAGCCCTCTCTCAGGCAGCCACCATAAGGGAAACCCAGGTGGGCACAGCCCAACCGGTAAGAGCGGTGGCTGTGTCTTCCACAGGAGGGATGGGTGAGATAAAAGCCACTAGTAAGTATGGGACTGTACATTACGCAGAGACAGTAGCTCACCACAGTGAGTCAAATAGGAATGGAGTGGTTAGGTTACACCCTGTCCGGGAAATAGCAGTTCCCAATGGGAGAACTGATAGCCAGGGAGTAACCCCCATCAGGAATATTGCAATGTATTGCGCATGGACCAGATCGGAACTGCGGTTAATAATTTCAGAATTCCCTGAGCCCAGGAGAGATTTAGCCGGGTGTCAGAAGTTTATTAAATATCTGGGTAATGCCCATGAACCCACAAACAAAGATTGGGAGACAGTGTTAAGAGCTTGCCTACCCCCTAATATTGACACCCAAAAATGTATAACACATTGTAAGATAGAGGCAGACAGTCCTCTGACTGATGAATATAACCAGGAGAACGTAAAACAAATCAATATACAACTGGGATTGTATTTCCCCACCGTTGCAAAATGGAATAAAATTTTCACTATCAAACAGAAAGAAAGTGAACTGGCATCCGAATATTTTCATAGAGCTTTACAAGATATGGCTAAATACACTGGGATAAGGGATATAAAGAATGATGTGAACCACAGGGAGGTGGCTGTCTCTGTGTTGATGGATGGACTCAAAGAGGCATTGAAAGTCAGGGTACAGACTTCTTTGCTTTATTGGAGATGGGTCACTGTAGATGCTCTGAAAGTGTCTACTATTGAGCATGACAAGAATATCTTTAAACATAAAGAATGGCAGGAGAAGAGGTTGATGATGGTGAGTATACAGGCTCTAAAAGGTCAAACTACACAACCTATCCCCCAGATATTTGAAGAACTGAGAAGGAGAGTAAACAGGTGTTACACTTATGGAAGGGAGGGACATTTCTCCAGGGACTGTACACAGAAAAGACAACAAGCCCCTAGACACGAGCCACGTATACAAAACTACTCAACACACAGATGGGACCAAGGGACATATAGGAGGGATTTCAAGCCACATAGAGGGGAAACACATAGATGTCCCCAAGGAGGGATGGGCAGACCTCCAACTCATCACAGTTACTTCCCTCACATATGATAGCTGCCAATGCCTTCTGGGGAAACCAACAATACAGGCAATAGGAAGGGGTCACACCTGTATTCTGCAGCCAGTGAGGTTGACTAATGACCTTAGAGATGAAGCTGAGGTCATGGTCAATGTAGCTGGTACAAAACAACCTTTCCTTGTAGATACAGGGGCGGCCAGATCTGTATTAACCTCTTCAACAGGAATAATGACCACGGGCAAAACTATTTTGGCAATGGTTGTAATGAAAAAAGTGCAGCAGTATCCTTTGACTAGACCTGCAGAGGTTACGATAGGGCCCTTGCATACCAAACATACATTCTTGCTGGCTGCATCAGCTCCGACTAATCTACTTGGCAGAGACTTATTATGTAAGATGCGGTGTGTTATATATTGTACCCCTGAGGGTGTGTTTTTAGAGATCCCTGAAAACCATGCACAGTAAGTACAAGATATGTTAGACACCCCTCAAAGGCTAATGTTGCACTCTACCGTTCCAGACACATGTCCATCGCAGGTAGAGGAAATGATCTCGCAAATACAGGGTTCCCTATGGACTAAAGATGGACAGGACAATGGATTGATGGCAAATGTAGCCCCAGTAGTTGTGCAAGTAAAAGATGGCAGGATAGCTCCAAAAATCTCCAGTACCCTCTAAAGCCAGAGGTGGAATCAGGAGTATACCCTGTCATAGAACGGCTGCTACAGCAGGGCATCCTAGTCAGGACAACCAGTACAGCCAATAGTCCCATCTTCCCTGTGAAAAAGAGTGGGGGAAGGGGTTACAGGCTAGTACAGGATTTAAGGGGGATAAACAAAATAGTCAACAGCCAATTCCCTGTAGTGCCCAATCCAGCTGTCATTCTCATGCAGATTCCCTCTACCTCTACTCACTTCACTGTAGTTGACCTCTGCTCAGCTTTCTTTTCTGTTCCTCTTCACCCTGACAGCCAGTACCTCTTTGCTTTCTCTTACAGGGGAGTACAGTACACCTGGACCCGTCTTCCCCAAGGTTTCATTGACAGCCCAAGAATTTTCTCCCAGTCCCTTCATGACTGTTTGCAATCCTTTCAGCCTGAGAATGGATCAGTGCTGATACAACATGTTGATGACTTATTGTTATGCTCTGATTTATTTGAGTCGTCCTTGGCACATACTAAACAGCTTTTGTTTCACCTCTCCCAGAGAGGACACAAGGTTTCTAAGGATAGATTACAGTTGTGCCGGACAAGGGTTAAATACTTGGAACACTGCTTGATGCAAGGACTAAGACACTTGACCACAGACAAGCCATCCGTGACATGGCTCTGCCACAGACTCAGCAACAAAGTTGCACATTTCTAGGAATGTGTGGATACTGTTGGAATTGGATTCCGGGATTCTCTATTTTGGCACTACCACTGCAAGAAATAGTCTCTTCAAGTACACCAGAACGGGTCTCTCATACTGAGGAGTCCGAACTGGCATTTGAGAGACTGAAAGAGTGCTTGTCAAAAGCACCAGCTTTGGGGATGCCAGATTATGAGAAACCTTTTGAATAATATGGTACCGAAAGTGCTGGGTGCGCGGCAGGGGTCCTAACACAAAAACATGGTGATGCCAGCAGTCCTGTAGCCTACTACAGTGCACAGTTGGAAACTGTAGCATGGTCTCTCCCTACTTGCCTAAGAAGTGTTGCAGCAATAGCTTTGTTGGTAAGTAAGAGTGAAGATGTAGTGCTAGGGCATGACCTGACAATCCATACACCTCATGCAGTATCAGCCTTGCTAAACTCTGCTTAAACCAGACATGTCTCATCCACTCAGTTTACAAGATGGGAACTGTCACTGATGGCTCCTGTAAACATCACCATAAAAAGGTGTAACACCTAAAATCCTGCAACATATTTGCCAAGTGTGCCTGATCAGGCACAAAGGGTGGAGGATGAGAATGATGGTGAAAGAGGATTTATGGTGACTGTATGGAATACTTGAATCAGACCTTCACTGCAAGACCTGACATCAGTGACAACCCACTAGAAGACGTAGACCTTACCTTTTACACGGATGGTAGTTGTCACAGACAGACGGATTAAGGACACCTGTGCACTGGATACGCAGTGGTAGATGACGAAGGTATTATAGAAGCTGTACTCCTTAGCCCACCCCACTCAGCACAAGTCGCTGAGCTGGTGGCACTGACCAGAGCATGTGAGTTGGCAAAGGGTAAGTCAGCTAATATATACATGGACTCTAGATATGCTTTCGGAGTAGTGCATTATTTTGGGGCCCTGTGGCGCCTCAGAAACTTCATAACGGCAGCTGGCACACATGTGGCGCATGCGTCACACATCAAAAGACTGCGGGCGGCCATACAAGAACCTGACAGAGTGGCTGTTATCAAGTGTAAAGCACACACTTACAACCAAGACCCAATTTCACTTGGTAACAGCCGGGCGGACGAATCTGCTAAATGGGCAGCAAGCACCACTACACAAATTACCACCACACAACTGATGACATTCAATACAGTAAATATACAACAGATAATTGAAATGCAAGATTTGTGTTCCCTACAGGAGAAGGCAGTGTGGAAGGCAAAGGGGTATGGTCAGGAGTCCTCAGGACTCTGGAGAGATGGATAAGGTAAACCAGTGGCCCCCAGGGCATATCTCCCAAGCCTAGCTGAAGCAGCACATGGTCTGACTCATCTGGGGCAAGGAAGGTATGTACACATTGGTAAGAGCTTACTGGAGTGCACCAGGGTTCTCTTCTCAGGCAAGCAAGAAAGCAATGACTTGTCTTACTTTCTTAAGGAAGAACATTAGTAAGACAATACCAATGGAGCCATCCCATATCCCTCCTACAGATGGACCTTTCCAGGTAATACAAATCGATTTTATACAATTACCACCATGTAGGAATTTGAAGTATGTATTGGTGTGCACTGATGTTTTCTCAAACTGGGTAGAGGCATTTCCTGCCGCCACAAATACTGCCGTGTTTACCGCAAAGAAAATTGTGCAATAATTTGTGTGTAGTATGGTATCCCTAAGATTACTGAGAGTGATAGGGGTACCCATTTTACAGGGGAAGTCTTTCAGGTTATGTGCAAACTTATGGGCATTAATAGCAAACTTCATACTCCCTACTGACCACAGGCCAGTGCGTAGGTGGAGAGAATGAACAGCACTATTAAAAACAAGCTGGGCAAAGTGATGGCTGAAACTGGACTGTTGTGGCCAGAGGTGCTGCCACTAGTGTTATACAGCATCAGAATCACTCCCGGTTCACCGCTTAACCTATCACCCTTTGAAATTCTTTTTGGACGACAGCCCCACATAATGATATATCCCCAGTATTGCTTTTGTTTGTAAGTTAAAACGAACTTAGCACTGTATATTGGAAAAACCAGCTGAAATCTAAAAACAAGGTTAGCTGAACACATCTTCAATATTAGAAAGGGCCTTGAAACCCATACTATATCCATGCACTTTAAAAAAAGAACACTTCTCAAACCCTGGTCACATTAAATTTGTCTGGTGAATCAAAGTTGTTAACCCCACTTGGAAAAATAGGAATACAGAAATTAGGGGGTATATTTACTAAGCTCCCGATTTTGACCGATATGGTGTTTTTTCTTCAAAGTGTCATCTCGGGAATTTACTAAACTCAAATCACGGCAGTGATGAGGGCATTCATATTTTTATTACGGCTGTGTTGTAAAAATACGAATGAATACACCATCGGTCAAACGCGGCTGTTTAGGTATTGAACTTGGTCATTTACTAAGCATTCGTATTTGAAATCTCTACCGTGAAAATGCATGTGCGGCCGTGATAAAATACTAATCGTACAAAAAGCCTAAAAAAAAAATAGACCTGCTTTTGAGAAGCGTGTTTACATGTGTTGCCAATTCTCCATTACTCACACCTGACTTTTTGGACCTTTAAAAGGGGCCCAAACACATTTTTCTCCTCTCTCACTCTGAAATGGCTGCTACCGTGTGTAGTACTGCTTTCTTGTTTGCTGGGGGATACCTGACACTGCTCCATGAGGCTACAATAAACCAAGGCCAGGAAAATGAACATGGTCAGCAGGTTGTACAGGTTCCACATAGGCTGGGCATGCCTGGTTTTTTTAGTGGGCGTTTAAACTTTAACAAATTGGCTGATGACCAGGTTATACAGATGGTCCGACTAAATGTAAATAACATTTTCCGTCTGTATGACCTTGACAAACTGAACCTAGACCCTGAGACAGCACGCTGTCGCTCTGTCTCAGGCCTGCACAAACTCCTGGCTGTGTTGCACTTTATGGCTACTGGCAGCTTCCAGCCTGTGACTGGCGATGTCATTAGTATCTCACAGGCCACCTTTTCTAAATATTTAATTCAGGTGAGTTAAAACATACATACACGTCTATGTCTAAGTGGTGCTTCAGTAATGTAGTATAACACAGTATTGTATTGATTACAGGTCATGACACTCACCTTAAATTTAGGAATGTCCACTCAGGTTTTGGATGTCTTGGATGGCCACATAGATGCCTCTCTCTGCTTCCCTACCCAGGAGTCGCAGTGGCATGCAGTCAGGGTAGCTTTCTCTGAGCTTGCGGCCATGCCCAATGTGCTGGGTGCCATAGATTACACACACGTTGAGCTGAGGCCACCTATGGGCAGGCAATATATTTATACCAATAGACATCTGGGCCAAGACACTAATGTGCAGGTGGTTTCTGTAGCTAATGAAACAATACACATTCCGAGTGAACAATTTATTACCTTGAACACAGGCATTTTTGCTGTAACAAATCAACATAATTTTTACATTAACAAACTATTAGCTGCAGGCCTGATTATTTTTGGTGTGTGCTGGGTGCAGAGGATTGGGCTGGTTCGTTTGTCCGGGTTCTACTGGAGCGTCTAACTGGGGAGTGAACTGGGGTCTGGCTTGGTGTAGTTGTCCCCGAGCTAGAGCTGACTTGGTGTGATGCCAACACATTAAGGCTTTGACTTAGTATATTGAGGCTTGCAGTGAGTTACGTATTAGCGGCAGTGTTGCTTGCTATTATTCTGGACAGGTTGTCATTTACAATTTGGTTGTGTTGGATTATCTGAATTAGGGATTGTTGCTGCCGCTGTTGTTCATCCATGATGCGTTGGAGATTGGCTTGCATTTGGCAGTTGTCTGCCCTCATCTTCTCCATTGAATTGGCAATTCTGCCCACCTGAACTATAAGTCTGCCTGAGTTTCGACTCAGTCTAGGCAGATGATGGGGCAGACTTGCCAGGTATTGGCTGTGGGTGTTGAGGCACGCATAGTTTTGCTCCTGTTGTGTGGCCCAACGGCTCCAAAACTCAGGGCCCATTTGTGTCTGGGGTGGTGTTGTGCTCAATTGGGGGCTGTGGGATGTTTGGGGTGGTTGGGGTATGTCCTGCGGCGTGGTTGGCTGGGTAGGATCGATGGGCTGTGGGATGTTTGGGGTGGTTGGGGTATGTCCTGCGGCGTGGTTGGCTGGGTAGGATCGATGGGCTGCAGGTGTAGTGTGTAGGTATCCTGCTGGTCACTTTCCTGCTGGGCATCCTCGGTCATGATGGCTGGTTCTGTATGGGGTTGAAGACAGCCACTATTTAGTAAATATTTAGCATTGGTCTTACTATAGCTTTACGTCAACATTCATTACTTCTTAATATTCATGTTGGAATTGATAAATAGATTGTGGCCTAAACTTAACTATGTTGTTCACCTTTTTGTATAAATATGTGGCTTCTAACGTTCACTACTCAGTTGTAATAAGTTTGAGGGAATTGTTGGACTCTGAGCCATAATTAATGTGCAAACACGAAGAACTCTAACAAATACAAATTACTACATTTACATATTGGGTATGAAGTTTTCTTTGGAACAACACCCACAATACAATAAATGTGTTGACCAATACACTCATACATTGTTCAAGGCAGTCAGTGGTCTGGCCAAAACGTTAACAAATATAGTGGTCTAAAATGTAAACATTAACAATGGGTGAAAAAGTATTAAGGTGCCCTATGTTTAGAGCTGGTGATGTTGGCCATGCAAAACAATTGGATGAGACTTAACATTTATGTAGGTGTTTTTAGCAAAGATTAAAAGTATAAATATTTGTTGATATGGCCAACATCACATCTGACAATTAACCATCTAAAAAAACCTTACCACCATGTGCTTGCTGTTGGTGATTATTACAAGGAAGACTGTTCATGTGTTTTTATTTTTTTGCTGTGCACAAACAGTGGTGCAGATGTATAAACCTGGAGAAGGCATAAGGAAGTGATAAACCAGTGATATGTGCAAGGTGATAAAGGCACAAGGCAAACAGCTCCAATATGTAAATTAACAGTTAGTTTTTTTTGTGTGCTGCTGCCTTTATTACCTTGCACATATCACTGGTTTTTCACTTCCTTATGCCTTCTCCAGGTTAATACATCCAACCCACTGTTTTTTTACTTCTTTACAGGTAATTGTTATGTTTACTCACCAGACAACTGGGGGGATTGTGGATGCTCACTTTGTGGGCTGGCCAAAATAGCTTGTGGTGGCAGGGCCGACACTGCGGAGATGCGCCGTTGGGGTGGTGATGATGGTGCTGGTGATTCAGCCTCAAGACGGTATCTCTTGGTTGGCATCCTAGCCACAGTAACCGAGCCCTGTGATGGGCGCCTTAGTGGAGGGGGGTTTGCTGAAGAAGAACCTATGTGATAAGATAAACATTAACATTTTGTTTTTCTATGTGTTTGCAGAATATGTGTTTACAGTAAAATCTTACCTGCATTGCCACCATCTGCATCTCTTGGCAGTGTTGGATGTGGCCTGGCTGTGCTGCTTCTCTTTCGTACTGTAGAAATATGAAGAATGTCCTCATGAACATACTATTTTGTTGATATGTTTATGCAAATTCCTCATTGTGATGTAAACATATGTGGAACCTAATGAGAAGTAAACTACACGATGCTTATGCTTTTCTGCCTGACTTCATTGGGTGTGTATACTTTAAATAAGAAACAATTTCACCAAACAATACATACACAAAGGCGCATAATGCTCAATATTATACTACTTAAAAACCAAACGTCGTAGCTTGACACAACCACAATATTGCACACTAAGTTACCAATTTTTGATGCTAACAAGAAAACACTACCCACAAATATCTGCACAAAATTGTAAACATCAAATCCAAATATGCATGAAAAATCACATCAAGCACACAAAGGACAACCCAGAACAACACAAAATAAACATAAATCTATTAAAATTGTTAAAAAACTTTGCATAAAACATATTAATCACACTTCTTTAAAATACACCTACAAACATTTACTTTTGAAAGAAAACACCAGAAAAAGGCCAAGGCAACCAGAAAAAAATGACAATACAAAGGATAAAAACATACATAATTGATATTAACACTACATCAGGCCTGGCCAACCTGTGGCTTTCCAGATGTAGTGAAACTACACATCCCAGCATGCCCTGCCACAGTTTTAGCATTCCCTAATAGCAAAACTGTGGCAAGGCATGATGGGACTTGTAGTTTTTCAACAGCTGGAGAGCCACAGGTTGGCCAGGCCTGCACTACATCACTGACACATTAGAAGAATGAACCAACTTACAATCACAATTAGCTAGAAGACAATTCAGACAACTAAGGACAAAGCACAGATGTTTAAATTTAAAAAAAAAAAAAAATAACTCACCATCCTGCCTTGGCCGATCCGAATCCCGGACATGAGTCGCACCAACCACTTCTTGCGGAATCAGAGTACGCACAGGCTCCTCCCAATCCCGATAAGACGCTCGGAAGAAGTGTCCACCCCTGGTTTGGCGGGCTGATTTAGCCTCCTTCGACATCTTAGACTTGACACGGCGCTTGATGTCGTAGAATCGCTTACGACGCGTGTCCTCGGTCAGCCTCACCACACCCTCACTATTAACAGCTGCAACTACCTTCCCCCACAGAACAGTCTTCCTGCGTGACGACACCTTTGCAGCATCATGGCCAAACAACTGTCGATGATGCCTCATCAGCTCCCGCACCAATGCCATATTCTCAGCATAGCTGAATTTAACATTGCGGCCCGTCTTTGTAGTGGTGCGTGGCTGCGGAGCCACAACACCATCACTATCACTATTACTGGAGGCCGCAGCAGTAACCTCCCCCTCCTCCTCACTAACCTCCTCCACCTCACTCACCTCCTCCCTCTCACTCACCTCCTCCACCTCACTCACCTCCTCCACCTCACTCACCTCCTCCACCTCACTCACCTCCTCCACCTCACTCACCTCCTCCACCTCACTCACCTCCTCCCTCTCACTCACCTCCTCCCTCTCACTCACCTCCTCCCCCACACTCACCTCTGACTGGGACATAATTAGGACAAACAACAAATTACACTGAGAAAAAAAAACAGTAAACACACTCCTCCACTACCACTACACACCACACACCAAACACACACACACACACACACACACACACACACACACACACACACACACACACACACACACACTCACAAACAATGACAATAGACGTTAAAAAAAAACAATAACAAAAAACTTGACAGACTTTTAAATGGTATCCGTTCACATGGTCGACCATGTTATGGTCGACAGTCATTAGGTCGACCACTATTGGTCGACATTGACATGGTCGACATGGACACATGGTCGACACATGAAAATGGTCGACACATGAAATGTCGATACATGAAAAGGTCGACATGGGGTTTTTTTTTTTTTTTTATTCTTTTGGGGAACTTTTTCATACTTTACGATCCACATGGACTACGATTGGAACGGTAAAGTGTGCCGAGCGAAGCAGTAGCGGAGCGAAGGCACCATGCCCGAAGCATGGCGAGCGAAGCGAGCCATGCGAGGGGACGCGGTGCACTAATTGGGGTTCCCAGTCACTTTAAGCAAAAAACGACACCAAAAAAAGTTAAAAAACTCATGTCGACCTTTTCATATGTCGACATTTCATGTGTCGACCATTTTCATATGTCGACCATGTGTCCATGTCGACCATGTCATGGTCGACCATTCATACCGGAACCCTTTTAAATAACTACACAACAAGTATGACAAGACTACTTACACACACAGTACAGCACTCAACAATCGAAAATAACCTCCTCAAATCCTCCACATACTCCAAAAAACTCACCAACTCCTAATACACCTTCCTCTCACCTCTCCAACTAAACCCACGAGGTGCGGCCGATTTGGGGCGTTTTTATAGTTATGAGCACAGACACTCCTCCATCACGAATCAAACCAATCACGGACGAGTGACAAAAACGAAACTTAGAAAAAAAACGCGTCCGGGAACGGATAAACACTGCCGTCACAGAAATGTGACGCAGTCGTAAAAAAAACTCATAACACGGCCGCAAAACCACTAAATCGGCCGCATTCTACCTTACAAAACCACGAATGACATCGACATCAGAAAACACGAAAAATACAAATACGACAGCTTAGTAAATGAGTCGTAAAATTTTCAAATTCACACGTTCGATGTCATTCGTGATGAACCTCCCTCCAAATCGGTACAAATACGAATTTTAGTAAATTTACCCCTAGGTTGGCAAAGGCCAAAATGAAGTGGATATATAAACTAAGAACACTTGTTTCAAAAGGTCTGAGCGGGGAGTTTGAATTGAAATAGTTTTTTATGAAATACAGTATGCCTATCTATAATGATCTTCTGTTTTATTGCTGTCCTTTTTTTAATTTCATATTTTAGATATTATATATTTTTTTGTTATCTTGGATTTTATCCATTTTTAATTTATTCTAAGGGGTACATTTACTAAGCAGTGATAAGAGCAGAGAAGTGAGCCAGTGGAGAAGTTGCCCATGGCAACCAATCAGCACTGAAGTAACATCTATAATTTGCATACTATAAAATGATACAGAGCTGCTGATTGGTTGATGGGGAAATATCTCCACTGGCTCACTTCTCCGCTCTTATCACTGCTTAGTAAATGTACCCCTTAATCTTTTATGTTTTTATGTATATTAGACTTTGAGGACTTTACATGGACTCAAGAATGCATTATTTATTTATTTTATTACCAGTTATTTATATAGCGCACACATATTCCGCAGCACTTTACAAAGAGAATATTTGTCCATTCACAACAGTCCCTGCCTCAGTGGAGCTTACAATCTATATTCCCTACCACATGTACACGCACACATTCACACTATGGTTAATTTTGTCGGGAGCCAATTAACCTACCAGCATATTTTTTGGATTGTGGGAGGAAACCGGAGTACCCGGAGGAAACCCACACAAGTACGGGGAGAATATACAATCTCCACACAGTTAGAGCCGTGGTGGGAATTGAACCCAAGACCGTAGTGCTGTGGTGCAGTAATGCCAACCATTACACCATCCATACTGCCCCATTATGGTCTACCAATGGGGGAATGCATGGTATACTTTCCCATTTTTAAAGTTGAAATAATGTGGGAAATGAACATTTCCTTTGTCACCTTGCTGGAATGCATGCTGAACAGCGTGACGCACTTCCGGTTCCAGTTTCCAGCAAATAGATCATCTCCGCCCACCATTGATAGTGGCAAATGGGGATCAGTGGAACGCAATCCGCACTTCCAGGTTCTGGAGCCGCGAGTGGCAGGAAAACAGATGTGTGAGGGGAAATCCCATTGGATAGGTGTAGGTGTAAATATGGCACAGTTCTCTGCAGTCACTATGCCTCTGATGAAGGACAGGATGTCCAGAAAACATTAGGCAAGGTGACTGCTGTTTTGGGATTATCTCTGCGGAAGACATTGGTTTACTAGAACAAGGGGGGTAATTCCAAGTTGATTGCAGCAGGATTTTTGATAGCAATTGGGCAAAACCATGTGCACTGCAGGGGAGGCAGATATAACATGTGCAGAAAGAGTTAGATTTGGGTGGGTTCTTTTATTTCTGTGCAGGGTAAATACTGGCTGCTTTATTTTTACACTGCAATTTAGATTGCAGATTGAACTCACCACACCCAAATCTAACTCTCTCTGCACATGTTATATCTGCCTCCCCTGCAGTGCACATGGTTTTGCCCAATTGCTAACACAAATCCTGCTGCGATCAACTTGGAATTACCCCCATAGTGCAATACCACCAGAGAATGCAATTGGAAAATGTATTCACACATCAAACTCACAGATTTAAAAAGTAAAACAAGCATGTAACAAATCACACGTAGATAGGGTTTTTCTCTCTTGCCAAACAGTCTGCCATAACAGTTGGAATCGGAATTAGAGGGATCAAAGGTGCTCTTCCTCCTTGGGGGTAATTCCAAGTTGATCGCAGCAGGATTTTTGTTAGCAATTGGGCAAAACCATGTGCACTGCAGGGGAGGCAGATATAACATGTGCAGAGAGAGTTAGATTTGGGTGGGGTGTGTTCAATCTGCAATCTAATTTGCAGTGTAAAAATAAAGCAGCCAGTATTTACCCTGCACAGAAATAAAATAACCCACCCAAATCTAACTCTTTCTGCACATGTTATATCTGCCTCCCCTGCAGTGCACATGGTTTTGCCCAATTGCTATCAAAAATCCTGCTGCGATCAACTTGGAATTACCCCCAATGTTTAGGCATTGTAGTATATGGTGTAAAGGCGCCAATTGTGAGAAATCTTATTTTTTTCACTATTTGAACCAGAGGTGTTGTGAAGCCTCTTATCTTTCTCATAAGGCTGCATTTACAGGTTGCACAGTTTAAATAATTTTCTGTGTAAAATTGGGGAAGGGAAATTGTTATTATATCTGGTTGTTATAACTGGTCTGCCACTCTGATAACATCTTTAACCTGGTCCCTGTAAGTACCCCACACTCAGTCTCAATATCCAGGACCTATTTAGGATTATTACACTAGTTTAGCTAGATAAATGTTAAGTAGAATCTGATTGGTTGCTTTAAGCAACATCATCCGTTCTAAAAACTCCCACCTTAGTAAATTTACCCCTTTGTCTATCTATACCTCCTGCTTCCCTTCCAATACCCATCCTCTCCGTCTGGACTCATTTCCATCTGCCTCATGGAGATACAGGGAGAGAAGGCATACACAAAGCGGGCACAGGCAGTGCTGACAAGAGGGGAGGGCCTTTCTGTCTTAAGAAACCCGGGGCTCACAAATACTTAATTTGGCCATGGTGTGATTCCTTTTATTCTTGGGATATTCTCAGGATGTCCTATGATTAAACGCCTGTGGATCTCTATATCTAGTTTAATAGAACAAGTAATATGTCAATAAGATGTTTTGCTCTTATATATTTCTGTTAAACCATACAGATATGTGGCACCCCACAAAAAGAACCTTCTCCTCTCGTACATTTACTGTGGAGTGCCAGAGACAGTTGGCAGTTGGGCAGCAGCCATCTTAGGAGGACTCAGAGCAGCAACTTGGAGCAGAGGCAGCTGCTGGTGTGTGACAGGAGTGCTGTACAGCTTATGAAAAGCCAGATTCTATTCCCGGTTGACCGGAGATCTTCATTGTAGCAGCCAATCAGTAAAACCAGCCTCCTGTGGGTATCCCACTGCTTCCAATGGTGCTGGCTGACAGGCATCTGACAGAGCAGAACAGTGATGGGCTCTACTGACTGTGTGGCTGTAAACTAGGTCATGCAGCCTACCCTCCCTTTTGAAGGACAGCCCTGGAGGTAGCCCTGCTTTGGAGTAACAGACGTGGGAGGAGCAGAGACAGTGTCTTGCTGCAGCTGCAGACAGAGGTCAGCTTATGATGGTTAATTGAGGCCAACCTAACCCTTGTAACACAGGTCGGTAACACCGCTGCACTAGCCACACATCACAAGCTTCCTCAGGGACAAAAGACAGTTTAGCTGCTTACATTGTATCTTAGCTCAAATGCTACAGACAAGCATAGTTTTGGAACATAAAGCTGCGTAAGTACTTTATAAATGCAAATCCAATCAGCAGCTAGTTTCATCCAAGGACATCATTAATTGACTACAGTTGTTAATCAACAGTTAAAGGAGCATCAGCATTGCAGGGAGCATAGTGATACAGTACTTCCTCTCTCTCGGCTCACAATTTATAGACGTCACTGTCACACCGCTATACAGGGAATCTGTCAGCTAAGGACAGATACTTTTGTCACAGAAGTTATACGGAGGTAGTTACATGATAGCAAGACTGTCTGATTGTGGCCTTGCTCTTTGTATTTCAGTCAGTCTAGTCCTGCAAGAGCTACATATTTTATATAAGACTGTGAACCTTCAAAACTGTGATCACTGAATGAGGAGCTAAAGCTATTATGACTGAGTTCTGCAACATGAACTATTTAATGGACAGAAACAAGTACATGGGGCCCCACTAGTAATGCAATATCTATGTTATTACTTTTGTTGCTTTTATTAGTTCGTTAAGATTGTTGATGGTGGATAATACATTCTGTAATGTTTTGTGGTAATGTGTATTGCATGCATAAAGTGTTATTAGAAATTGTGATAACTACTTCTAAGCTTTACAGTAGAGAAAAGGTTACCCAGCAGCGTTCCAGCTACATAAAAACTACTGAGGAGCAACTGTGTAATTAATGTCTGTGCCAATTGTAATTTGAACTATATTGTGAATTGCCAGGGAAACTTACTCCCTAATACCTGTAAATTGTAACTTCCATGTGATACTTATCCCAAGTGTCACAGATAGAGCTCAGATCGACAGGGAACATTAAAATGTTTTTTTATACAGTATTGTATATCTGGTCTCAGTGACCACTGACCATTCACTGTCTTCCTTAGGGGAACATTTATCAAAACCTTTGAAAGAGGACAAATGCAGTGGCGGCTTCTACCTATGTGGAGGAGGGGAGCTGCTGCTACCTTGTAAACTGGTGGATTAAGAGAGCCCCTGCTGCCGCTGGCCAGGTCCATGACCTGCATATTGAAGCTGACAAGAGCTGGGACCGGCTTGACTGCACATGCATAAACACTGGCTTCTATGCACTGCATCAGCGGCAGCCCATAGGAGCCAGCTAGGGCTGATGCGGCAGAGAGCTGACTTCCTACAGGAAGCCAGCTCTCTGCCTATCGCAGCCCAGTCTGGCAGTTCTGGAGGGAGGAAACACCTCCCAATGGGACTGCCCTGTGTGTCTGTGACTGACAGGTAGGACTTCCAATAGGAAGTCGCTGCCAGTCACAGTGAAGCCAGTGCAGTCTTACGGACTGCATCTGGCTTCACAGACTGTGAGCTGGGTGTCAGATTTTACCTGGTGGGGCTGCAGTCCTGCACCCATAGGTAAAAACTGCCACTGGACAAATGGAGGTGTTGGCCATATCAACCAATCAGATTCTAGCTATCATTTATCAAGAACAGTACATTCTAGAAAATGATAGCTAGAAACAGATTAGTTGCTATGGACAACACCTGCATTTTCATTTTTAAAGGAATTGATAAATTAACTCCTTAGACTAACTGTTGGGCAATAACTATGTTATAAGTAACCTGTGGCTTCCACCATAGAATTCTCTATAATCACCTTATATCTAGCAACTTATTTTATCTCTCTGGTATAAGTGCAGCACAGACGGTGTAATGGTGAGCATTACTGCCTTACAGCATTAAGGTTATGGGGTTGATTCCCACCATGCCCAAATAAATAAATAAATAAATAAATAATAATAATAATAGTAATTAATAATAATAAAAAATAAATACATAAGCCTAGTCATGTCTCTCTGCATGCTGCCATGGATATTTTTTTATCCTCAGAGGAGAAGTGCTGCCTATCCAGAACCAGTGGCTATGAGATTAGAACATATTGGGCCCATTCAGAGATGGATGCAGCTGCTGTGTTTGCATGCAGTGGCCACATCCATCAGGTCTGTGCACATGCACTGGCCATAGTGCACGTATGTGACCCTTCCCCATGTGGCTGCAGGGTGATTAACAGTGGCGGTCGTCAGGGGGGGTGGTGGTGGCAGCGCTGCTGCGTTTTGTGGGCGCAATCCAGGGAATTTTTTGGGGGCTGCATGCTGTCACAAGAAGAATAAAAGTGGCGCCGGACCATCTGCCTGTGCAGCCAGGCTGCGCAGGCAGGGGTCAACCACAAATCAATGTGTCCACATTTAAATTTTGGATGCATCATGTGCTGACACCACACACATACTGGGCGGCCTTGCCCTGTGCTGGACGCAGATCTTGCTGCGGATGCAAGATCTGCGTCCATCTCTAAATAGCCCCCAAAGAGCTAAGAATGGTTATTGTATCATGTAATATTGCTGCTCTACTTCACCCTCCTGAAGCAATTGTGCAAATTAGGGAGCCAGTACACTTCTGGAACATACCTGAGCATAGTGATAGGCCCATTCCTTCCTGCCATCTCAATGCTAAATGAACTGGTACGGGTACTTACTTTGTGTAGTTTGTGGACTGCAACTCCTTGATGCGTTCTTTCTTATGGGGTCTCTTCAATTGTTCTTGCAGGCTCTGCTCTGCTCCCTTCTGCACTCTATACTCAGCTTTCAGCAGTCACTGACTCCTGACATCCTGTCAGCTACTTTTAGTTACCTTTAGCATCCTGGCAGCAGCACATTCCCTCCCGTTGTGGTAAATTATTATTGAAACCTGCTGTGGAAGGGATTCCTAGTTACATCAGATGGTGTTCGGTGGGGAAGCAGCCTCCACCAGCGCCCAGCGATGGGAACTGCTACAGCTGAGCCACCAACAGTCTAGATCAGGGGTTCTCAAACTCGGTCCTCAGGACCCCACACAGCGCATGTTTTGCAGGTAACCCAGCAGGTGCACAGGTGTATTAATTACTCACTGACACATTTTAAAAGGTCTACAGGTGGAGCTAATTATTTGACTTGCAATTCTGTGAGGAGACCTGCAAAACATGCACTGTGTGGGGTCCTGAGGACCGAGTTTGAGAACCTGTGGTCTAGATAGATTGTTAGTGGCTAAGATGCTGTAGCAGTTCCCATCACATTGTAAGTAATTTATATTGTTTTCATATTTCTTGTAGAAAGTTTGTTATGCAGATAAAATGAAAAACACAGCCTACAGTATTCAACTTTTGTTAATAAAACGATTAATTCCATGGATTATGTAAAGGATGGTTTTTGCAGCTTTAAATGGTAATCTTAAATCACTAAAACTCTATTATAAATTATGCCAGCTATGCAAATGACTCATTACTTATGACTTTATAAAGTAAAATCTTGATAGTTTTTAGACTGAAATTTTAATAAAGCACGTTTTCAATTTAAGAATATGCAGTTTCTTAACTATGAAACAAGGACTGAACTTCAATGAAATGAAATTATATATATTTTTTCCATTTAACTTCATTATGTTTCAGTAACATATTTTAGCTGTCACACATTTTCAATTATAATATAGTATTAATAAATATGTCTTGGTCTCAATTTAAATTTGAGCCAACCAGGATTAATTTAGATTTCTAGAAAGGGTCAAAAGATTATTATATTTTATAGTGCAATAAGAGGGCTATAGAGGCTGTTCAATAACATTGTGCATAGAGCAATGCAGTTTACAGTAGTCAGACTAATGGATGCTGACGGCTAATTGGTGCTGTTGCTTGCAATACCTTTATTCTATTTTCACCAGGTTAGGAAATAAATTTTACTTAATGTTATTTAAATAGCTTTTTTTTAGAGATGAGCGGGTTCGGTTTTACTTGGATTTACTCGGGTATTTCTGGTTTTGCTTTTTGGCTATCCAAAATGCGTGACATCCGTGATCCAATAAGATGCCGTTTCGAGCCCCAAGTAAATCCGAGTAAAGCCGTACCCGCACATCTCTACTTCTTTGATATTTAGATTACATCTCTCAAAATACCTGCAATTACCCCTGGCACGTGAAGCTGGCATCTGACCACTGCTATTCTGCTCTATGGACCTGATTCAGTGATGAATGAACTGTCAATGGTTGTCGCAGTTGAGTGATTTTTGACACTGTGCGTGTTTCTAAAGCAAGGCATACACTATACAAATATCTGGCAGATCATCTGCCAGATCTGGCTGGTTGGAATGAAAATCTGGTAATGCATGCAAGCAAATGCCAATCGACCATTTGC
Organism: Pseudophryne corroboree; assembly: GCF_028390025.1. Taxonomy (NCBI): domain Eukaryota; kingdom Metazoa; phylum Chordata; class Amphibia; order Anura; family Myobatrachidae; genus Pseudophryne; species Pseudophryne corroboree. The sequence continues at coordinate 645,853,136 of NC_086444.1, read as the reverse complement.
TCCCAAAAGTTTAGTTAAGAGATCTCAGACAGCAGTTAACTTCATCCACTCACTTGGCAAGAGACAATCCCAACCCATTACATATGCAACTTTGGACCACAGACTCATTCACCTGAAGAAGGCTCAAAACCTTCTGGGGCATAATATATAGCTAAACTGTGCGATTTTCATGACTTGCACTTGACATAATGCAGTTAACTACATTATCTCTGTTTAATTTCAGGAGGGCACTTATTTTTAAGACAAACATCTGTAACACTAAAAACCAACTTACCAAATGCCTGTGATACAGACATTGAAAGTAAAATCTTGGGCCAGTGGCAACAAATTCACATACAGTATATCACTGAGCTCTTTGCCAACCAAAAGTCCAAATCACATTCAAAATCTGAGATCTTCTGAGATTAAACCTTGGATGGTTTTGACAGTGAAAATGCTGACTTGGTGGACAAAAACCTAAACTGCGGTTACTTTACTCTTAATAAAAGGTACATCTTCAACTACATTGATGATCCCCATTCCCATAATCTTTATTCAACTCATCCTTCCCCTGTGTTTTGGATGTGGGTGCACTGAGGAGAACAAGTGAGGTTGCTAATTTTGTTTGTTTTAGAGATGGTCAGTCTCCTGTCATCTTTCATGATGTGAATAAAGTCTTTGTCCAGCCACTGTCCAGGCTGGTGGACTAGTAAGACCTAGTCACAAGGCTAGAGTTCTCTAGTTTGTTGTTTATTTGCATCTGGATGGTACTTTGAAGCCAAAGCGATCACATTTGGAGAGTTGCCTATTGTTTATCCTTTTCCTTGCCTCTTTTCTGTACAGATATAGTCTTCGGAATCTGAAGGTATATAAAAGCATTTTATATTATTTGTATGACCTATTGAATTACTTCATAATCAGTCTATGTGGACAATTTTCCTCCCCAGATTTATTATCACCATCTGTATTGATCCAGGTCACTGAATGCCTGAACTGAATTGCTGTTAACTCTACAATAAACCCCACAAGCTCGCTGCCTAAGTGAGCTCATTCTTGACTTGAACTGTTTTTTAGTTCTCCACATTCAATATGTTTTGACTCAAAATCATGTTACAGTCACAGATTATATCTGAAAAACATATCTAAAATACGGCAATATATACAAGATACTGCAAAAACTGTAATCCACACACAAAAAAGACTCTCCTGTTAGTCTCCAGACCTTCATGTTTAAGCATTCCCTGAAAACTCACCTCTTCATACAAGCTTACCAAATTCCAGAGCCACCCACATAACCTTCGTAAGCTATTTAATGACTTCCCCAACACAGTCCTCACACCTCACATATTTTCTCTTTCTTCCCTTCCGCATCTTCCTCTTGACTCCAGCCAGTGTGAATGGGTCATAGTACATACAGCCCACATTTGCCAATATGACACACTTTCCTTGGGCAATGTTATTTTATTAAATCAGTCAACACACATGCCATATTTACCTTAGCAAACACTGCAGGATGGCATGTCTTCAAGTGTCTCTTCAAATTTGCAGTCTCTCATTGGAAATGATACAGTACATTGTGTCTTTCTTTCAGGTTTACAATAACTGAAGTGTGTCCATAAATCATCTCTCTATTACCTACCCACTGCCAGTGCCGCAGCTGCAGGCAAAGTTGAGGAACTTTCATCAGTCAACATTGTTTTGCATGTTAAGCTGCTTCTGAGGGTGACCAGGTTGCTCACTTCAGCTACTGTAGTCCAAAGGCCAACTCTCTAAAAAAAAAATAATACTGTATAATAAACAATGCCTGCAGTAATGGAGAGTCATATATGACAAATAAAACAGTGTATGTTTGTAAAATAAAAAAATAACAATTTATCTCACTGTCACAAACAATGTGCTCAACAACAAACACTAAAAGATAAAAAAAAAATGATATATATTTATTAATAATCAGTATTAAATGTGTTATGGTATGGGATCTACCTTATGAGGACACCCACCATGACGTGGACCTGCATTTTTGGTCAAACATGTGATAAGAGAACCCATCTTCAATTTTACTCCATTTTAAATTTATTTTTCAAACATGAGGGTAAATTTACTAAGATAGGATGTTGTCCATAGCAACCAATCAGATTCTACTTCTCATTTATCTAGCACCTAATAGAGGATAATACCTGGAATCTGATTGGTTGCTATGGGCAACATCCCATCTTAAATAGAACTCCCATCTTAGTAAATTTACCCCCCATTTTTTTTTTGGGGGGGGTGTTTTAAAGGAACAGATATAAAACATTTTTTATAAATGTCTTTCAGGGCCACAATTTTGGCCAGGAGGCCATGGCAGTGGTGCTCCATCCAGTCCAATACGTTGGAAATTCCCACGTTGGGATCTCCAAATGTAATGAATGTAAACAATACAATATTATTTACTCACATTACGCAATATAGAAGCAAGGCACAAAGCACACTTTAACAGGTGACTATCTAGGTCAGGGATGTTGATCGTTTGGGCCTCCAGCTGTTTATGAACTATACATACCAGCATGGCCTGCAATTGTTCTCAAAAATAGCCATGCTAAAACTGGTGCATGCCATACTGGTATGTGTACTTCACCCATATCTGGAGTTGCCAGGGCTCACCATTTACGGGTGTAAGCCCAGGCTCAGCAGACTGCGTCTCTACATCTGCTGGTGAACTACATATCCAAGCATGTCCTGACTCGGTGATAGCATGCCTTAATCCGTAAGCTGAGACAGGGAATGTTGGTATGTGTTTCAGAACAGCATTTGCAGGGGCACAGTTTGAAAACACATGTAGCTGTATCTACATTTTAAACAGCTTACAAATACATTTCTCTTGTAGAAATTACTTACTCTCCCCTGACGGCTGAAGAGCACCCGCCACCTCCTCAGGATCCTCAGCTGCCCACTTTCCGGGGTAGCTTGGGATGGGGGAAGGGGGTTGAAAGGGGATGGGAGGTTGGATGGGGGAAGGGGCTTGAAAGGGGGTTGGAGGTTGGATGGGGAGGGTGTTTGAGAGGGGTTGTCAGATTGAGAGGGGGAGAGTGGTAGAGAGGAGTGGTCAGATTGAGAGGGGGAGGGTGGTTCAGAGGGGGGGTTAGATTGAGAGGGGGAGGGTGGTTGAGAGGGGGGGGTTAGATTGAGAGGGGGAGGGTGGTTGAGAGGGGGGGTTAGATTGAGAGGGGGAGGGTGGTTGAGAGGGGGGGTTAGATTGAGAGGCAGAGGGTGGTTGAGAGGGGGGGTTAGATTGAGAGGCAGAAGGTGGTTGAGAGGGGGAGGAGGAAGATGATGAGGATGAGGAGAAGTATTTATTGGGGGAGGGTTGTTGAGGGGGGGAGGGTGGTTGTGAGGGGGATGAGGAGGAGGATTGATGGAGGAGAGTTGTTGAGGGGGAGGGTGGTTGAGAGAGGGATGAGGAGGATTGATGGGGCGGATTGTTGAGAAGTGGAGGATTCTTCCTCTTCCTCTTGGGTTTCCTGCTTTTGTGCTGTGCCTTAAAAGATAGAAACACACAAATATGTAATTATGTTCTTTTTTAATTAGTTTTAGAAATTTCTATTTTAATTTTTTAGGTGAAACATTTGCTATCCTAAATTCCACAGACATACAGGAATGTACTGTGCCACAGGAGTACACAGGAGTTCTGCGGTGGACCACTGTGCCTTGGCCTACCACCTGCCCCTCTAGAGTTCCTGCTCCAGGTTGTGCACTTTAATTATACATAACACATGTTAACTTACTCTACGCAGGACTATGGGCATTTTAATGGCACGCACTGTGATTATCCTGCTTGCTGTAATTCCTGTATATGTTTATGAAGGACCACACTCCATGCACTCTAAACTTGTATGCCAAACCAAATTGGTGTCTGTCTACAGCCTCTGTAGAGACTGCCCACACCCCTTATGCAGTGGCGCACCCAGGGGGGTTTCCGAGCACCCAGAAACCCCCCTCCACTAAAAAAAAAAATATATATTATTTTTTTTAAATTTAGCTGCATGAGTATTATTAATGGCTGTCTAGCGTCCTCTGCAGCCTGCTATCTTCCTGGTGGCACTTGTAAGTGCAATAAAAGTTTAATTTATTTTAATTATAGTACATATATATCCATGTGCATACATATATACACATGTATATGCATACATACATACATACATACATATAAACACACACACACACACACACACACACACACACACATATGATATATATACATGTGTATATATACGTGTACTGTATGTATATATATATATATATATATATATATGTGTATGCATGTTTAATATGCTATGTATATGTGTATATGTATGTGTGTGTATATATATATAAATATATATACACACGGTATATATATATATATATATATATATATATATATGTGTGTAGATATGTATGTATGTAACTTAGCTCCGGCAGGATGTCCCCACTGCCACATATAATGGCTTACTGTGATCACTGGCCCTGTATATTTGGGAATTATGATATACAGTACAGTATATTGCACTTTGCATGAAGCATGCTATAGCTGCTTCAGTACTAATTATGCCCTGTTCATGGACTGGCCACATGCACTGTAACATAAAGCAGTTGGAAACTCTCTGCCTAGAAATCTGGCATTTGCCACTGAACTGTGCAATGGTATCTTGAAGAATTGATGCTGTTTTGAAGGCAAAGGGTGGTCACACAAAATATTGATTTGATTTAGATTTCTCTTCTGTTCATTCACTTTGCATTTTGTTAATTGAAAAAATAAACTAGTAACACTTCTATTTTTGAAAGCATTTTTACTTTGCAGCATTTTTTCTACACCAGCCTAAAACTTTCGCACAGTACTGTATTCTGTGGTTCATGCTATTTTTTTCTGGAGGAATTTAGTCTTGCAGTACAATATGTGTTCCCAGCCCTACACAAATAACAACTCAAAGCATAATGAAGTCATTGTGTTCAGTCCTGTTCAGGTCATGAACAATAAATTCTGAGAAAAGCTTTTTACATGCTGTACATTCACCTTGATTTCAGCCTCTACATCACAAAAACTTGCACTTTGCACTTTATACAGTGTGGAATGACATTCCGTAGCAAAAACTGGAAGATATTATCCCCTGCAAACTCACTGAAACTAAATTTTCTTGCAATGTTGTTAATCTTTTGCTTAATCTTGTTTCTATTTAAAAAAATATTCCACTTGTATGAATTTCAGTCAGCTCAATCCATAAATTTCCATACAGTACATTTGTATTATTTTTTTTTACTGTATTTACTATTTTACATCTAACTTTTCAGCTGTCTTGCAATTGCTTGCATTTATTGTGCAGTACTTTATATGGTTTTAATGTTGCTAGGATTGTTTTAAACACCAGAAAATAGTGAGACTGATTTATAGATGAGAGCAAAGCACGAAAGACAAACTTACAGACATTCTGGGAGGGGGCAACCAGGTTGTAGCAGTGGGGGGCGTGATGCAGCATGAGGGAACGTGGTGAGGATGAATGCCCTTGTACAGGGGACAGGACCAGGGGCGTGGTCGCACGATAACGTCATCGTGGCTTCACCCCTGCTATGCAACACCAAGATTACCAACATTGCTTGGCAGGGGCGGGTACAGGATTACGTGATTCACTACAAATCATGTAATCACCCCCCCACCGGAACACTGCATGGGGAGCTGCTAAGAGATGTGGGTATATGCGGAAGGGCAGTCCCGACATCAAGGGGGGGGGGGGGGCTGCGGGTCCGGACTCTCTAATAGAAAGGAGAGGGCCTGGGCTGCTCATGCCGCCGTCCACCCATCGGTAGGGTAGGCGCTTTCACAGTAATGACACACACTGACAGGTAGTGGAGGAGGAGTGGAGCACACACAGCCTAATACATTCGCTTCTGGCTGTCACGGATAGAGGGCGGGCTAAGCGTTCCACTGACAGGTAGTGGAGCACACGCAGCCTAATACATTAGCTTCTGGCTGGCATGGATAGAGGGCGGGCTGAGCGTTCCACTGACAGGTAGTGGAGGAGGAGTGGAGCGCATGCAGCCTAATACATTAGCTTCTGGTTGGCGCGGATAGAGAGCGGGCTGTGCATTCCACTGACAGGTAGTGGCGGATGAGTGGAGCGCACACAGCCTAATACATTAGCTTCTGGCTGGCATGGATAGAGGGCAGGCTGAGCGTTCCACTGACAGGTAGTGGCGGATGAGTGGAGCGCACACAGCCTAATACATTAGCTTCTGGTTGGCACGGATAGAGGGCGGGCTGTGCATTCCACTGACAGGTAGTGGAGGAGGAGTGGAGCGCACACAGCCTAATACATTAGCTTCTGGCTGGCATGGATAGAGGGCGGGCTGAGCGTTCCACTGACAGGTAGTGGCGGATGAGTGGAGCGCACACAGCCTAATACATTAGCTTCTGGTTGGCGCGGATAGAGAGCGGGCTGTGTATTCCACTGACAGGTAGTGGCGGATGAGTGGAGCGCACACAGCCTAATACATTAGCTTCTGGTTGGCGCGGATAGAGGGCGGGCTGTGCATTCCACTGACAGGTAGTGGAGGAGGAGTGGAGTGCATGCAGCCTAATACATTAGCTTCTGGGTGGCGCGGATAGAGAGCGGGCTGTGCATTCCACTGACAGGTAGTGGCGGATGAGTGGAGCGCACACAGCCCAATACATTAGCTTCTGGCTGGCATGGATAGAGGGCGGGCTGAGCGTTCCACTGACAGGTAGTGGCGGGTGAGTGGAGCGCACACAGCCTAATACATTAGCTTCTGGCTGGCATGGATAGAGGGCGGGCTGAGCATTCCACTGACAGGTAGTGGAGGAGGAGTGGAGCGCACACAGCCTAATACATTAGCTTCTGGCTGGCATGGATAGAGGGCGGGCTGAGCGTTCCACTGACAGGTAGTGGAGGAGGAGTGGAGCACATGCAGCCTAATACATTAGCTTCTGGGTGGCGCGGATAGAGAGCGGGCTGTGCATTCCACTGACAGGTAGTGGCGGATGAGTGGAGCGCACACAGCCTAATACATTAGCTTCTGGTTGGCGCGGATAGAGAGCGGGCTGTGCATTCCACTGACAGGTAGTGGCGGATGAGTGGAGCGCACACAGCCTAATACATTAGCTTCTGGCTGGCATGGATAGAGGGCGGGCTGAGCGTTCCACTGACAGGTAGTGGCGGATGAGTGGAGCGCACACAGCCTAATACATTAGCTTCTGGTTGGCACGGATAGAGGGCGGGCTGTGCATTCCACTGACAGGTAGTGGAGGAGGAGTGGAGCGCACACAGCCTAATACATTAGCTTCTGGCTGGCATGGATAGAGGGCGGGCTGAGCGATCCACTGACAGGTAGTGGCGGATGAGTGGAGCGCACACAGCCTAATACATTAGCTTCTGGTTGGCGCGGATAGAGAGCGGGCTGTGCATTCCACTGACAGGTAGTGGCGGATGAGTGGAGCGCACACAGCCTAATACAGTAGCTTCTGGTTGGCGCGGATAGAGGGCGGGCTGTGCATTCCACTGACAGGTAGTGGAGGAGGAGTGGAGCGCATGCAGCCTAATACATTAGCTTCTGGGTGGCGCGGATAGAGAGCGGGCTGTGCATTCCACTGACAGGTAGTGGCGGATGAGTGGAGCGCACACAGCCCAATACATTAGCTTCTGGCTGGCATGGATAGAGGGCGGGCTGAGCGTTCCACTGACAGGTAGTGGCGGATGAGTGGAGCGCACACAGCCTAATACATTAGCTTCTGGCTGGCATGGATAGAGGGCGGGCTGAGCATTCCACTGACAGGTAGTGGAGGAGGAGTGGAGCGCACACAGCCTAATACATTAGCTTCTGGCTGGCATGGATAGAGGGAGGGCTGAGCGTTCCACTGACAGGTAGTGGAGGAGGAGTGGAGCGCATGCAGCCTAATACATTAGCTTCTGGGTGGCGCGGATAGAGAGCGGGCTTTGCATTCCACTGACAGGTAGTGGCGGATGAGTGGAGCGCACACAGCCTAATACATTAGCTTCTGGTTGGCGCGGATAGAGAGCGGGCTGTGCATTCCACTGACAGGTAGTGGAGGAGGAGTGGAGCGCACACAGCCTAATACATTAGCTTCTGGTTGGCGCGGATAGAGAGCGGGCTGTGCATTCCACTGACAGGTAGTGGCGGATGAGTGGAGCGCACACAGCCTAATACATTAGCTTCTGGCTGGCATGGATAGAGGGCGGGCTGAGCGTTCCACTGACAGGTAGTGGCGGATGAGTGGAGCGCACACAGCCTAATACATTAGCTTCTGGTTGGCACGGATAGAGGGCGGGCTGTGCATTCCACTGACAGGTAGTGGAGGAGGAGTGGAGCGCACACAGCCTAATACATTAGCTTCTGGCTGGCATGGATAGAGGGCGGGCTGAGCGTTCCACTGACAGGTAGTGGCGGATGAGTGGAGCGCACACAGCCTAATACATTAGCTTCTGGTTGGCGCGGATAGAGGGCGGGCTGTGCATTCCACTGAGAGGTAGTGGAGGAGGAGTGGAACACAGCCGCCGCCCGGATCCATGTCTGATAAACACAAGTTGGGGAGAGGTGCATTAACATGTCTGTTTGGGTATGTTTTAACTTTAGTTGGATTTGATTGTACACAGTGATATTATTTGTATTTGTACTACAGTATATTAAACATTTATATATGTGCTGTACTCAGATGCTTTATAGGACTATTGGAGTAACATGCCTATTTTGTCAGTCCAGGGCCCCACAATTTCTGATGGCAGCCCTGCGGAAGGGTGGCGCTTGGTCAGGAGACTTGCCCATTCTTCCCGGCATCCGGGAGCACCCTATTTTTGTGAGCTTTCCGTCCATTACAGAACAGTAGGCAGTGCCGTCTTAACAGCAGTGTGGGCCCCTGGGCACAGCAATACACTAGGGCCCCTACCCATCCTCCAGCGGTAGGGGGTGCTATCAGCGGCAGCTTTGATGTCACGCGGGCGGTAGGGGTATTCTCTCTTCCGCTCAGCATGTAGGACCTGGAGCAGAAATTTCTGCTAATTACTCCTTTACTGCACAGAAGGGGCAGGAGGGAGAACACTAAACTGTAGAAGGGGGCATTGGGCTGAATGAAGGGGCCTCGGTACATGACTTCCAGGGTGGTATGGGGTGTTTAATACATAAGGGAGGGGTCGATAGTGGAGTGCGCTTAATTTTCATCATTTTCTGGTGAGAGAGCAGCTTACTTGACTGCAGATATCTCAAGTTCCTTAGCTTTGAATGGGATAAAAAAAAAACTAGAGAGTCCCACCTGTCAGGAGGTACTGGGGACTTGGGTATCACAGTTCAGGAGCCAGAGCAATCCACCAACAAATATATAAAACTGCATATTAGGCATGTGGAGCTGGAGCAGGGACCGGCTGCTGGAAGGCTGATATCTCTCGTTCTGGGCATAGTAGAGACAAGCTGCCAGTGTCCACCTTTAAGCGGAGAGTCCCAGATTTTGAAATGTACCCTCAGAAAAACTCTAAGTCATACAGAGCCCAAGATATCTGGCTGGGAAGAGCAATTAACAGGCTCGGATGGGGACCACTGCTTTGAAGTCCAATATATCTGGTTCCCTAGGGCCGATTTTAAAAAATCTGGTACCCCTGGAAAGAGGGGAACCTCAGCTATCAGTCTAGGGCCCTTATACTCCTGGGGCCCTTGGGCAAGAGCCCATTGAGCCCATACGAAAAGACGGCCCTGACAGTAGGCAAGAATGACATAAGAGCAAGTAACTTTGCACCTTGATGAAACCATGCAGCAGTTCAGGGGGAGGGGATGGGTGGGGGGCAGATTTTAAGTGTGCAGAGAGATTTAGGTTTGAGAGAGGCGTGTCAAAAGTCAAGTCAAAATTTCAAGGTACAAATAAAACTTCCCAGTGTTTGTGGGCTACATGCAAAAGTAGCCGGTATTTACCTGCATGCAAAAATAATAAATAAAATAACAAAAGAGTAAATGCCACATGGTTTATTCAGGTGCAAGTCTACACATCTGAATAAGGTCCAGTGTGTTTCAAAGAGGTCTGTATTAGCCATGTCAATTAAATTTTACATGTATAAAACAAATCTAAATTTACAGGCTGGATTTTAAATTCTCTACAACCTCTTGCAAGAAATAAAGAAAGGGCATTTGAAGGTCTGGTGTGTGCGTGAACAAAGCACTTCTGAGGAAAAGTTGCTACCTAGTGGGGAAAGTAAACCCGTCACGGGGTCATTCCGAGTTGTTCGCTCGTTGCCGATTTTCGCTTTATTGCAATTAGTCGCTTACTGCGCATGCGCAAGGTTCGCAGAACGCATGCGCTTAGTTATTTTACACAAAAGTTAGGTATTTTACTCACGGCATAATGAGGATTTTTCATCGTTCTGGTGATCGTACTGTGATTGACAGGAAGTGGGTGTTTCTGGGCGGAAACTGGCCGTTTTCTGGGCATGTGCGAAAAAACGCTGGCGTTTCTGGGAAAAACGCAGGAGTATCTGCAGAAACGGGGGAGTGTCTGGGCGAACGCTGGGTGTGTTTGTGACGTCAAACCAGGAACGAAACTGATTGAACTGATCGCAATGGCTGAGTAAGTGTGGAGCTACTCAGAAACTGCTAAGAAATTTCTATTCGCAATTCTGCTAATCTTTCGTTCGCAATTCTGCTAAGCTAAGATACACTCCCAGAGGGCGGCGGCTTAGCGTGTGCAATGCTGCTAAAAGCAGCTAGCAAGCGTACAACTCGGAATGAGGGCCACTGGGCCTAACTCTGAGTTGATCGTAGCAGCAATTTTGTTAGCAGTTGGATTAAACCATGGCCCTCATTCCGAGTTGATCGGTCGCAAGGCGAATTTAGCAGAGTTACACACGCTAAGCCGCCGCCTACTGGGAGTGTATCTTAGCATCTTAAAATTGCGACCGATGTATTCGCAATATTGCGATCACAAACTACTTAGCAGTTTTAGAGTAGCTCCACACTTACTCTGCCTGTGCGATCAGTTCAGTGCTTGTCGTTCCTGGTTTGACGTCACAAACACACCCAGCGTTCGCCCAACCACTCCCCCGTTTCTCCGGCCACTCCTGCGTTTTTTCCGGAAACGGTAGCGTTTTCAGCCACACGCCCATAAAACGCCGTGTTTCCGCCCAGTAACACCCATTTCCTGTCAATCACATTACGATCGCCGGAGCGAGGAAAAAGCCGTGAGTAAAAATACTATCTTCATAGCAAAGATACTTGGCGCAGTCGCAGTGCGAATATTGCGCATGCGCACTATGCGGAATTTCACTGCGATGCGATGAAAAATACCGAGCGAACGACTCGGAATGAGGGCCCATGTGCACTGATTTGGGTGGGGTGTATTCAAACTGTAATCTAAATTGCAGTGTAAAAATAAAGCAGCCAGTAATTACCCTGCACAGAAACAAAAGAGCCCACACAAATCTAATTCTCTCTGCAAATGTTATATCTGCCCCCCCCCCCCCCACCCTTGCAGTGCACATGGTTTTGCCCAATTGCTAACAAACTTGCTGTTGCGATCAACTCCGAATTACCCCCACCGTGCTTATCAACTCTAATCGGGTGAGAGATTATCCGAGTCTGCCTTGTGAAACCCATACCTATTTGGAGCACTTACTCTGGATTTTGTACCTGCAGTCCAGCATGACAGGTTTAAATTAGAGATGAGCGGGTTCGGTTTCTCTGAATCCGAACCCGCACGAACTTCATGTTTTTTTCACGGGTCCGAGCAGACTCGGATCCTCCCGCCTTGCTCGGTTAACCCGAGCGCGCCCGAACGTCATCATGACGCTGTCGGATTCTCGCGAGACTCGGATTCTATATAAGGAGCCGCGCGTCGCCGCCATTTTCACACGTGCATTGAGATTGATAGGGAGAGGACGTGGCTGGCGTCCTCTCCATTTTGATTAGGGTTGAGAGAGAGAGAGAGAGATTGACCTGAGGCTGTGATACTGTAGAAGAGAGTGCAGAGTTTAGTGACTGACGACCACAGTGACCACCAGACAGTGCAGTTGTTTGTTTTATTTAATATATCCGTTCTCTGCCTGAAAAAAACGATACACACAGTGACTCAGTCACATACCATATCTGTGTGCACTGCTCAGCCCAGTGTGCTGCATCAATGTATATATATATCTGACTGTGCTCAGCTCACACAGCTTATAATTGTGGGGGAGACTGGGGAGCACTGCAGTGCCAGTTATAGGTTATAGCAGGAGCCAGGAGTACATAATATTATATTAAAATTAAACAGTGCACACTTTTGCTGCAGGAGTGCCACTGCCAGTGTGACTAGTGACCAGTGACCTGACCACCAGTATATATAATATTAGTAGTATACTATCTCTTTATCAACCAGTCTATATTAGCAGCAGACACAGTACAGTGCGGTAGTTCACGGCTGTGGCTACCACTGTGTCGGCACTCGGCAGCCCGTCCATAATTGTATATACCACCTAACCGTGGTTTTTTTTTCTTTCTTTATAGTCATACTAGTTACGAGTATACTATCTCTTTATCAACCAGTCTATATTAGCAGCAGACACAGTACAGTGCGGTAGTTCACGGCTGTGGCTACCTCTGTGTCGGCACTCGGCAGCCCGTCCATAATTGTATATACCACCTAACCGTGGTTTTTTTTCTTTTCTTTATACATACATACTAGTTACGAGTATACTATCTCTTTATCAACCAGTCTATATTAGCAGCAGACACAGTACAGTGCGGTAGTTCACGGCTGTGGCTACCTCTGTGTCGGCACTCGGCAGCCCGTCCATAATTGTATATACCACCTAACCGTGGTTTTTTTTTCTTTCTTTATACATACATACTAGTTACGAGTATACTATCTCTTTATCAACCAGTCTATATATTAGCAGCAGACACAGTACAGTGCGGTAGTTCACGGCTGTGGCTACCTCTGTGTCGGCACTCGGCAGCCCGTCCATAATTGTATATACCACCTAACCGTGGTTTTTTTTTCTTTCTTTATACATACATACTAGTTACGAGTATACTATCTCTTTATCAACCAGTCTATATATTAGCAGCAGACACAGTACAGTGCGGTAGTTCACGGCTGTGGCTACCTCTGTGTCGGCACTCGGCAGCCCGTCCATAATTGTATATACCACCTAACCGTGGTTTTTTTTTCTTTCTTTATACATACATACTAGTTACGAGTATACTATCTCTTTATCAACCAGTCTATATTAGCAGCAGACACAGTACAGTGCGGTAGTTCACGGCTGTGGCTACCTCTGTGTCGGCACTCGGCAGCCCGTCCATAATTGTATATACCACCTAACCGTGGTTACGATTACGGACATGTCGTCTACTGTCACTGCATATGATTCTCTCCCCATTGAAAGAATGGTGGAGGATTATATGAGTGACCGCATCCAAGTAGGCACGTCACACAGTCCGTACTTATACTGACAGGAAAAAGAGGCAATTTGGAGGCCCTTGCACAAACTGGCTTTATTCTACCTAAGTTGCCCTCCCACAAGTGTGTACTCCGAAAGAGTGTTTAGTGCCGCCGCTCACCTTGTCAGCAATCGGCGTACGAGGTTACATCCAGAAAATGTGGAGAAGATGATGTTCATTAAAATGAATTATAATCAATTCCTCCGTGGAGACATTGACCAGCAGCAATTGCCTCCACAAAGTACACAGGGAGCTGAGATGGTGGATTCCAGTGGGGACGAATTGATAATCTGTGAGGAGGGGGATGTACACGGTGATATATCGGAGGATGATGATGAGGTGGACATCTTGCCTCTGTAGAGCCAGTTTGTGCAAGGAGAGATTAATTGCTTCTTTTTTGGTGGGGGTCCAAACCAACCCGTCATATCAGTCACAGTCGTGTGGCAGACCCTGTCACTGAAATGATGGGTTGGTTAAAGTGTGCATGTCCTGTTTATACAACATAAGGGTGGGTGGGAGGGCCCAAGGACAATTCCATCTTGCACCTCTTTTTTCTTTTCTTTTTCTTTGCGTCATGTGCTGTTTGGGGAGGGTTTTTTGGAAGGGACATCCTGCGTGACACTGCAGTGCCACTCCTAGATGGGCCCGGTGTTTGTGTCGGCCACTAGGGTCGCTTATCTTACTCACACAGCTACCTCATTGCGCCTCTTTTTTTCTTTGCGTCATGTGCTGTTTGGGGAGGGTTTTTTGGAAGGGACATCCTGCGTGACACTCCTAGATGGGCCCGGTGTTTGTGTCGGCCACTAGGGTCGCTAATCTTACTCACACAGCTACCTCATTGCGCCTCTTTTTTTCTTTGCGTCATGTGCTGTTTGGGGAGGGTTTTTTGGAAGGGACATCCTGCGTGACACTGCAGTGACACTCCTAGATGGGCCCGGTGTTTGTGTCGGCCACTAGGGTCGCTTATCTTACTCACACAGCTACCTCATTGCGCCTCTTTTTTTCTTTGCGTCATGTGCTGTTTGGGGAGGGTTTTTTGGAAGGGACATCCTGCGTGACACTGCAGTGCCACTCCTAGATGGGCCCGGTGTTTGTGTCGGCCACTAGGGTCGCTAATCTTACTCACACAGCTACCTCATTGCGCCTCTTTTTTTCTTTGCGTCATGTGCTGTTTGGGGAGGGTTTTTTGGAAGGGCCATCCTGCGTGACACTGCAGTGCCACTCCTAGATGGGCCCGGTGTTTGTGTCGGCCACTAGGGTCGCTTATCTTACTCACACAGCGACCTCGGTGCAAATTTTAGGACTAAAAATAATATTGTGAGGTGTGAGGTATTCAGAATAGACTGAAAATGAGTGGAAATTATGGTTTTTGAGGTTAATAATACTTTGGGATCAAAATGACCGCCAAATTCTATGATTTAAGCTGTTTTTTAGGTTTTTTGGAAAAAAACACCCGAATCCAAAACACACCCGAATCCGACAAAAAAAATTCGGTGAGGTTTTGCCAAAACGCGGTCGAACCCAAAACACGGCCGCGGAACCGAACCCAAAACCAAAACACAAAACCCGAAAAATTTCCGGCGCTCATCTCTAGTTTAAATATGATACTCTGTGAGTTTTGCTAGAAATCTTGATAAATTCACTGCTTGTGATATGTTTGAATGGACCTCAGATAG
Organism: Pseudophryne corroboree; assembly: GCF_028390025.1. Classification (NCBI taxonomy): domain Eukaryota; kingdom Metazoa; phylum Chordata; class Amphibia; order Anura; family Myobatrachidae; genus Pseudophryne; species Pseudophryne corroboree. The sequence goes on along the minus strand of NC_086444.1, from coordinate 645,838,035 downwards.
GTCAGGAAATCTGACCAATTAATCGATCTGGGAGCTAATTAATGAATGGCCCAAAAACTGTGTCTGTCTGGAACATTGATACATTATCCATTATTCTAACTTAACAAATCAGCTAAAGACGGAACTTTGGAGCCTTTGAAACCAGGGTCGGTGCTAGGATGCTTGGCGCCCCCCTGCAAACTATAAATTTGCCCCCTCCCATACTTTACAAAGGGACAGCGCACATAGGGGGTAATTCAGATTTGATTGTAGATGTGCTAAATTTAGCAGATCTATGATCACTTTCACAGACATGCGGGGGGGCGCCCAGCATAGGGCTAGTCCGCCCCGCATGTCTGGCTCTGCGTCCCCCCAGCACAGGTACAAAAGCATTGCATGGCGGTGATGCTTTTTTACCTGAAGAGTAGCTCCCTACCAGCGCAGCTCCTGCGCACTGGCAGGGAGCTACCCATCGCTCTCCGGGTTGCAGTGGCTGCATGTGATGTCACGCAGCTGCCGCGGCCCACCCCCTGCATAGTCCAGGCTGCTGTGCGAAAAGGCATAGCAGCGATCAGGTCTGAATTAGCCCCATAATGCCCCCTGTAGCAGTGACGATCATACACATAATGCCCCTCTTGTAGCAGTGACGCTTAAACACGTTACGTCCCGTGTAGTCGTGATGCTTACTCACGTAATGTCCCCTGTACCAGTGATGCTTAGACACGTAACGCCCCCCTGTACCAGTGATGCTTACACACGTAACACCCCTGTAGAAGTTATGCTTACACACGTAGTGCCCCCTGTAGTAGTGACGCTTACACACATGACGCCCCCCTGTACCAATGACACTTACACATGTGACACCCCCTGTACCAGTGACGCTTACACATGTAATGCCCCCCTGTACCAGTGACGCTTACATACATAATGCCTGCTGTAGTAGTGACGCTTACACACGTAACGCCCGCTGTAGTAGTGACGCTTACACACGTGAAGCCTGCTGTATTAATGGCGCTTACACACGTAACACCCCCTGTAGCAGTGATGCTTACATACATGACACGCCCTGTAGCAGTAACATACATTCCTAGGCACCCACCACATGCCACACCTGCTACTGCAGCCCAGTGATGATTGCCACGGCCCATTGGTGTGTTATTGGACGCCACTGAGCCCAGCCTGCTGCTCATTTCTGTCACTGTGCCACCACCCGGTCAGGAGCGCAGTATGTGCTGTGTGTAGCCGGGGGCAGCACAGGGAGGACTGACGTCACACTGTAAAAACCTCCAAGTTCCGCTTTGCGATGTGATATGAAGAAATAACACTGCATGCCCTCCCTCCCGAAAGACCCGCGCTATTTCTCTTTTCACACACGCGTTATCAAGCCTCTGTGCTACCCACGCCATGCAACACCACAGGCCGCGGCAGTGTTCCTCTGATGAGGAGTTGGAGCCACTGCTTGAGGACATGTTCTGCAGAGCCTATAACTGAGACAGTAAGTCACTGCTCAGCCCTGAGCCTGCTCCTGCTGCAGGTGAAATAGAGGGGGTCAGGTCAGCCAGGGCAGGGGGGATAACATGATACATTACACACATACACAGTCACACATCCACACACACTTACATACATATATACATGTATATGTATGTGTGTGTGTGTGTGTGTTTTGTATCATGTTATCCCCGCTGCCTGGCTGGCCTGACCCCCTATATTTTACCTGCAGCAGGAGCAGGCTCAGTGCTGAGCAATACTGTATACACACACACTTTCACTCACTCACTCACTCACTCACTCACTCACTCACTCACTCACTCACTCTCTTTCTATACACTTACCTAAGAAAGTCTAGCTGTCCAGAGCTGTAGCAGCTCATCCTCCTGCTGCAGCCTGGTCCCATGTAGCGCCGCCCCTTCTTATGTAGCCCTGCCCCCTTTTAGGTCTGCACACTGCTACACAGGGGAAGGAGGGGGAGAGGAGGCTTCATGCTGCCAGTGCCGCTGCCTGTCATAGAGTGTGACAGGCGCAGCAGCCGGCAGCAGCAGAGACATTAGCTCAGCTCAGGGATGCAGAGTGGGGAGGGCGCCTCTCCAGCCTCACGCCTCCCTGCACTGCATCCCTTTGCTGAATGTTCAGCGCCAGGCCTGTTTGAGACCATTGTTTCCATTTGTAGCAAACAAGTGACTATTACACTGCTGAAAGAACTAGTTCAGTGCAATCCCAGCTGCTTAGGAGCGCAATTCTTGTAATTGTTTTCTGGGAAGGTGTCTGACGTCAGCCCCGAACCCGATCAGCCTGTTTTATTTTTTTGCCCTGGAGGAGTAAGTCCTGGGCTACGCACAGACTTCACGCAGTGGAAAAACCATTCACTGGTGAGTGAGGTGCGAACAGATTTGCAGCTGTCTGCTGACAGAGGGATTTTTGCAGCTCGGCGTACACATGCAATCGCATACTTGCACGGCGAATATACACTCCCCTTGGGCGATGACTATTTGAACGAAGCACAACAAATTTAGTAGCCCAGCGATCAGGTCTGAATCACCCCCACAGTCTCATGGCACCTGGTGCGCAGAGAGGGGCTGTTTGGCGTGACTGCAGCAATAGTGTATAAGGACACATCTGTATGTGTTAATTGTTTTGGATTGTTCTTGTCGTTAAATTAAAAACTTTAAAACTTTTCTATAAATAAACTCATTTGAAAATACAAATAAAAATACATGAACCTGGTCTTTGCTGGTTAAATTGTTACAATGTATTATTAAAAGTACCTTCCAATATTTATTCTTTGAAATACAGGCCAGCCTCCAAAGTGTGGGTTGGATGTATTGGCTAGTCCTTCCGAGATACCAGAAACCCCATCACCTCCAGTAAATACGCTGTTTAATACCTTAAATCAAAAATCAATTCTTTATAAACACAATTCCAGTCTCATGTTTTGTACTGGATACAAAATTAGCAGAAATCCTGCCACACCCTCTGGATTGCTGCGATGGGTGTGTAAAAGGGGATGTCACACTATCTCCAAAGGAGCATACACAAGAAAAAAAAGGGGTACTACCACCTATACGCGCTATCCAACACAATACATAAATGATACAGTGAATGATGTACAGACAATGTATATCAATGATGGATATCCCAAATGATGTAAAAATATAAATAGAATCATGTGGAATAATCAAGAGGGAGATGTTCTTTTAGATTGAAGGAAAAATTCCACGGAATACACACCGTTTTCACGTTGACGAGGAATGATCAATGTTCATGAGGGTTTCTGTTTCAGTCAAATGTTCATTTGGTAGAAGTCAATGGAAAGGGACTCTTCCAAAATTGGTATGAGTTTCCTCAAAAATATAAACAGTAGAGAAACCAATGGTGTAGTATGTCTAAGTCGATATGTAAAAAACAGGTGATGGTGGAAACTGAGAATATTCTAAACAGTTGAAAGAATCCCAACGTACCCAACTTACGTCAGTACGTAAGGGGATCCTCATAAGGTATCTTTAATGGATAGAAGGAAGTGAACACTTGAAAGGGAATATCCTAGGAAGCAGAAAAGGATTTTCCACGGGGTGCACACCCGTGGAATTTTTCCTTCACTCTCAAAGAACATCTCCCTCTTGATTATTCCACAGGATTCTTTTTAGATTTTTACATCATTTGGGATATCCATCATTGATATACATTGTCTGTACATCATTCACTGTATCATTTATGTATTGTGTTGGATAGCGCGTATAGGTGGTAGTACCCCTTTTTTCATGTTTTGTACTGCCTGACTCCTACCTACAAGCTGCAGCATGTCCTTTATAATAAGACAATGGGGGTCATTCCGAGTTGATCGCTAGCTGCCGTTGTTCACAGCGCATCGATCAGGCTAAAAATCTGCATTTCTGCGCATGCACTGCTATGCGCACGCGGTGTACGGGTACAAAGGCTTTTGTGGTTTTGCACAGGTTCTAGCGATGTTTTCATTCGCACTGGTGGCCACTAGAAGATTGACAGGAAAGGGGCGTTTCTGTGTGTCAGCAGACCGTTTTCAGGGAGTGCTTAGAAAAATGCAGGCGTGCCAGGAAAAACGTAGGCATGCCAGGGAAAACACAGGCGTGCCAGGGCGAACGCTGGGTGGGTGTGTGACGTCCAAAGCCAACCCTCCAACGTTAGAATCAACGCACACGAAGAGTAAGTTCAGGGCTGGTCTTGTTTTGCACAAAATGTTTTTGCAGGCGCTCTGCTGAACAGGCGTTCGCACTTCTGCAAAGCTAAAATACACTCCCCGGTGGGCAGCGACAATGCATTTGCACGGCTGCTAAAAACTGCTAGCGAGCGATCAACTCGGAATGACCCCCAATATACAAATGGCAAAAGGGTTGAGCAGGGCCTGTCTATTTACTGTATAGGCAGCTTTAATAGCAGACTGATAAGTGAAGCTGGAAAATAAAGCTACAGGATGTGTTAGGCATTCATTATTTTTGCTTTGATTTGTTTTACATTTATGTTTATAAAGTATAATTCTAACTAAAAAATAAGTACATACAATGAAAGGAAGCATTCATGAGTTTGCATTGCTCATTAATTGACCTTTCACCACTTTGCAGGTAAATTAAGTGATAGTTATGCAACATAAGTCTCAAGTGAGACCTTTTATCTTCTAAGCGTGATATGTTTACATAAGCAGGGAATTTTAATAATTACGAAGGAAACTGCTTTCTATGACTGATTTCTTAACAGTATTCTTTTCATAAGAAACTACATTAAAAAGCAAACATTTTCTTATGGTATTATGCTTGTAAACTATGTGGCTCCTTGTATCTTTATTTCACTTTGTTGGTTATGTTTTTTATGTATTATTATGGTAATTATGTGCTAACATGGTACATCAGTTACACACTGTATTATATTGTCACTTACTTGTTTTCTGTACTACTTTATGCGGTCCCTTATGTAATGCACTTTCTATTTTCAGCATGACACATCGTACAGGACATGTTTTCATGCTGCACAATATGATTACTGGCCCTCATTCCGAGTTGATCGCTCGCAAGGCGAATTTAGCAGAGTTGCTCACGCTAAGCCTACGCCTACTGGGAGTGTATCTTAGCTTCTTAAAATTGCGACCGATGTATTCGCAATATTGCGATTACAAACTACTTAGCAGTTTCAGAGTAGCTTCAGACTTACTCGGCATCTGCGTTCAGTTCAGTGCTTGTCGTTCCTGGTTTGACGTCATAAACACACCCAGCGTTCGCCCAGACACTCCCCCGTTTCTCCGGCCACTCCTGCGTTTTTTCCGGAAACGGTAGCGTTTTTATCCACACGCCCCGAAAACGCTGTGTTTCCGCCCAGTAACACCCATTTCCTGTCAATCACACTACGTTCGCCAGAGCGAAGAAAAAGCCGTGAGTAAAAATACTATCTTCATTGTAAAATTACTTGGCGCAGTCGCAGTGCGAATATTGCGCATGCGTACTAAGCGGAATTTCACTGCGATGCGAAGAAAATTACCGAGCGATCAACTCGGAATGAGGGCCACTGTGTGTACATGTGCAACAGGTAAATAATAGGTGGAAAGGTCTGTGTAGGTGTCGGTGGACGTACCTGGAGTCTTCAACTGGGATCGCCTCTTGGACCGGATCTCACTGCTGGAACCCTAGGCAGAGGTGTGAGGAGTCCCAACCCCAGAGGACCCAATATATAAGTCACCACACATTAGAACGGTGACATAAAGATTTATTATTCGGGAACAAAGATGATCACTGCTGTATTCTAACTTTCAGTTAAGAATTAGGGAAGTATTCTCCTTTACAGTACAATATCAAAGTATAATTGCGTCAAAAGCTCAGCATCAATTAATATGCAACCAAAATGGATAAACTACATATAACAAATGCACTGCACAGTATAGGTATTCCCATTGTGTGGTAAGTATAAAGATCTGGTATAACATGGGAACATGCAATTCACTATTCTACTCATAAGGTATTGCTTAGTACTAGCTTTCTGTGTCCACTAGGTGACAGTTTGTATCTCTCTATACACGGCAGAAGTGAAGCGCAGTCAATAAACATTAAAATAGCAATAAGCCAAGCCATTCAGTCTTGGACGCAGAGAAAGCATGCTGTTGCGGGTTACGAAGGTTAAACAGAATGCAAGTTCACAGTTTGGTTACTTAACACTTGTCAACGATTGTAAGCGGGTAGCTGAAATGTGGCACTAACAGTAGCAGTCATTAGCAGCATATACATATAACATAGGGGGTCATTCCGAGGTGATCATAGCTGTGCTAAATTTAGCACAGCTACGATCATGAACTCAGACATGCGGGGGGATGCCCAGCACAGGGCTGGGATGCCCAGCACAGGGCTGGTCCGCTCCGCATGTCAGTGCCGCCCCTCCCCCGCAGAAGTGCAAAGGCATCGCACAGCGGCGATGCCTTTGCACTTCAAGAGTAGCTCCCGACTAGCACAGCTTTAGCATGCTGGCCGGGAGCTACTCATCGCTCCCCGGCCTGCAGTGGCTGCGTGTGACATCACGCAGCCGCTGCGGGCCACTCCCCGCACGGTCCAGCCACGCCTGCATTGGCTGGTCCGCGCCCACGAAACGGCGGCCAAACGCTGCTGTTTCGCCCCCTCCTGCCCATCGATCGTAGCGCAGCAATGGGTGGCCATGCGCCGCATGCGCAGTTCTGACCTAATCGCTATGCTTGGGTCAGAATGACCCCCATAGTTCCGTAGTGCGGAGTAGCAAAATTTATCATAGTCATAAACGCGGAGTAGCAAAGTTCTGTTATTATAATGCAAGCTGTATTATCCTCTGTGTCTCTGCTTAACTGAATCTGCAGGTAAGTCAGTCGTCTATTAACATGCAGGCAGTAAGATTCAGTTTAAGCACATGAGGTAAACAATTGCAGGCAAGTGGGTTTAGCAGAAGCAAGCAGACAGATTTTGGCAGTTGGTAGAGGGAGTACAGCTTCTAACACATTTCTGCCCACAAATAAGCGCACAAGCAGTTAGAATCTCCAACAGGGTCCTCAGTTCTGTCATAGTAAGCAAGGAGAAATTAGAAAACTACTGTTCCTTTTACACACAAGCCTCTTGTGTTACAGTATTTATAAAGGAGTGGATCTCTATGCTGAGTGCTCGTGCTCGATCTCCGGCTCTTATCTGGTCAGCGGGAGGCGGGCGGTTGATCTGCTGCGGCACCCGTTACCTCAGTCCCAGCGGCCGTGCATCTTTCTCTCGTCACCACTGTGGGACCCAACTCCTCTCAGCGGATCTCCTCTCGCTGCAGCGACTCTCCTCAGCGCGAACCTCCATGGCAGCTTGGCTCCCCCTCAGCGCTGTCACTCCGCTATGACTCTCCACTCTCTCCATCTCCGCTCTGGTCCAGGCAACGCTGGTTGCTCCCCTCCGCGCAGCTCTCCTTAGCCGTCTCTCCTCAGCCGACTCTCCACAGCACACTGAGTGCCAACTCCGTCCCTACTTCTCCCACCTCACTTCATCCAATCCTCTCCGTCCCAGATTCCCGCTCTCCTCTCACATAACTGGACGGCCCCAGGGTCCTAGTGCTTGTCTGCTCACTGGTCCTGCTGATGTTTCCCAGGCAACAGCAGAAGGGAGTATTAACCCCTTCAGGTAGTAATTGAAGCTCAGTAAGGGAAAATTAGTGAACCTTACTCATATCTTGTCCAGTCCAACAGTTGCCAGCAATGTACAACCTTTGTAATACAAATTAAGGGGGTCCAATTCAGAGTGTCACATATTACTCGTTAAAACCATGCGTGTCCTCACGCAATGTTGCCAAAGCAAAAGTTCTGAGCCACAATTTTTCAATTACACACTCCAGTCTTGGATGTAGCACAACAACAGGGAGCATAAGCAAGATACTCAAGGCAACTACATACATATCACATTATACTGTATACATTTACATGAGTATTTATCTACAAGTACAACAATTAGCAGTATATATCAAAGCATCTTAATCGCGGTACCTTAGAGGTAACCAGGGGCGGATTGGGAACAAAAAGCGGCCCTGGAAAAATTTGTACTAGTGACCCTACATGGGCAGCACCAGAGGTGTAAGGTCTAGCCATGGGCCATGGCAGCAGCACCCTCCCCCCAAGACTTTCCAGATAGTGGGCATGTCTAGCATCAAGGGGGAAGTTAAAAGGAAATAAAATTAAATATTATGAGCACATTATATGATACACCTTTAGAATTTAGGAAACTATATAATTCTTTAGAAAGATATATTTTCTTGCTTATTACACCAACCGTATCCCAATCACTATTCACTCAATCTTATATGTCAGCCAAGCAGGCAGACAGAGCATACACTAGATCATCTGCAATCACAGGCTAAGTGGCAAAGTAATTTTCATATATGCAAATTATTTTGCATCTTATTCATTATATCTATAAATAGGACCACACGTCCTCAAACAAAACAGGCCCCGCGGGAGCGTCGGCCCACCGGGAATCTTCCCTGTAAGCCCTGTGGCCAATCCGCCTCTGGAGGTAACTTATCTCTTGTACTGAAACAAAGTTTTTCCCCAGCGCACTGGACAGAATATGATAATACTTAAACACTTAACGCAATAAATTTACTTCGTATTCGGAATTCTTTTCAAATTTATTTTATTGAAACCATCAGGGTGATAGGATTTTCAGTTTAAAAACCACATATGGGTATACCTGTGACTATCTATTACCGGTAAACATGGACATGACAAGAACAAACATGAAACATATAGTGGGAGGTAAAAAATCAAAGAGTAATTATCATTTGATAATTATGCCCCACAGTACTTCAGTGGTCTCCAGTACATAGGTAAGTAAAAATTAAAAAATAGACGAGACACGCTAATTATCGGCTTACTCTCTCTATGGGAATTAATTAGGTCACTGCTGGTAACTTTCCAGGAGTAATCCTGCAGTCCAGTGCATTTAAAAAGTCACTAATAAGGCACTTATAGAATTTCCCTTCCAAATGGAAATACCTTCAAAGACGTCCAAAGAATGTCCTGCACGCGGGAGATTACCTTCAGAGACGTCCAAAGAATGTCCTGCACGCGGGAAGGCACCCTGGCTGTGTAGTCCTCCGTACTGATGAGCGGGGTCCGGAGTCCGCCGGCGGAAATCCCGTGCACGCTGCCTGTAGCGCTACACGGCGTTGCTCGGGATCGATGTTATCTGCGATCTACGCGTTTCACCTGAAAAGGCTTCGTCAGGATAGCAGAATACTCGCTCCGTCTTCCTTCACCAGTTAAATAGAGCATCTGGTTGTAGTTTCCTTTTCCTGTATGCGTTCCAAAAGGGGATTTTGCGTTCCACTATGCACTTCCTGGTCCCAAGAGGTATTCATATCTAATCCCTTTTACTGGCTATCTGAATATATGGAGTCCATCTGAAAAGGGGCAAAATCGCACCACCACCACCACCACATAAAATCCCCCCCCCCCCCTTCTTTCCCCCTCATCCCCGACCCTTCTTCCTTTTTCTTGGAGTATTTTCATTGGAAATATAATTATGGTAGGAAGATATAAATTTTAAATATAAAATAAATATATTTATTTATTTTTTAAATATATATTTTTAGGGTGTAGGTAAAAAATTCTCCGACATTATGTGATATTATAGTAATCTGTTTTTTATAAAAATGTATTAAAAATATTATAGGTAAATTGTTTTTATAAGCACTGTATAATGTTGGTGATTTTATGTGGTGGTGGTGGTGGTGCATCTTTGTGCTTCACCGCATTCAGTTTCCGATAGTCAACACAGAATCTGAGGCTGCCATCCTTCTTTTGCACAATCACTAATGGTGCTGCCCATGGACTATGACTCTCACTTATCACACCATCTCATGTATCATTTCTCACTAGCTGGTACATGGCCAGTTTTAGAGGCCTGTGTCTTTCCTTAACTTACAGGTTGGTTCCAGTAGGGATGGTATTGCTGAACTCCCTCAGCCTTTCCGAAGTTTGATGGGTGATGACTAAAGGCTTTGGCATTCCTGCGCACAACCTGAAGTACCCCCTCATGCTGACTCTCTGAAGTATCTGGACCGCCGATCTGTACTTCACTCCACCATGGAGCTTCACCAGTGGTCATACTTGTCTGGCCAGCCACCGCTCTCTTGGGAATCTTAGGGAGAACCTCACCAAAGACATCTTGAAAATCAACAAGAATGACTCTAGCCACCGGGCAGTGTCTAAACAATCGAACTGAACAGCTATGCGGGTTTAATATCCGGACAGGTATTCTGCTTCATGTCACTTTAGCCAGAGTTTGAGACGAACAGATGCTGTCCATCGAAGTTTCAGGGTTCTAGGATTGCCTCATAATCTCACCCTCCAGAGCTAATTTGGGCCTTGCACCACACTACGTGCTCAGAATTTGGTCACAGGATGACATGTTGACGATCGGTGATTCTCACCTTTTCAACTTCTCCCCTTGTATTGGTGACTCTCAAGCAACCTGACTGTCTGCTTTAGAGTCTTCTGCTCCATTGGGGATGCAGACCGCATTTCCAATTTAAGAGCCTCCACCAATGCATCTGGGCAGTTCTTTAAAACGTTCATCCCTAAGATGAATGGGGGTAGATATTCATTGTATGTAGTGGTGACCAGACACCCTTGCCGCTCCATGTTAGCCTTGCTGAAAGTTAGTTCAGCCTGCCAATAGCCACGGAACTTGATTTGCTGTCCATTACTGGCCAATAGGTGTAACCAGGTATTCGGTGGGCTTACTATCTCAGATTTATCCCAGTGTCTCTGAAACTCTGCAAGCTGGATCATCATCACCTGTGAGCCTGTGTCCATAAGAGCGGACACCTCTACCCCATTAACTTGGATCTTTAGGTGGGGAAACTCTCCGACATATCGAGGACAGTACCCTGGCTATGATGGACCTACTGATGCATCTACTCCCGAGGGTCAGTCCCTCGCCTCGGGGTCAGTTCAATTAAAGACTCATTGGGACACTGCCTCTTGATGTGTACACTCTGTTTGCACCGCCTTCATGTAGGTCTTCCTTGGGCATCAAATTGATCCGTGGGGCGTCGCCCCAATTCATGTGGCACATCCCACTGCTGTCGTCATTTGCTGCCTTCATCCCGGTGCCATCCCTTGCATTTAGCTTCAGCCTGTTCCAGCCGTATTTCTTTTAGCTTTCATCAACTCGTTGATGACACTGGTGAGCGCCCTCACTTGGTCTTGACCAACTTGTAACTGTTGCACAGCAGTTCCTCTTGAGACAAAGGGTTCGACCATCAGACTTAGTTGTGAGTCTTCATGCTCTCCACTCTCAAGTGGCCCCGACACAGTCCCATACTCGACATCTGTATTTTGATTAAGGCTTAAGATGTCCATCATTGCCTCCTTGAAGTCTGAAAAACTGCAGACAGGGTTTTGATGCTTACACATCAGCAACTGGGCTCTTGTTGCTTCCCCTCTGGCTCCTTCTATGAGTAAATTTATCTTAGTCTCATCTGCTTCCTCAGCCTCCCTTGGATCTCTGGCCTGTATCGCCCGCATGGCTTCTCATAGCCCCAGTGTGAACGCTCATAGGGATTCATGTGGATGTTGCTTCCAGGCATAGAGACGAACCTTTAACTCTGTAATTGTCTGTAAGTTGAAGATACCAGCCAACCTATTCAAGATGCCGTCAGCTGTCTTTCACTCTTCATCAGACCAGGATCTTACTTCCCATAATGCTGCACCCTTTAGTTGCCCGAAAATGACCTCCGCTTTTTGTTCCTCGTTAAGGGGGTACAGCCTGAACATAGATCTTAATTTTTCTTTAAATTCCTAAAAAGAACTCGTGCCAGCTGTCATAGTATGTCCCAAGTAAATGGGAAGCCATGGGACCCCAAAATAATAAGGCATCGTGATGGTGCAGCCTGTGATGTTGCAGCTAGTGGTGACTGGCCGGGTGAAGTGGGTGGCCTTCTTCTGCCTGTGGTTGATGCAGGCATCTGAGGTTCCTCTGGTTACAACATCCTAAATCCTGTTCATGACACCAAATTGTAACAGGTAAGTATAGGTGTAAATGTCTGTGCAGGTGTCAGTGAACGTACCTGGAGTCTTCACCTGGGATCGCCTGTTGGACCAGATCTCACTGCTTGAACTGTAGGCAGAGGTACGAGGAACCCCAACCCCGTATGTTCCAACACATAAGTCACCACACGTTAGGACTGTGACATAGGGGGTCATTCCGAGTTGATCATAGCTGTGCTATATTTAGCACACCTACGATCATCCTCACTGACATGCGGGGGTACTCCCAGCACAGGGCTATCTGACCCCGCATGTCTGTGCTGCCCCCCCCCCCCGCAGAAGTGCAAAAGCGGGAGCTACTCATCGCTACCCGGGCCACAGCGGCTGCATGTGACGTCATGCAGCCGCTGCGGCCCACCCCCCATTCGGTCCAGCCACGCCTGCGTTGGCCGGACCGCGCCCAGGAAACGGTGGCCAAACACTGTCACTCCATGGTGACTCTCCTTACTGCACGAAGCTCTCTCCGTCTCTGCTCTGGTCCAGGCAGTGCTGGTCGCTCCCCTCCGCGCGGCTCTCTTCAGCAGGCTCTCCACAGCACACTGAGTGCCAACTCCACCCCCTCGTTCTCCCGCCTCACTTCATCCAATCCTCTCCGTCCCAGATTCCCGCTCTCCTCTCACGTAACTGGATGTTCCCAAGTTCCTAGTGCTTGTCCACTCACTGGTCTTGCTGACATCTCCCAGGCAACAGCAGAAGGGAGTGTTAACCCCTTCAGCATTAACAGGATGGGTAGTAATTGAAGCTCAGCAAGGGGAAAATTAGTGAACCTTACTCATGTCTTATCCAGTCCGACAGTTGCCAGCAATGTACACCTTTTGTAATACAAATTAAGGGGGTCTAGTTCAGAGTGTCACACATGTCTCCATGACAACCGATGCCTCGCCCCTGTGCATCCGGGGATGTACGATGTCACTTTTGGTGTGACGTCATGCACGCAATCAGAAGTGTGGCACCAAATCTGGACCTGGAGCGCGGGAGACAGCGGAGATGTTCTTACACGTGCTAAGTATTTAAATCACTTGTTGCACTATGTTTTATATGTCCTAATGAAGGGGAGTAAACCCTTAAATGTAGATATATATATTACAGTTATGCGCCAACCCCCGTGTTTTGGTTTTGGTGTTAGATCTGTATCTCCCTCATGTTTTGGATCTGTATTTGATTTTGCCAAAACTGCCCTTGTGTATTTTGTCAATGAATCATAAAAACAGCTAAAATCACAGAATTTCTTTTTGTTCCTACAGTATTATTAACCTCAATAACCTTAATAACATTTATTTCCAGACTTTTACAGTCAATTTCTGAAGACAGGGAGAGGCAGTGGGTGATGTCAGGGAATGGGTAACAGGGGAAGGCAGTGGATGGTGCCAGGGAACTAATGAAAGGGTGAGGCAATGGGTGATGCTAGGGAATGGGTGACAGAGCAAGGTAGTGGGTGGCACCAGGGAATGGGTGACAGAGAGAGGCAGTGAGTGACACCAGGGAATGGGTGACAGGGGACCACAGGGGGTGGGGCCAGGGAATGTGTGACAAGAAGAGGTAGTGGTTCATGCCAGGGAATGGGTGACAGGGAAAAGCAGTGGGTAGCACCAGGGAATGAGTGACAGGGAGAGGCAGTGCGTGATGCCAGGGAATGGGTCACAGGGGATGGCAGTGAGTGATGCTATGGAATGGGTATCAGTGGAAGGCAGTGAGTAGTGCCGGGGAATGGGTAACAGAAAGAGGCAGTGGGTGACACCTGGGAATGGGTGACAGAGAGAGGCAGTGGGTGACACCCAGGAATGGGTGAAAAGGGAAGACAGTTGGTGGTGCCAGAGAATGGGTGAAAGGGAGAGGCAGTGGGTGAGACCAAGGAATGGGTGACAGGGAAAGACAGTGGGTGATGCCATGGGGAAGCAGTGGGTGATGCCAGGGAGAGGCAGTGGGTGATGCCAGGGAGAGGATGATGTGGACAGACAGTGGGTGACAGGGAGAGGGTGACAGGAGAGATAGGTGACAGAGAGAGATAGTGTGATAGAGAGGCAGTGAGTAACTGGGAGAGGGTGATGGGGAGAGGCAGTGGGTTATATATAGGGGCACTGGGCTAGATGGAATGGGTCTATGAGATGGTGGTGGGAGGGGGGAACACTAGTCTGAAGTAGGGGATAGAGTGGTTGAATGCGGGGAACACTGACTGGACTGGCTGGTGGGGTTCTTGCTGAGGGGCAGTTAGATGGGGCAGTGAGCTGGTTGGGGGAGGATAGGGTGGAAACACTAGGGAATCAGGGTTGTAGAAACTGGGATGGGGGAGTCAGTGAGATGGTGGGGATCACTGAGCTGGATGGGGGACACTTTGTGAATGGGGCACTGGGCAGCATGCAAGGGGGTAGTGAGACAGGAATGGGAGGGTGTAACACTGGGATGAATGTGTGGGATCAATGTGACTTGACAGGCTGGAGGGTTCTAGTGAGAAGGGAGAATTAGGCTGGTTGGGGAGGAAAGGCAGGGAGACACTGGGCTGGCAGTGTGGGATACACTGGGAAGGTAGTCAGTAATGGTGGGGACACTGGGTTGGAGAAGGGCAGACACTGGGATGGGGGACAGTAATGGTTGGTACACTGGGATGGCAGGATGAGAGACACTGGTATATGGTCAGTAATGGTAAGGACACTGGGCCAGGAGAATGGGAGACACTGGGATGGGGGATCAGCAATGGTGGGGATACTAGGCTGGAGAAGGGGCTGACACTGGGATGGGAGCACTGACCTGCTGCTGTTTTCTGCCTGGCCTTGTGCACTTATTCTCCTGAGCAGCCATTCCTGCATCCTCTGACATGCTTCATCCCCCGCTTTATCAACTATGCACTGCCAGTGCTGTGCAGAGCTCTGTTACCCGGCACAAGGTCCATCTCTCCCTGCCTCATTTTCTGAATGTGCCAGGACCTGGTCCCCGCACTCCACCCCAGCTGTGTTAGGCAACCCTGCACAGCAGTATGAGCTCTTAGAGTCCCTCACTGGAGGGTCTTCACCAATAGCAGTGACCCGCTGTTCCCTTAGTGCATGCAGACACACCGGTACTTAATCCACTCCCTGGACTTAACCTCTAAACAGTTAGAGCTAATAAAGTTGTCAGGGAACCGCAGAATTTGCACAGTGGTGTGAGGTGGCAGGAGCGGATAAGGCAAATTTAGACTAAATCCTGATGACTAACAGGGTTCAGAAACTGATGGCAAACCACCATAAATAATGTGATTGCTAGTGGTGCAATTACTGGACTAATCACTAGGATACCCACACAGATGGAAATGAAGGGTAATAGCCAGAGGGTGTAAACTAGGAACAGTCACAATAATACGCCTCAGCGGCCAGATAGATGTAATAATAACGAGGACTTAACTTCACTGGATGACTGGATTCCTGGGACAGGCATGGGCAGCAGCTGATCAGAAGCTAACAGGATGCACACGGACTGGGTCTGGGAACCATAATGAATCTTTCCACAGGGAACTGATTGGGATCTTCCTATACTGGTAATCCAAACGGAATCTTCCTGAAGCTGGTAACTAGGCTGGATCTTCTGGCAGGGTAACAGAACAAGATCTTCAAAATGAGTTCACAAAGCAGAGTCTTTCAAACTGGCTTGCTTGGTCAAATGAAGTGCTCCAGATAAGCTATCACTGAGACAGACTGTTCAAGAGGAGACCTATTTAAAGGGAGTTGATTACCAAATTGAAAACAGCTAAATGCTGCAAACGCAGCCTGCTTGATTACAGCCTAGCACCTGTCACAGTGAAAATCAGCCCAGTCTGCTGCAATTTCTAACAGTCCAGATCCAAACAGCAACCTGAAACAGCCAGCTAAATATGCGGCGTAACTGTCACTAAATGACAGCCGCGATGGCAGCCTGTGACAAGCTGTCATATACAGGCTGCAGCCACTTCCAGGGGAGCCCAGGATAGCCCTGACAGCCTGCACCCATGTGGCCAGCTAGTTGCTGCTGCACTTAGTAAATAAAATAAATAAATACATATAATTTTAAAAATCTTCTAAAATGACAGGGGAGTACATAATGTCAAAGTGGAAAAATATTGTAGTACATACACCACGTACTAACCACACACACATGCCCGCTGCGCGAGCATTTGTTCTGCCGTGCGTGCACATATCCGCAATTTGCGTATGATCGCTCCCGCGGTCCTGCGCGTGGTATGGGTATTTACGGCGGAGTTTGTGAGCGCATAGAGGGTTATCAAAACATTACATATTTAATCCAAATAGTGCACATTGTACACATAGCCCCCTGCACCACATCAGCAAGTATCAACAGTTTCAATGATTCCAGGACTAGGGGGTTCACTTTTGCATGATAGGAAGGGACAGACTAAGGTTATAAGGTGATGTCTAGTATCCAGCTGTAGGGTATTTTAAGGGTAACATTCCGGTGTTGGTTAGAGGAAGATCGCATGTTCCTGCGTATAGTTATGTGCAGAAGTAGAATATAGATATAAACTGTATTTACTGTATATTATGTATGCGGCGGGAATCCAGAGGAGACCACCCACAAGAGCAGTTGAGAAAAACATCACCCACCTTTTCAAATCAACCTATGACCTCTCCTGTAATGTAAAGATGCATCTCTGTGTCCAATGGACAAAGGGATTACAGTATCCATTGTATTGCTTTTGGAAGTAGTGTATAAAAAGCCTGTTGCTGCCTGGCCGGTCAGAAGACTCTTAACGCTATCTACCTGATTAGCGGAGGACTGGACCAGGTTGCGCAAGCGAATATTCTCACGTATGTACATTGACTGTAGCCATTTACTCTGTTGTATTTTGTAGTGTATAAATTGTATTGTTATCCCCTTCCAGATATATACGCTGAGGTTTCGGAGCCCAGTGTTTAACTACACATCGGTGTTGTGTCCTCTTTTCCCTGCTAGGCTTTAAAGCATATTACATTACCTAACTGTATAAGGTTTAAAAGTGTATTGATAAGGTGTGTACGCGCTGTGGGTACTTTGTACCGTCAGCGCTGCATAAGGTTTAAGGTGTAACATCATTGCAGTGCTTTGCTGCATAAGGTTTAAGGTTTAATATCATTGCATTGCATTACTACTAAGGTTTAAAGTATATCTAGAGTGTGTGCGCGCTGTGTGTACTTTGTACCCGCAGCGCGGCGTTTGTACGCTAAGTCCGTACAAGGTACGGGACTCTGTACGCAAATAGCGTACAAAGTTTGTAGCGTGTGTATTAAGTCTAGCGGCCGCAGCGGCTCCATGGTAAAAGTGTATTAAGAGGTATAGCTTTATGGTTTAAGATAATATCGACATTATCAATGCCCTGATGCACCCCCCCCCCCCCCGAATCCACCACTGTGTCAGTGTGTCTAGTTGTATACATATACATATGATAAGTTTATAGATGAGCTAATAGACATGTACTTGCATACAAAAAGGCAACACAATAGAGATAAATATGTTTTTTCCACTATAAAAGAAGTCCTAGGACGTGAGTAGAGATATATGCTGGACCACTTTTGCTGGTTTTGGTTTTTATTCAAAATTTTTGACTGGTTTTGGTTTTGCTTAAATGCTGAGACTGGTTTTATATTTGTATTTTGTATCTTTTTGTCACACCACACTTCATGCATTTTTTGCTCTATCAGATGTCTTTGTTATTATTTTACTTAAAAGTATATTTATTCAAAACAAACATAACATTAATAAACACAAAAATTACAATCAACAAAAAACATAGGAGGTCATTCCGAGTTGTTCGCTCGCAAGGCGATTTTAGCAGAGTTGCTCACGCTAAGCCGCCGCCTACTGGGAGTGAATCTTAGCATCTTAAAATTGCGAACGAAGTATTCGCAATATTGCGATTACACACCTCGTAGCAGTTTCTGAGTAGCTTCAGACTTACTCGGCATCTGCGATCAGTTCAGTGCTTGTCGTTCCTGGTTTGACGTCACAAACACTCCCAGCGTTCACCCAGACACTCCTCCATTTCTCCGGCCACTCCTGCGTTTTTTCCGGAAACGGTAGCGTTTTTTCCCACACGCCCATAAAACGGCCTGTTTCCGCCCAGTAACACCCATTTCCTGTCAATCACATTACGATCGCCAGAACGATGAAAAAGCCATGAGTAAAATTACTATGTGCATAGCAAATTTACTTGGCGCAGTCGCAGTGCGGACATTGCGCATGCGCATTAAGCGGAAAATCGCTGCGATGCGAAGATTTTTACCGAGCGAACAACCCGGAATGAGGGCCATAAATGCCATCAAAATCCTTACTTCTGGTATGCTAGTAACCTGGAGGACCAGCTGACTGAGAAGAAGCCTGGATTCTGAAGCCATTCCATTGGAACCAATAAGCACCACCTAGTATCATCTTGTGACTGTACACCCCCTCCCACCCCCTGTCCCACACACCCTCTCGGGGAATGGTACTAAACACCCCCCAAAACTAACACATGAATCCTATTTAACTAGGATCTCCTTACATATCCCTGACATTCGCATCCTCCTGAAAAAAAACAAAACATTGTTGGGCCTTTTTAATAACACATTGGGCCAAATGTAATAGAGTGAGAGTTTCAAAAAGTGAGAGAATTGGTAAGGTTTTGCACTTTTTTTTAAAGTGGCAATCATTTACCCAGCAAGATCAAGCTGGTTTTGCAGTGTAAATGATTGCCAATTACCAAGTCTCTCACTTTCTGAAACTCTCACTCTATTACATTTGGCCCTTTGTGTGTGAACACTCCAAGATAAGTCTTTGGAGATGTTAATACCCAGGAATTTAAACGACTCAACTGTCTCCACTTCCAGACCATTCAAAACTAACGCTCATAGGGGCTGTCTGTGCAATTTCCTAAAATCTATAATTTCTATGGTCTTTTTTACATTTAAAATTAAATTATTTTCTTGACTCCAAGCTTCCAAACTAGAGACCTCAGATCTATACTTTGACTCATTATTTTTACTAATTAGACCTACAATGGCATTATCATCAGCAAATGTAATAATATGAACTGAGTCCGAGCCCAAGATACAATCATAAGCAAACAGGGAGTACAACAGGGGGCTCAACACACATCCCTGAGGTATTCCTGTACTAATCATGAGCTTGCGTGATAGGAAATTGTGCAGTCTGACAGTCTGTGGCCTATTTGTCAGAAAATCCAGGATCCATTTACATACAAAGATGAGATCATTTACACATTAAAGACATCAGAATTACCGTATTAAAGGCTGAACTATAGTCCATAAACAGAATTCTTATGGAAGAAGTTCACTTACCCATGTGGATTCTAAATGGGTAAGTACTCGGTGAACTAAAGTAATGGCAGCATCATCCATTGATTTATTCCCCTTACACAGAGCCGGCCCTAACCAATATGATGCCCTAGGCAAGATTTTGGCTGGTGCCCCCTAGCACCACCGCTGGTTCCGCCTCTGACCTTGCACCTCTTTCCCATCACCCCTCAACCATAGCAGTCCTTATTTTGGTGTTTGTACCCCCTATATTTTAAATAGGAACAGTTCGCACATTTGGCGCACAGCCCAGAAAGGGGTGTGTTTTTGCTGGCATGGGGCATGGCCACACAATAGTAACCCCAATTCCAATTACACCACACAGTACCGCAACTTTTTCACATTTTATCATGCAATAGTGTCCATAATTCATATTGCATCCCACAGTAGTATCACTTTACCTTATAAATGTTACTCCTCACAGTAGAGCCCCTTATTCACATTACATCACAATGAATTGCTCCTTATTCACATTACACCACACCCTATTGCTCTTTATTCACATTAGACGACACAGTAGTGCCCTTTCTATACACAACGCCACATAGTAGAGCACCTTATACACATAATGCCACACATTAGTAATGCATTTATACACAATTCCACACAGTAATGCCCCTTACACATGAGACACATTAATGTCCTTATAAACATAATGTACCTTACACATTATGACAACCTTTATTAATGCCCTTTTACATATAATGTCCCGTACACATATGCTGCACATTATTAGTGCCCCTATACACATAATGACACACATACAGTAGTACCCTGTTACACATATGCCGCACATTATTAATGCCTTTATACACATAATGACGCACATAGTGCCCCTTTACACATATGTTGCACATTATTATAAATGCATTTTTACATGGCACACATAATGCTCCTTACACATATTCCGAACATTACTGCACAACCAACCCACTCACATGCACACAGCACTCACACTGCCACTAACACTGTAACCCCTGCCTCTGCTTGGATACAGATGTGTCCTCATAAATCTTGCCTCAATGCTAATATCGGGCACCTTTTTTTATGAAAATGCATCTTATTTGCATTGCTATGTGGCTGGGATGCACAAGCAGCTTCTGCTGATTAAACTGATATGCAGCATGCCTATATACTGTGTGAGACTGTGGCTGTATCTGCATATGAAATGCTACATACAGAATATAGGCATGCTGCATATCATTTTAATCAGCAGAAGCTGCTGATGCCCATAGACATATCAAATGCCCTAGGCAATTGCCTAGTTTGCCTATGCCTATGGCCGGCGCTGCCCTTACAAGCAAACTGGAAAGGGTCAAGATCAACTGGGATGCTTTCCTTTATATGTCCCTTAACTAATCTTTCTTCATTACAAGTAATGTTAAAGCAATTGGGCGATAATCATTTGGCCCACAGGTCTTACCATTTGTGCGCACAGCATGTAGCAAGGAAAAGGTTAAAAATCACCATAAAAAATCCAGCTAACTGCTCAGAACATTCCTTAATGACTTTTCACAGAATCCCATCTGGGTCGGGGCCTTACCTAACTTGGAACTGGCAAATCATTGTCTAACAGACAATTCATCCAGCACCAAGGGACCTTCATCCTCAGAGTTCTACCTTATTTACTAGGGAAACAACCACTCTGTCAAAACGGGAATAAAATATATTTAACATCTACCCAAAAGAGCTGTCAGCTTCTTTATCAGAATGGTGCTTATTTACAGTACTTTATAATCAGAAATATCATGAATACCATTCCACATACTTCTTGTGTCTTTATCCTTTTTAAAATTATCTTCAAAACTGACAGAAAAAGCCCTTTTTGTCTCTCGCATACCTTTCTTTCATTTTAATCGAGCAACTAAAAGCATTTTGATCACCAGATTTAAACACCTTATCCCTCTCCGCTGATAAGGTTAAAACTATACCATCAATCCATGGTTTGTCATTAGCAAAAGCTAGAATATGCCTTTTGATACAGATGGAGCCACACTATACGTTGCTCTGTCTGCACCGAAGCATGCCCACCAAGGCGCGTCTATCGCAGTGTCCTATTCACTGCAATAGGAGCATCTCTGTGCTCTCCCGTAGTGCGGCTAGGTGCCGGTAGAGATGAGCGGGTTCGGTTTCTCTGAATCCGAACCCGCCAGAACTTCATGTTTTTTTTCACGGGTCCGAGCGACTCGGATCTTCCCGCCTTGCTCGGTTAACCCGAGCGCGCCCGAACGTCATCATGACGCTGTCGGATTCTCGCGAGGCTCGGATTCTATCGCGAGACTCGGATTCTATATAAGGAGCCGCGCGTCGCCGCCATTTTCACACGTGCATTGAGATTGATAGGGAGAGGACGTGGCTGGCGTCCTCTCCGTTTAGAATTAGAATAGATTAGAGAGACACTTGATTTACTAATTTTGGGGAGCATTAGGAGTACTCAGTAGTGTACAGTGCAGAGTTTTGCTGATAGTGACCAGTGACCACCACTTTTATTTATAATCCGTTCTCTGCCTGAAAAAAGCGATACACAGCACACAGTGACTCAGTCACATACCATATCTGTGTGCACTGCTCAGGCTCAGGCCAGTGTGCTGCATCATCTATATATATTATATATCTGTCTGACTGCTCAGCTCACACAGCTTATAATTGTGGGGGAGACTGGGGAGCACTACTGCAGTGCCAGTTATAGGTTATAGCAGGAGCCAGGAGTACATAATATTATATTAAAATTAAACAGTGCACACTTTTGCTGCAGGAGTGCCACTGCCAGTGTGACTAGTGACCAGTGACCTGACCACCAGTATATAATATTAGTAGTATACTATCTCTTTATCAACCAGTCTATATTAGCAGCAGACACAGTACAGTGCGGTAGTTCACGGCTGTGGCTACCTCTGTGTCGGCACTCGGCAGCCCGTCCATAATTGTATATACCACCTAACCGTGGTTTTTTTTTCTTTCTTTATACATACATACTAGTTACGAGTATACTATCTCTTTATCAACCAGTCTATATTAGCAGCAGACACAGTACAGTGCGGTAGTTCACGGCTGTGGCTACCTCTGTGTCGGCACTCGGCAGCCCGTCCATAATTGTATATACCACCTAACCGTGGTTTTTTTTTCTTTCTTTATACATACATACTAGTTACGAGTATACTATCTCTTTATCAACCAGTCTATATATTAGCAGCAGACACAGTACAGTGCGGTAGTTCACGGCTGTGGCTACCTCTGTGTCGGCACTCGGCAGCCCGTCCATAATTGTATATACCACCTAACCGTGGTTTTTTTTTCTTTCTTTATACATACATACTAGTTACGAGTATACTATCTCTTTATCAACCAGTCTATATATTAGCAGCAGACACAGTACAGTGCGGTAGTTCACGGCTGTGGCTACCTCTGTGTCGGCACTCGGCAGCCCGTCCATAATTGTATATACCACCTAACCGTGGTTTTTTTTTCTTTCTTTATACATACATACTAGTTACGAGTATACTATCTCTTTATCAACCAGTCTATATATTAGCAGCAGACACAGTACAGTGCGGTAGTTCACGGCTGTGGCTACCTCTGTGTCGGCACTCGGCAGCCCGTCCATAATTGTATATACCACCTAACCGTGGTTTTTTTTTCTTTCTTTATACATACATACTAGTTACGAGTATACTATCTCTTTATCAACCAGTCTATATATTAGCAGCAGACACAGTACAGTGCGGTAGTTCACGGCTGTGGCTACCTCTGTGTCGGCACTCGGCAGCCCGTCCATAATTGTATATACCACCTAACCGTGGTTTTTTTTTCTTTCTTTATACATACATACTAGTTACGAGTATACTATCTCTTTATCAACCAGTCTATATATTAGCAGCAGACACAGTACAGTGCGGTAGTTCACGGCTGTGGCTACCTCTGTGTCGGCACTCGGCAGCCCGTCCATAATTGTATATACCACCTAACCGTGGTTTTTTTTTCTTTCTTTATACATACATACTAGTTACGAGTATACTATCTCTTTATCAACCAGTCTATATATTAGCAGCAGACACAGTACAGTGCGGTAGTTCACGGCTGTGGCTACCTCTGTGTCGGCACTCGGCAGCCCGTCCATAATTGTATATACCACCTAACCGTGGTTTTTTTTCTTTCTTTATACATACATACTAGTTACGAGTATACTATCTCTTTATCAACCAGTCTATATATTAGCAGCAGACACAGTACAGTGCGGTAGTTCACGGCTGTGGCTACCTCTGTGTCGGCACTCGGCAGCCCGTCCATAATTGTATATACCACCTAACCGTGGTTTTTTTTTCTTTCTTTATACATACATACTAGTTACGAGTATACTATCTCTTTATCAACCAGTCTATATATTAGCAGCAGACACAGTACAGTGCGGTAGTTCACGGCTGTGGCTACCTCTGTGTCGGCACTCGGCAGCCCGTCCATAATTGTATATACCACCTAACCGTGGTTTTTTTTCTTTCTTTATACATACATACTAGTTACGAGTATACTATCTCTTTATCAACCAGTCTATATATTAGCAGCAGACACAGTACAGTGCGGTAGTTCACGGCTGTGGCTACCTCTGTGTCGGCACTCGGCAGCCCGTCCATAATTGTATACTAGTATCCAATCCATCCATCTCCATAGTTTACCTGAGGTGCCTTTTAGTTGTGCCTATTAAAATATGGAGAACAAAAATGTTGAGGTTCCAAAATTAGGGAAAGATCAAGATCCACTTCCACCTCGTGCTGAAGCTGCTGCCACTAGTCATGGCCGAGACGATGAAATGCCAGCAACGTCGTCTGCCAAGGCCGATGCCCAATGGCATAGTACAGAGCATGTCAAAACCAAAACACCAAATATCATTAAAAAAAGGACTCCAAAACCTAAAATAAAATTGTCGGAGGAGAAGCGTAAACTTGCCAATATGCCATTTACCACACGGAGTGGCAAGGAACGGCTGAGGCCCTGGCCTATGTTCATGGCTAGTGGTTCAGCTTCACATGAGGATGGAAGCACTCAGCCTCTCGCTAGAAAACTGAAAAGACTCAAGCTGGCAAAAGCACCGCAAAGAACTGTGCGTTCTTTGAAATCCCAAATCCACAAGGAGAGTCCAATTGTGTCGGTTGCGATGCCTGACCTTCCCAACACTGGACGTGAAGAGCATGCGCCTTCCACCATTTGCACGCCCCCTGCAAGTGCTGGAAGGAGCACCCGCAGTCCAGTTCCTGATAGTCAGATTGAAGATGTCAGTGTTGAAGTACACCAGGATGAGGAGGATATGGGTGTTGCTGGCGCTGGGGAGGAAATTGACCAGGAGGATTCTGATGGTGAGGTGGTTTGTTTAAGTCAGGCACCCGGGGAGACACCTGTTGTCCGTGGGAGGAATATGGCCGTTGACATGCCAGGTGAAAATACCAAAAAAATCAGCTCTTCGGTGTGGAGGTATTTCACCAGAAATGCGGACAACAGGTGTCAAGCCGTGTGTTCCCTTTGTCAAGCTGTAATAAGTAGGGGTAAGGACGTTAACCACCTCGGAACATCCTCCCTTATACGTCACCTGCAGCGCATTCATAATAAGTCAGTGACAAGTTCAAAAACTTTGGGTGACAGCGGAAGCAGTCCACTGACCAGTAAATCCCTTCCTCTTGTAACCAAGCTCACGCAAACCACCCCACCAACTCCCTCAGTGTCAATTTCCTCCTTCCCCAGGAATGCCAATAGTCCTGCAGGCCATGTCACTGGCAATTCTGACGAGTCCTCTCCTGCCTGGGATTCCTCCGATGCATCCTTGCGTGTAACGCCTACTGCTGCTGGCGCTGCTGTTGTTGCCGCTGGGAGTCGATGGTCATCCCAGAGGGGAAGTCGTAAGCCCACTTGTACTACTTCCAGTAAGCAATTGACTGTTCAACAGTCCTTTGCGAGGAAGATGAAATATCACAGCAGTCATCCTACTGCAAAGCGGATAACTGAGTCCTTGACAACTATGTTGGTGTTAGACGTGCGTCCGGTATCCGCCGTTAGTTCACAGGGAACTAGACAATTTATTGAGGCAGTGTGCCCCCGTTACCAAATACCATCTAGGTTCCACTTCTCTAGGCAGGCGATACCGAGAATGTACACGGACGTCAGAAAAAGACTCACCAGTGTCCTAAAAAATGCAGTTGTACCCAATGTCCACTTAACCACGGACATGTGGACAAGTGGAGCAGGGCAGGGTCAGGACTATATGACTGTGACAGCCCACTGGGTAGATGTATGGACTCCCGCCGCAAGAACAGCAGCGGCGGCACCAGTAGCAGCATCTCGCAAACGCCAACTCTTTCCTAGGCAGGCTACGCTTTGTATCACCGCTTTCCAGAATACGCACACAGCTGAAAACCTCTTACGGCAACTGAGGAAGATCATCGCGGAATGGCTTACCCCAATTGGACTCTCCTGTGGATTTGTGGCATCGGACAACGCCAGCAATATTGTGTGTGCATTAAATATGGGCAAATTCCAGCACGTCCCATGTATTGCACATACCTTGAATTTGGTGGTGCAGAATTTTTTAAAAAACGACAGGGGCGTGCAAGAGATGCTGTCGGTGGCCAGAAAAATTGCGGGACACTTTCGGCGTACAGGCACCACGTACAGAAGACTGGAGCACCACCAAAAACTACTGAACCTGCCCTGCCATCATCTGAAGCAAGAAGTGGTAACGAGGTGGAATTCAACCCTCTATATGCTTCAGAGGTTGGAGGAGCAGCAAAAGGCCATTCAAGCCTATACAATTGAGCACGATATAGGAGATGGAATGCACCTGTCTCAAGTGCAGTGGAGAATGATTTCAACGTTGTGCAAGGTTCTGATGCCCTTTGAACTTGCCACACGTGAAGTCAGTTCAGACACTGCCAGCCTGAGTCAGGTCATTCCCCTCATCAGGCTTTTGCAGAAGAAGCTGGAGGCATTGAAGAAGGAGCTAAAAGGGAGCGATTCCGCTAGGCATGTGGGACTTGTGGATGCAGCCCTTAATTCGCTTAACAAGGATTCACGGGTGGTCAATCTGTTGAAATCAGAGCACTACATTTTGGCCACCGTGCTCGATCCTAGATTTAAAGCCTACCTTGGATCTCTCTTTCCGGCAGACACAGGTCTGCTGGGGTTGAAAGACCTGCTGGTGACAAAATTGTCAAGTCAAGCGGAACGCGACCTGTCAACATCTCCTCCTTCACATTCTCCCGCAACTGGGGGTGCGAGGAAAAGGCTCAGAATTCCGAGCCCACCCGCTGGCGGTGATGCAGGGCAGTCTGGAGCGACTGCTGATGCTGACATCTGGTCCGGACTGAAGGACCTGACAACGATTACGGACATGTCGTCTACTGTCACTGCATATGATTCTCTCAACATTGATAGAATGGTGGAGGATTATATGAGTGACCGCATCCAAGTAGGCACGTCACACAGTCCGTACTTATACTGGCAGGAAAAAGAGGCAATTTGGAGGCCCTTGCACAAACTGGCTTTATTCTACCTAAGTTGCCCTCCCACAAGTGTGTACTCCGAAAGAGTGTTTAGTGCCGCCGCTCACCTTGTCAGCAATCGGCGTACGAGGTTACATCCAGAAAATGTGGAGAAGATGATGTTCATTAAAATGAATTATAATCAATTCCTCCGCGGAGACATTGACCAGCAGCAATTGCCTCCACAAAGTACACAGGGAGCTGAGATGGTGGATTCCAGTGGGGACGAATTGATAATCTGTGAGGAGGGGGATGTACACGGTGATATATCGGAGGGTGAAGATGAGGTGGACATCTTGCCTCTGTAGAGCCAGTTTGTGCAAGGAGAGATTAATTGCTTCTTTTTTGGGGGGGGTCCAAACCAACCCGTCATATCAGTCACAGTCGTGTGGCAGACCCTGTCACTGAAATGATGGGTTGGTTAAAGTGTGCATGTCCTGTTTTGTTTATACAACATAAGGGTGGGTGGGAGGGCCCAAGGACAATTCCATCTTGCACCTCTTTTTTCTTTTCTTTTTCTTTGCATCATGTGCTGATTGGGGAGGGTTTTTTGGAAGGGACATCCTGCGTGACACTGCAGTGCCACTCCTAGATGGGCCCGGTGTTTGTGTCGGCCACTAGGGTCGCTAATCTTACTCACACAGTCAGCTACCTCATTGCGCCTCTTTTTTTCTTTGCGTCATGTGCTGTTTGGGGAGGGTTTTTTGGAAGGGACATCCTGCGTGACACTGCAGTGCCACTCCTAGATGGGCCCGGTGTTTGTGTCGGCCACTAATGTCGCTAATCTTACTCACACAGTCAGCTACCTCATTGCGCCTCTTTTTTTCTTTGCGTCATGTGCTGTTTGGGGAGGGTTTTTTGGAAGGGACATCCTGCGTGACACTGCAGTGCCACTCCTAGATGGGCCCGGTGTTTGTGTCGGCCACTAGGGTCGCTAATCTTACTCACACAGTCAGCTACCTCATTGCGCCTCTTTTTTTCTTTGCGTCATGTGCTGTTTGGGGAGGGTTTTTTGGAAGGGACATCCTGCGTGACACTGCAGTGCCACTCCTAGATGTGCCCGGTGTTTGTGTCGGCCACTAGGGTCGCTAATCTTACTCACACAGCTACCTCATTGCGCCTCTTTTTTTCTTTGCGTCATGTGCTGTTTGGGGAGGGTTTTTTGGAAGGGCCATCCTGCGTGACACTGCAGTGCCACTCCTAGATGGGCCCGGTGTTTGTGTCGGCCACTAGGGTCGCTAATCTTACTCACACAGCTACCTCATTGCGCCTCTTTTTTTCTTTGCGTCATGTGCTGTTTGGGGAGGGTTTTTTGGAAGGGACATCCTGCGTGACACTGCAGTGCCACTCCTAGATGGGCCCGGTGTTTGTGTCGGCCACTAGGGTCGCTAATCTTACTCACACAGTCAGCTACCTCATTGCGCCTCTTTTTTTCTTTGCGTCATGTGCTGTTTGGGGAGGGTTTTTTGGAAGGGCCATCCTGCGTGACACTGCAGTGCCACTCCTAGATGGGCCCGGTGTTTGTGTCGGCCACTAGGGTCGCTAATCTTACTCACACAGCTACCTCATTGCGCCTCTTTTTTTCTTTGCGTCATGTGCTGTTTGGGGAGGGTTTTTTGGAAGGGACATCCTGCGTGACACTGCAGTGCCACTCCTAGATGGGCCCGGTGTTTGTGTCGGCCACTAGGGTCGCTTATCTTACTCACACAGCGACCTCGGTGCAAATTTTAGGACTAAAAATAATATTGTGAGGTGTGAGGTATTCAGAATAGACTGAAAATGAGTGTAAATTATGGTTTTTGAGGTTAATAATACTTTGGGATCAAAATGACCCCCAAATTCTATGATTTAAGCTGTTTTTTAGTGTTTTTGGAAAAAAACACCCGAATCCAAAACACACCCGAATCCGACAAAAAAAATTCGGTGAGGTTTTGCCAAAACGCGTTCGAACCCAAAACACGGCCGCGGAACCGAACCCAAAACCAAAACACAAAACCCGAAAAATTTCAGGCGCTCATCTCTAGGTGCCGGATCGCCAAGCCATGCCGGGAGTGCACGTTTGTGATGGAGCCGCATTAGTTGAGCGCGGCTCCATCTGTAGTTGTACTCTCTATACAGCAGCCTACATAACCTAGTAACATAGAGGTAAGAGTATCAACATTTACATTATTATCATTCACCAGAGATTCTGCAATAAACAACCCCCAGTCAGTAAACTCCAGAGTATCCTGAAGTTTCAGCATAGCACCCTCTAGCCAAACTGTAATAGTGGTACTTGTAGGCCTAAACCACTGTAATAGGGTTCTATATGCTGGAACCAAGAATAAAGAAATATGATCAGAGTGACCAATGTTTGAACGTCTAAAAGTCATATAAGCATCCTTGATGTTGCAATAAACGCGATCCATCACATTTTCTCCTCTGGTAGGCTCGGATTGATAACATTTCGGTAAACCGACCTTCAATCTGGCCTGATTAAAATCCCCAACAACTAAAAAGACTCCATCAACATATTAGATTCCGCCTTAGTCATAGCAGCATGTAAGACATCCAATGAAGATTCCACATGAGTAGACGGCGGGATATGTACAGTGACTACAAGTACCACTAAGAATTCTCTTGGCAAATAAAAGGGTAGACACTTACCACTGCATATTCATCTTTTGCAGATCAAAAATTCTCAAAAAGACTAGCATCTGAACACCAGTTATAAAGCTCATTAGGTTTACATTTTCATGAGATTCTACAACATTATTCATACAAGATATGCGCTGAAATTTTTTTCAATTAGAATTTCTGCAATGTCTGCATGATATCAGATATTTTTTTGTACTGATCACCCCAAATAGCAGAAGTGCCATTACTTAATTCTACGTAGCCCCAGCCAGCAGAACCTCTCACCACTTATTCACTGCTGTTCCCAACACATAATATGGCAGCAGAAGCCACAGGATCACCGGGGCTAGTCAATGCCTAAAATCTTACCTATTACTAGAGATGTGCACCGGAATTCTTTTCAGGTTTTGTGTTTTGGTTTTGGATTCTGTTCCGCGGCCGTGTTTTGGATTCGGACGCGTTTTGGCAAAACCTCCCTTAAAAATTTTTGTCGGATTCAGGTGTGTTTTGGATTCGGGTGTTTTTTTTTCAGAAACCCCTCAAGAACAGCTTAAATCATAGAATGTGGGGGTAATTTTGATCCCATAGTATTATTGACCTCAATACCCATAATTTTCACTCATTTCCCGTCTATTCTGAACACTTCACACCTCACAATATTATTTTTAGCCCTAAGATTTGCACCAAGGTCGCTGGATGACTAAGCTAAGCGACCCAAGTGGGAGGCACAAACACCTGGCCCATCTAGGAGTGGCACTGCAGTGTCGGATAGGATGGCACTTAAAAAAATAGTCCCCAAACAGCACATGATGCAAAGAAAAAAAGAGGCGCACCAAGGTCGCTGTGTGACTAAGCTAAGCGACCCAAGTGGCCGGCACAAACACCTGGCCCATCTAGGAGTGGCACTGCAGTGTCAGACAGGATGGCACTTAAAAAAATAGTCCCCAAACAGCACATGATGCAAAGAAAAAAAGAGGTGCACCAAGGTTGCTGGATGGCTAAGCGACCCAAGTGGCCGGCACAAACACCTGGCCCATCTAGGAGTGGCACTGCAGTGTCAGACAGGATGGCACTTCAAAAAAATAGTCCCCAAACAGCACATGATGCAAAGAAAAAAAGAGGTGCTCCAAGGTCGCTGGATGGCTAAGCTAAGCGACCCAAGTGGCCGGCACAAACACCTGGCCCATCTAGGAGTGGCACTGCAGTGTCAGACAGGATGGCACTTCAAAAAAATAGTCCCCAAACAGCACATGATGCAAAGAAAAAAAGAGGTGCTCCAAGGTCGCTGGATGGCTAAGCTAAGCGACCCAAGTGGCCGGCACAAACACCTGGCCCATCTAGGAGTGGCACTGCAGTGTCAGATAGGATGGCACTTCAAAAAATAGTCCCCAAACAGCACATGATGCAAAGAAAAAAAGAGGTGCACCAAGGTTGCTGGATGGCGGTCGCTGGATGGCTAAGCTAAGCGACACAAACACCTCAATATCACAGGAATTAGTCGTTCTAATCAATGGTATTATTTATTGGTCCAAATCACTGGAAGAAAATGACAAAATCACTAGAATGAAAAGCCAGTATCACAGGAATTATTCATTCTAATCAATGGTATTATTGGTCCAAATCACTGGAAGAAAATGACAAAATCACTGGAATTAAATGGCAGTAATGTCGGGAATTATATCAAATGGCAGTACCACTGGACATAGACAGAAGTGTCAGACATGATGGCACTTTAAAAAAAAAATATTTTTTTATATGACAGGGACAAACCCATTGTCCTAACAATTGGCAGGGCTGATTAAACAAACAGCCGGGGGAGAACTCCTGAATCCAGTTTGTAACCCTGGGTAATAATTTTTATTACCTGGAATATAATTATAATCACTAAGGCTCCCCTGTAGTGATGTAGTTGAGATCCACCCCCCCAGTGGACCCCCACATGGAAGTCCTTCTGCGTCACGCTGAGGACACTAAGGGAGTAGAATCCAACCTCTGAACCTGTGCACCTGTAGAAGGTGCAGACTTTCTGCTCTTTCTATGGCCTAGCCTCGTGCAGAAGTAGGCCCTCCCAAATTTTCTCGATCTGGCAGCCCAAGGGGACTGCATCAGAGAAGCAGAGTTACGTCTTCTCACAGGTGGTGCTGCAGAAGGATTTGTATTCAGAGTGTCCCCAAGCGGTGTCTCACTTGCGAAGGGGAGGTACCTCTTGGATTCGGCGTCTGCGTTCCATTGGCGGATCCAGAGACCTCTGCGAGCCGCTACTGCCATGGAGGATGTTCTAGAATTCATCAGCCCAATGTCCCTCATGGATTTCACCATGAATTTAGCCGAATCCTTTATGTGACCTAGAATCAAGACAACATCGTCCCTATGGATTGTATCAAGGTCTTCTATTAAATTGTCTGACCATTTTAACATAGCCCTAGCTACCCAAGTGCATGCAATAGTGGACCTAAGGGCGGCTCCAGTAGCCGTGTAAATGGATTTTAGAGTTGTCTCTATCTTGCGGTCAGTCAGCTCCTTTAACGTGGCTGAGCCTGGTACAGGTAATGTAATTACCCCCGATGGCCTGGACACCGAAATGTCCATTATGGGAGGAATCTCCCATCTCCTTCTATCCTCCTCAGGAAAGGGATATGTCTTAAGTACTTTACTGGGGATTTGAAAAACCTCTTCTGGGTTTAACCAGGATCTTTCATATAGGGTATTCAACTCTTCCGAAACCGGGAATGTCACTAATGATTTTGCAGTTAGCATACAAGAATTTTCCTCTATTTGTATAGGTATTTCTAACACATCCCTAATGGCATTGATAAATTGCTGAATTTTATAGTCCAATCTATCATAGTGGCCCCCTCTAACTTCTGTGTCGATCCCTGTGTATCAGGAGCTGAGGGGATCCTAGATGAAATGGACTGATCCATATCTAGAGCATTCTTCGTGGCTTTTTTCCAGCAACTTAAGGGAGTATGCCCTAATGAACTCTGAGGAATCTTATTTCCTAGGCTATCCAGCCATTCTGTCTCCATCCTAATGGGATGAAACCACTCAAGGCAATCCTGAGTACCTGGTACAGACTCCTCTGAGGAAAACACCTCCACAACCTCCAAAACATTTTGTTCTGACGTGACACTGACCAGTGATACTGAGCACTGTTCAGGATACTTGAAGTGACATGGAGCTGCAAGATACAGCAATGGCCTACTGTACTGTACTACTATATATACTGGTGGTCGCCAAAATGCTGCACTGTACTACTATATACTGCTCACAACAATGCAGCACAGATATGGATACTTGAAGTGACACGGAGCTGCAAGTTACAGCAATGGCCTACTGTACTGTACTACTATATATACTGGTGGTCACCAAAATGCTGCACTGTACTACTTTATACTGCTCACAACAATGCAGCACAGATATGGATACTTGAAGTGACACGGAACTGCAAGGTACAGCAATGGACTACTGTACTGTACTACTATATATACTGGTGGTCACCAAAATGCTGCACTGTACTACTATATAGTATATACTGGTAACACAACAATGCAGCAGATATTGAGCACTGATAAGGATACTGTCTAGAATGGAGTCTGACACGGAGCTGCAAGATACAGCAATGGCCTACTGTACTATACTACTATAATATACTGGTGGTCACCACAATGCAGCACACTGAGCACAGATATTTGCAGCACACTGAGCACAGATATTGAGCTTTTCAGGCAGAGAACGTAGGCACGTCCTCTCCGCTCAATCTCCAATGCACGAGTGAAGATGGCGGCGACGCGCGGCTCTTTATATGGAATACGAATCTCGCGAAAATCCGACAGCGGGATGTTCGGCCTCGTTCGGGTTAACCAAGCAAAGCGGGATGATCCGAGGCTGCCTCGGACCCGTGTAAAACACGTGAAGTTTGGGGGGGTTCGGATCTCGACGAACCGAACCCGCTCATCTCTACTTATTACACACCTACTCTGTATGGCTTATCTGATGCTTACAAAATCTGATGTGCATGGGCAAATTACTTTGTATTCCTGTGTTACCTTTGGATAAATTCTATTAATATGAAAGCTGTGCCCGGTGCTCCCACATAACACGAAGCATACAGGAACCAAAGGTGCATCATTCCAGCCTGCTTAAATAAAGTATTGACATACAGCAGTCTGCTTATCAACATTGCGATCACAAATACTGTAGATTGCCATCAGGATACATACAATAAGTAAAACAGTCCTATTGCACCTTATAATCCCGCATCACCCACGTGTGTCGGTGCCATGCCGGAAATCAGACCCGATTCATGGTACACAGCCATAACATCTCGTGCATTTGCTCAATGCATGTCAAGGTACAATCCCATCACCAAGGCAACATTTATAACAAATCAGTAGACTGTCAAAAAACATGCAAATGATTTAAATGTGGCCCATGAATGGTACATAAACATATAGGGGGATATTCAATTGGTTGGAAAGTCAGTTGGGTGTCTGTTTTTCCCTATCTACTAGACAGAAAAAAAAACGGACACCCAACCAACTTTTCAAACATTTGAATTCCCCCCATATATAGCATAATAGCAGAACTGTAAGACATATTTTAAGGTCCTTGCCTCTCATCACAATGACACGAGGCAATGACCATATATATCAAAACAAATACTCTGTACCATTATACTATATATATATATATATATATAGAGAGAGAGAGAGAGAGAGAGAGAGAGAGAGAGAGAGAGAGTTAAGCAGCAAAAAAACCACATAAATATATCCTGTGAAATAGGCTGTGAATAAAATAAAATAAGTGCCACTGAACTTTACTTGTCATTTCGTGTTAAGTATGGCTAAAGTATGATGTAAATAATGTAGCAGATTAAATCATTGTAAGGAAGAATCAAACAGGAAACAAGCTGTGAATAAATTACATAGAGCTGGACAAGAACAGGAAACAATGTGGCAATCTGGATAGGACAAGAGAACAAATTCTAATTCATGAGAAAGGCAATCATGGAAATTACAGTAATATTGTTTTTTGTATTCAGGGAGTCTAACCAGCAATATCTATTTATCTTCAATATAAAACATGAGCTACATAATCTTATTCCAGGCAGGAACTGTCATGTTGCACTGCTCATCTCTTTTATAACATGCTGATCTACAAATCTCTTCCTGAAATATTTGCTGTATAGAGGTACTATCTCCATAGAAACAATGCTGGGTATATCGGTTATACATCATATAGGAAACTAAAATAATTATATAGACAGATCCATAGCTATGCAGCAAAATCACATAAACATTGTATTGTGAGGCAGGCGCTGTCTTCATACATTTCTGTGCAGTAAGTGTAATATATATATACCTAACTATAGTACTGTACACTTGAGTGTGTGTGCTTATATGCCCTATAGATTGTAAGGCTTCAAATAGGGCCCTTTTACTACTCTGTATTACAAGTCAATTGATGCAACCTTTATGATGGATTTGTAAAAGATTGCAATGTCTGCGGCTATTGGCCCTCATTCCGAGTTGTTCGCTCATTATTTTCCTTCGCATCGGTGCGATTTTCCGCTAACTGCGCATGTGCAATGTTCGCACTGCGGCTGCGCCAAGTAAATTTGTTAAGAAGTTTGGTATTTTACTCATGGCATTACGAGTTTTTTTCTTCGTTCTGGTGATCGGAGTGTGATTGACAGGAAGTGGGTGTTTCTGGGCGAAAACTGGCCGTTTTATGGGAGTGTGTGAAAAAACGCTGCCGTTTCTGGGAAGAAGCGGGAGTGGCTGGAGAAACGGGGGAGTATCTGGGCGAACGCTTGTGACGTCAAGCCAGGAACGAAACTGACTGAACTGATCGCAGTGGCAGAGTAAATGTCGAGCTACTCAGAAACTGCTAAGAAATGTCTATTCGCAATTTTGCGAAACTTTGGTTCGCAATTCTGCTAAGCTAAGATTCACTCCCAGAGGGCGGCGGCTTAGCGTGTGCACTGCTGCGAAAAGCGGCTAGCGAGCGAACAACTCGGAATGATGGCCTTTATGACACAGGCACATGAGTGAACAGGTGTCTGCATACGTCTTCTGAAAATCTCTGCTGCTGTGGGCATTCTGATAATCTGATCAGGCACAGGTTGTTCTCTGTGTACTCATTTCAAAGACAAATAGATGTGCAGCATAGGAAGACTAATAACAAAATGCACTGTGTCACTAGTCAAAATGTTACTTAAACACATACAATTATGCAAATGAAAAGTATCATCATTGAATGCTGGTCAAACAAGTTAATATTATGCACTGGAAGCTTGGACTAAGAATAAACAGTCTGAAGTAAAGATAGACAAAGCAACAGTGGGTTAATTTTTATATATATATATATATAAACTTTATATAGTACCTTGTATACGCCAGTAAATAACTGTGGTCTCTCATGGGGTGGTCTTCAGGTTGCCAGCGACCGGCCTCCCGACGACCACCATACTGGCACCAGAATCCCGACTGCCAGCATACCAACAACTTTTATCCCTCTTGGGGGTCCACGACCCCCCTGGAGGGAGAATAGAGTGGCGCGCGTAGTGCGCCACCGTGCCTGCAGCGTGGCAAGCGCAGCGAGCCTGCAAGGGGCTCATTTGCGCTCGCCCAACTGTCGGCATGCCGGTGGTCGGGAATCCGGCGCCGGTATGCTGGTCGCCGGGAGCCCGACCGCCGGCAACACATACTACACCCGTCTCATGAGGTCTTAATCTGGCTCTGACCTATAAACATGCTGCACAAAACATTGGTTCATTAAACATTGCAGATATTCTGCCTGCTTCTTGAGTTGGCGGCAAACCTGTTTACTGTTACAGCTAAAGCTGTATATGCTTTGTATGCTGATATTGTTGCCAACATACTGTAAATTGGTTACTTTTTAACTCAACTTGTAGTCAGGTTGGTGTCAATAGACAGTAGATTTCATTACTCACAGGGTGGTTTGGTATCTGGTTTATGTCACGATTCGGGTAACTGGACGCCATTACTTACCATCCAGATGTCTCCTGAGGCTGGATCAGCGTTCCAGGTCCAGATCTCAGTGGTGTTGCTGAGATCCACATCTCCCGCCTGTCATCCAGCAGCGCTGTCACAGCGGCCTCATGGTTACTTCAGATTGGCGTCTCTGGCCCGCCGCGGCTTCCGCCGCCGCTCCTAGGTTTCCAGTTCACAGATTCTTCAGAGTGACGTCTCCTGCCTGCTGTGGCTTCTGTTGTTGTTCATGTGTGCAGGTTGTCACTGTGGCGTCTCCTGTCCTCTGCGGCATCCGCCGCCATTGTTGCTGGATTCCCACATTGTTTTCCCAAACTAACTTTCCCTCCAAGTACTACATGGGCGCAGCCATGTTGGTTTCAGTCACATGTCTTAGTTTACACCAATCCGCTGCTCCACTGGAATCTGCTTAATTGCTTGGCCAATGCCTGCCTCCCTGCAGGTATAAATATCCTGTGCCTGAACCAGGAAATTGTCAGTGCTTTGATTGTCAAACCTTGTGTTACCAGTCTCTCCTTCCTGTGGTCGTTTCTGCTTCAGGTTTCCAGCTCCTGCTTCCAAACTCCACTAGAGACGCACACCAGCCTACCACCTTGCGGTGCAGCCTGACTCCACAGTGCTCTGGCATTACATCTCACTCCTGGCTACTGCTATACCAGCTTCCAGCACCTAACTTCCAGTGGTGTTCTGCTTCCAAGCATTATTGGTGCTCCGCCATCGATTATTTACAAATCACCGATCTCCATATTCATTGAACTCTAGCATCTATCAAGCACAATATTCTACGGTTCTTCACCCGGCCGGTTCCATCCGGCATACTCAGCAGTCTACCGCAGTGTACAGTATTGCCAGCTTCCAGTGAACACCTGCTGGCCAGTTCCTATCCTTATTTCAATACTCTGCATACGGGTTTCTGGTTAAGGACATTCCAACTCCTGGTCAATTAGAACTGTACCTAATATTACCAGTACCCAGAAGCATCCGCTACTCTGCAGCTTTCCAAGGAGCTGTTATTGTTTCTCTTGCTCATTTCATTCCTGAAAAGTACTGCTGTTGTTTTATAAAAACTGTGCTTAATAAAAAACCATAGACTTTTACTCCAGTTGTCGTGGTCACGCCTTTGGGCATTTGTATTGCATCCCACCTGCATGTCTGAGGGTCTGATCCAACCCTCAACCTTTAAGTACATCTCAGCACCTACAACTGAGGCTTCCTCCCGTGAGCTCCAGCCCTCAGTTGTGATAGTAAGCAATGACCTAACGGATCCAGCTGGAGACCAAGTCCAAGCGACCAGGCCGATGCAAGAACTGGCAGCCCGACTTGAACATCAGGAGGCTGCACAAGGCCAAGTTATCCATTGTCTCCAGGACCTCTCCTCTCGGCTGGATGGAATTCAAACAACCCTCGTGGTTCAGGGCGGCCAGTGTGCCAACTGCAGAACCTACTGTGGTAAACCCACCCACCACGACTTCATTTGCCAACACGTGCTAAATTTGATGGGTCCCCAAAGGCCTGTAGGGGATTTTTCAACCAGTGTGAGATCCATTTTGAGTTGCAACCTGGCAGTTTTCCAACTGAACGCACCAAAATTGCTTATATCATCTCTCTCCTCAGTGG
This sequence comes from Pseudophryne corroboree, assembly GCF_028390025.1. Classification (NCBI taxonomy): domain Eukaryota; kingdom Metazoa; phylum Chordata; class Amphibia; order Anura; family Myobatrachidae; genus Pseudophryne; species Pseudophryne corroboree. Next base: position 645,799,934 of record NC_086444.1, on the reverse strand, counting down.
CTCCGCCCTTGATTCGGCATCACCCCTCTGGGAGAGATCGTATGCTCTGCTAGCCTCATATACAAACTTCGTGGCAACATTTAGGCGCATCTTCGACGAGCCAGGCCGTGTAACCTCTGCCTCCTCTGAAATCCTTCGGTTACATCAGGGGACACGACCTGTTGGTCAATATTTGATACAGTTCCAAATTTTGGCTTCAGAACTTTCCTGGAACGATGACGCTCTTTATGCAACCTTTTGGCATGGCTTATCCGAACGTATTAAGGATGTGCTTGCTACCAGAGACTTACCTTCACAGTTAAACGAGTTCATATCCCTCTGCACTAAAGTTGACCTTCAGTTCCATGAAAGGGCAATTGAGCGAGGAAGGTCAACCTTTTCTAAGACTTCCACTACTCCTCCTCCTCCTCAGCCATCTCCGCCCAAAGATGAACTTATGCAAATTGGTCATTCTCGTCTATCACTAGCAGAGTGTAGAAGACGCCTATCCAAATGTCTCTGTTTATACTGTGCTGCACCTTCTCATGTCATCAACGCTTGTCCCAAGCGTCCGGGAAACTCCAAGTCCTAGCCCACCAGGGAGAGGGTCGGCTAGGAGTAATGAAATCCTCTCCTTCTTCAAGTGATTGTATACTCCCAGTTTTGATTCTAGTGGCACAGCGCACCAGGAACGTTATTGCCCTGCTGGACTGGAGCGGCTGGGAACTTTATGACTGAGGAATATGTCAAGCGGTGTTCCTTACCCACTGAGCGACTAGGCAATGGGTTGGGGTTTTGGAATCTGCACTGGACTGGATTGTGGACAGAGGTTGAACAATTTTTTAAACCATGAAGGGCATCTATGATAACCAACATATGGCTACCGACTGTACCAATTGGGTTTTTGCGATAGAACTAGGTTGGTGGTGCTCCCAGACATTAGTTCAGAGCAAACTATTGTGGTGGTGGGGGAAGGGGGGTTGCAGAGAAGCAAAAAGAAAAAGACAGTTTTATTGTCTCTCTGGGGCACACTTTGTATCAATCAATGTACACATGTTGTATTGATGTAAGGTACACTATGAGTGTAAAATTAAAACTTAACTTTTAATGTTCTATACAGATGAAAATATTGTTATTTCTGTCAACAACAATACATTAAAAAAGGATTAAATCAAGAATAAAGATATGTTACTCACTTGTTGTGAGGTGGGTGGCAGGTGACTTGTATGCACACCCACTGTATTTGTATTTGAAGTGAGTGTTAATAATAATTTCTTGTTATCTCTATCAACTTATGAAATATTGTATATGTATATTCATAAGAGAGGAACAAGAAACCCAGCTTTCCAACTCTGGACTCCTTCTAGACAGATAAGAATTTACACATGGTCTGATATTGATAGTATTAGTTGCTGATTGCGAGTAAATGTTTATTGGGTATCAACCCGCATTTATAGATGAGAAGTAAGAAAAAGTGTTGCAGAACCAGTCACTTCTGCTTTTGCCCATCTGTGTCCATCGAATGGGCATTGAGAGAGTGTATTTTCGCCTAAAATTCTGGTTTTGAAGGAAGTAAGTACACTTCTGCTTTCCTGGGTGTATCAATGGATAGTATGTCCCTTGATACTACAGTACCCGGTATTCCCAGAGGGTCTCCCTTTCTGGTACTGACCAGGCCCAATGATGCTTGGCTTCCAAGATCAGACAAGATCGGGCATGTCCAGCGTGGTATGACTGTAGATGGTTAGGCAAACATCTATTGGCATGCGGGAGTACCCAATTGGATGAGAGAGTGCTTGAAAATGATTTTTCAAGTATAGACAGAGTAGAGATAGACCTGATAGTTCAGGATTGAAAGATAGAATTAGTGTAGCACTTCTGCTGTCCACTAGGAGGCCCCTGTTACCATTATGGGCATTGCAGAGGACAGTCCTTTAATTATGGATGAGAGAGTGCATGAAAGAGAAAATGGGCAAAATTAGGGAGATGGGGAATAGAATATCCCTATGTCTACCCTAATGGTATATACATTTGCTCATATAGAAAGGTCAAATCCAAAAGGAAATTTCCCACAAACAGGGGTGCAAATAAATATTCATATAAGAGGGTTAAATCCAGAGGAAAATTTCCCACAGATAGGGGTAAATTTCCCACAGACAGGGGTGCAAATAAATATTCATATAAAAGGGTTAAATCCAGAAGAAAATTTCCCACAGACAGGGGTGCAAATAAATATCAAGACCATACAAAGGATTGCATAGTGGTAATGTTACTTATGCAAATACTATAAATTATAAGTATCAAAATAACCAATTATAGATTCAAATATGGGTTGCAAAACACACACCACAGTATTAATTGGTAGTTACCATATGTTATCTCTTAAACATAGAGAAACATAAAAATCACGCATAGAAAAACACACCCTATTTGTTGAGGTATACCGCTTTGCTGAAAACACAATTCTATGTCTGTCCCATATAGGGATTGATTTACATGAGTTTATTTTTTATTTTTTTATTTTGTAAGAACAGACAATGTGCAAAAGGTTAAGTAAAATTCTTTAAGACAGATTATACTTATACAACTGCGTTTATAAGTGTCACAAAGTATGTTCTCCTTGTACTGGGATAATTCTAATATCTTGGCTCTTAATGTACCAGTTTGCTGTATTCAAGATTGAAAATCTGTTTACAAGTGATGCAAAGGTTAACACCTGATAGGAAATCTCCCTGTGTTAATTATGTGCACAGAGTTCTATATCAGTATATATTAATTTACTGTGTCCAGGGAATATAACGGGTGCTATTAATAAAGGAGCTGAAACCAAGACAGAAAATCCCTGTCTGTGCAGCACGCACAGAGTGGGATTAGTAATTCCCTGCTACCACCGTATAGTGTCAGTGAGAGCTGGGGATTGTGTCCCTGTGTGGAGAGCTGATAGAGACAGCGGGGAGCGGTGTCTCATACCTGGTGTGTGTGAATGAAGAGGAGTCGGCCCGCCGGAGCTCTGTTACGGAGATCCTGGAAGTTGGGCGCCGGACCGGAAGTGACGCGCGTTTCGCTGGGAGGAGCTTGTTCACCTGATTGTCTGATCATCACTGAGAGACTTCCATCTTCCATATACTTGACTGCCGTGGATGGCAGTAGGATTTTCGATGCAGTCATTTCTTCCAAGACCCTGCCTATCCGTCTGAAGGTAGGAGCCATTCATTCAGAACTGATTTCCTTCCTGGTGATTCCAAAGGCCACTCATCCTGTGGTTCTAGGCCTTCCATGGCTACGTCTTCATAACCCTCAAGTTGATTGGAGGACTACCCATATCCTTGCATGGGGTCCTTCCTGCTCTGAGACTTGCCTTTCTAAAGTGCTACCAGTTTGTTCATCCTCCTCCAAACCTTCTGATGTTCCACCTTCTCCATACCAAGACTTCACAGATGTGTTCAGTAAATCCTCTGCAGATATTCTTCCCCCTCATAGGGAATGGGATTGCCCTATCGACCACATTCCAGGGAAGATTCTACCTCGAGGTCGAATATATCCATTGTCATTACCAGAGACTCATTCTATGGAAGAATATATCAAAGAAAATCTAGCTAAAGGATTTATCCGACCTTCTTCCTCTCCAGCTGGTGCAGGCTTCTTCTTCATTAAGAAGAAAGACGGTGTCCTGCGGCCATGCATAGATTACCATTGTTTGAACAACATTACCATGAAAAATTGGTATCCTCTACTTCTCATTACCGAATTATTTGACCGTGTTAGTGGAGCAACGAACTTTACAAAGTTAGACCTCAGGGGTGCCTACAACCTCATCCGGATCTGAAAGGATGAGGAGTGGAAAACCGCATTTAACACCCGTGACGGACATTATGAGTACCTCCTCATGCCTTTCGGACTCAGTGATGCTCCAGCTGTGTTCCAACACTTCGTGAATGAGATCTTCAGAGATATTCTTTATCGTCATGTTGTAGTCTACCTCGATGACATCCTCATCTTCGCTAATGACCAGGTTGAACATCGTTTCTGGGTGAAGGAGGTTCTGTCCCGTCTCCGGGCCAACCATCTTTATTGCAAACTGGAAAAGTGTGTCTTTGAAGTAAAATCCATTCCGTTTCTGCGTTACATTGTGTCCAATTCTGGGCTAGAGATGGATCCTGAGAAACTTCAAGCTATTCAAGATTGGCCGATACATACAACCCTCAAGGGTATCCAAAGATTTCTAGGATTTGCCAATTATTATAGGAAATTTATTCGAGACTTTTCCAGCATTGTGGCACCTGTCACTGCTCTTTCAGCGCCGGATCTCAGCAGTGTTGCTGAGATCCACACTCTACATCTCCCTCCTGCCATCCAGCAGCGCTGTCACAGCGGCCTCATGGTTAGATCAGATTGGCATCTCCGGCCCACCTTGGCCTCCGCTGCTGCTCCTAGGTTTCCAGTTCACAGATTCTTCAGAGTAACGTCTCCTGCCTGCTGCAGCTTCTGTTGTCGTTCATGTGTGCAGGTTGTCAGTGTGGCATTTCCTGTCCTCTGCGGCATCCGCCGCCATTGTTGCTGGATTCCTACATGGTTTTCCCAAACTAACTTTCCCTCTATATACTACTATGGGTGCAGCCATGTTGGTTTCAGTCACATGTCTTAGTTTACACCAATCCGCTGCTCCACTGGAATCTGCTTAATTGCTTGGCCAATGCCTGCCTCCCTGCAGGTATAAATATCCTGTGCCTGAACCAGGAAATTGTCAGTGCTTTGATTGTCAAACCTTGTGTTACCAGTCTCTCCTTCCTGTGGTCATTTCTGCTTCAGGTTTACAGCTCTTGCTTCCAAACTCCACTAGAGACCTGCACCAGCCTACCACCTTGCGGTGCAGCCTGACTTCCCAGTGCTGTGGCATTACATCTCACTCCTGACTATTGCTACACCAGCTTCCAGCACCTAGCTTCCAGTGGTGTTCTGCTTCCAAGCATTATTGGTGCTCCGCCATCGATTATTTACAAATCATCGATCTCCATATTCATCGAACTCTAGCATCTATCTATGGTTCTTCACCCGGCTGGTTCCATCCGGCATACTCAGCAGTCTAATGCATTGTACAGTATTGCCAGCTTCCAGTGAACACCTGCTGGCCAGTTCCTATCCTTATTTCAATACTCTGCATACGGGTTTCTGTAGGACATTCCAACTCCTTGTCAATTAAAACTGTACCTAATATTACCAGTACCCTGAAGCATCCGCTACTCTGCAGCTTTCCAAGGAACTGTTATTGTTTCTCTTGCTCATTTCATTCTTGAAAAGTACTGCTGTTGTTTTATAAGACTGTGCTTAATAAAAAAACCATAGACTTTTACTCCAGTTGTCGCGGTCATGCCTTCGGGCATTTGTACTGCATCCCACCTGCATGTCTAAGGGTCTGATCCAACCCTCAAAGTTTAAGTACATCTCAGCCCCTACAACTGAGGCTTCCTCTCATCAGCTCCAGCCCTCAGTTGTGACAGTCTATAGCTCTACACTAAAAGGTCTACAGTCAATAGGTCTCATGTGATACTGCAAGGGGTAATATCTTCTTAAACACACTAAATGATAACTACTTACTTCAAATAATCGAGGAACCAACTAGCTACAATGCAATATTAGATCTGGTATTAACAAACAATGTGGATTTGATATCAAATATTATAGTAGGGGAACCCATAGGAAAAAGTGACCACAATATGGTCACATTCAACTTCAGTTTTCATAAGCAGTCCTATATAGGTTCAACTAGGACTCTGAACTTAAGCAAAGCCAACTTTGACATGATGAGGGAAGCTTTAAGGGACACTGAATGGGAAATTTTGTTTCAAGGAAAAACACTATGAAGAAATGGGAGGTGTTAAAATCGTTGCTTGATGAGAATACTTGTAAATTTATTCCTATGGGCAGCAAAAAAAGGACTAAAAATTCCAAACCAATGTGGCTTAACAAAAATATTAAGGAACTAAGGGGCAAAAAAAGGTGAGCATTAAAAAAATACAAATCAGATGGGAAGGCAGAGTCATTACAGCACTATAAGGTTTGCAACAAGATATTCAAAAAAGAAATAAAAGCAGCTAAAGTAGAAACTGAAAAGCTAGTAGCAAAGGAAAGTAAATCAAACCCCCACATTTTTAAAAAAATATATCAACAGCAACAGATTAAAGAAGTAGGGTATAAGGCCTTTAAAGGACAAACTGGGAGTCTTAATCAAAAATGATAACAACATAACGGATAAATTAAACAAGTTTTTCTCATCTGTATTTTTAATAGAGGACCAGATGCAGGAATTAACATCCAACCTCAATAATGATAATGTCCCACTGTTAAGTGCTTATTTAAATGAAGAGGAAGTCTGTGATCGATTGAAAAAAATTAAGATTAATAAATCAACTTAACCTGACTGTCTAATCTTAAGGATAGACAGAAACGGGTGCAATTAACTATATAATTTACAAAAATTTTCTTTTCTTTTTTTAAAGTTAAAGATTTTATTGAAAATTATCAACAACCATGCGTTGTAATACATACATTCAGGTACAGGTTAAGACAATGAACTTGTAAATACAAAATTTGCTTATACAGCACTATATAGTTATGATATAACGAAATATATAATTATTAGAATAAAGAAAAACATAATCCTGTGAAAATGTAAATTAACAAAGAACAGCAGCATACAACCTGTATAAAAATAGGCAAGTGGGTGATCAATCTCTTTTTGTTTTTCAATTATAGTTTATGATCCATATCAAAACAGAGACAGAAACTGGTAAAAAATAAAAAGTAAAAGGGAAGAAAAAGAAAAAGTGTAAGGATAGGAAGAGGGAGATAAGAAAGTCAAAGATGAGTAAACAGGAGATTGGTTGTGAGCCTGAAAAGGGTTATCAGCAGAGTCCGGGTAAGAATAAAGAGCACGCGAGGTACCACGGGGACCAAATGTTATGGAACTGGGCCATCGTATTATTCCATAAACTAGTAATATATTCCCTATTAGCGATATAGTTAATCTTAGCCACAAGTGATAACATGGAGGGTGCTTTTTGATCCATCCAGTGTTTAGCAAGCATATCAATGCAAGAATACACATATTGGAATAAAAAGTGTAGTCCCTAGTGGTCGGATTAAGAAAACGCCAGACATCAAACAGACCAGCCTTGACCATGCCTCTGTGTAATGCAGAAAAATTTGGGGTTCGGCCATTGCGTAAGGGACCTGATTTATCCATATATGGAAGGGCCATATTGAAATCCCCGCCAACAAGTGTCTTACCCCGTCTATATGAATAGAGGTCATGTAAGAATTTGCGAAAAAATTTAGTTTGGGCTGTATTTGGAGAGTAAAGATTAGCCAATGTAACCTCCATGTGTCCAATTTTTGCTCTTACCATTGTATAGCGACCCACAGTGTCGCATTTACAGTCTAAGAACTGGAAAGGAATGGATCCTCTGACTAAGATAGCTACACCGTTCCGTTTCGTTAATGGAGTACCAGGCCATGGGAAATAGTTTAGACGTCAGTGAGGGATGGGAGGCCAATTTCAAGTGCGTCTCCTGTAGAAAAATTCCATCACTCTTTAAAGTTTTAAGAGACCTGTGGAGTTGGGAGCGTTTCTGGGGGGTGTTAAGACCCTTAACATTAATGGACAAACACGTGGCATGGTTGATGAGGGAAAGAGGGTAACCCACAGAAAACCAAAGGGCCCCGGACTCTGCTAAAATAAGAGAAAAAAAATATATAGAAATATATAATCCTATACACAAACAACAATATAGGGTATATAGATATATATAGCTACAGGTACAGGTATATCAACGTACACACAAACTGCAACAACAACAAAAAAAAAAGAAGAGAAAATAAGTAGACGAAGAACCCGAAAGGTAGGATACTCGACTACTAAGATTGAGCTCTATAACAAAAAGAGCTCACTGGTGGGATACAAATAGAATGAATCAGAATAAAAATACCACAAAATAAAAACAAAACAAAACATAGAGCCGGCTAATAAGAACAGTTTGGCAGTGCAGTATAGAAACAATCAGATATGAGATATTACCTACAATGAATGCACCACGGCTATTGAGCAAGAATAAAAATCAAAGACTAGTTAAGCTATATGAAACAAGAATGATTCAGGTTGCCTGCGCTAAAATACAATACGGTAGTATTATATACTGTGAATTGCTGCCACTTCTATATAATAGGTATATGTGCTTAATCTCTAATAATGATAGGAGGGCAGCAATAATCCTTTCTTTTTAGTGTGAAAATTTTTTCATAATAACATTTAAATCTTTAAAAAGACACACAGCCTGATAAAATGTCACAATACCATCCTAACACAGTAACAATTATGTAACTATGCAGAGTTTACAATGTTTCTCCTTTCGATCTAAATCTGGCTGATAGTACAATGAGATTCTCCTTTTTTAGCTTGGCTGATGGGCCGACACTTACTTCAGTGTTCTCACCCGCAGTCATCAAAAGGTATCTTTATAGTAAGCTCACCTATCTCTGCGATCTGTGCTGAAATGGCAAGTGCAACTTACAACGTACAGTCACTTGCAGGGAGATAAAATGCAAAGCGTCCTTCCCGGTCTCTGCTTGTGCTGCAGCCCACGATCGATGCCGGGCGGATAGATGTTAAGAGCGGCTCTGCCCTCCCTCGAGTGATGTTCACAGCTCCCGGTATACTGACGGCCTCAACGCGTTTCGGATAGTTCAAGGATCTCTTGAAAAAGGATAGAGAACTATCCGAAACGCGTTGAGGCCGTCAGTATACCGGGAGCTGTGAACATCACTCGAGGGAGGGCATAGCCGCTCTTAACATCTATCCGCCCGGCATCGATCGTGGGCTGCAGCACGAGCAGAGACCGGGAAGGACGCTTTGCATTTTATCTCCCTGCAAGTGACTGTCTCAACATACCTGTTTTTTAACTGTTTGTTTGTTTAATAAACCTGCTCTTTTGGACCTATGCTACACGTCTCTTTCTGATAAGAAGTGGGGGACCATAAAGATACCTTTTGGAGCACGCAAGACTGAATTCAAATGTAAGTTGCACTTGCCATTTCAGCACAGATCGCAGAGATAGTTGGGCTCAGAGCCGGATTAAGGGGGGGGGCCTGGGTATAAGTACCCAAGGCCCCCCTTTCTAAAGGGGCTGCCTGCTGCAGATCAGATCTCTCCGATCTGCACGCTGTGCTCCCGGACCCTGCGTCTCCCCATTGGTTGCCATAACAGCCGCGGCGCCGGCGTTGCACGAACTACAGGACAGCTGAGCGACGGCTCAGCTGTCCAATGTTGTGAAGTAGCAGCCTGCGGCTCAGTCAATTGCTGGGCGCGCAGGCTGCACAAAAGAAGTGTGGAGTCGACTCGGAGCGAGCAGAGGTTGCGCGGGGGAACAAGCTGTTGCTCTCCTGGGTCACCAACAGCCTGCCAGCAGCCAAGCAAAAAGTACAGTAAGCAGGCTGTATGGTTTTTTTGAGTTTTTATCCTGCTGTATGCTAAATTGGAATTTTTGGCTCTGTGTCGTGTGTGTGAGTGTGTATTTGTGTAATGTGTGTGTGTGTGTGTGTGTGTAATTGTGATAGATAGATAGAGCCATATATATATACTGTATGTATATAGATAGCTATAGCTATATATATCTAGATATATAGATAAATAGATATAGTCTCAATGGTGCAGTACTCCTGGCGTCTAAGGTAATACCACTGTCTTAGGCATAAGTTTGGCAACGTTTCAAGACCTGATGAAAGTGCCACACTAATAAAGGGAAATGAAACATTGCCAAACTTATGCCTAAGACAGTGGTATTACTTAGATGCTAGGAGGGCTGCACCACTGGGACTGTTGTGAACTTATTTTTGCGGCCACCCAGCGCAACACCCAGCGGGCACCCGGCGCAGCACTGTTCATGCAGTGGGAGAGCCGGACATCATGCCTTCCCAACATTTAGACGCCTGGCGGAGGGGCGAGTGCAACAATGCCCCTTTCAGGCTATGTCGTGGACACCCACGAGTGGGAATAGTCCATTTGTCGGCATGCCGACTGTCGGGATTGTGAGGGGGTGCGGGATGTAGCTGTTGATATTGTGACCGGCAGTCTCCTGACCGCCGGTCACATAACTACATCCCATATATATATATATATATATATATATATATATATAATTGATTTCCCTGCCTCTATGTTAGGGGCCCCCCTGTTTGAAGTGCCCCGGGCCCCTCATAGCCTTAATCCGGCTCTGGTTGGGCTTACTATAAAGATACCTTTTGATGACTGCGGGTGAGAACACTGAAGTAAGTGTCGGTCCATCAGCCAAGCTAAAAAAGGAGAATCTCATTGTACTATCAGCCAGATTTAGATCGAAAGGAGAAACATTGTAAACTCTGCATAGTTACATAATTGTTACTGTGTTAGGATGGTATTGTGACATTTTATCAGGCTGTGTGTCTTTTTAAAGATTTTAATTTTATTATGAAAATTTTTTCACACTAAAAAGAAAGGATTATTGCTGCCCTCCTATCATTATTAGAGGTTAAGCACATATACCTATTATATAGAAGTGGCAGCAATTCACAGTATATAATACTACCGTATTGTATTTTAGCGCAGGCAACCTGAATCATTCTTGTTTCATATTGTTGTAACTACGGGTAATGGTGTAACCCGATCAGGCTGTCAGCTGCATTAATTAGAAGCGCAGATTGGAAACATCCCATTGTTTCAGACTAGTTAAGCTATATGTTTTCAAAACTCAGATTTGAGCATGAGGAGTTTCATATCTGGGAAGAAGCATCATGACTTGGTCCGGCCTGACTTGACCAGCCTGACTTGGTCCGGAGGCGGGTGACAGTTGTAGTTTACGAAGCAGTCTAGTGCCATCCTCAGGAAAGCGGTTGATATGAACTTTGCCATCAACCTCCACAATAAGACGAAAGGGAAAGCCCCAACGATATTTGTAGCCGTTGTCACGTAGTGCAAAGGTGACAGAGCATAGGTCATGCCATTTAGCAATGGTCACTGGTGACAGGTCTTGGTAAATCTGGATCCGAGAGTCCTCAAATAATATTGAAGTTGAATTCCTGCTTGCCATGGTAATACTGTTTTTAATCTTAAAAGACAAAAACCGAAGGATAACATCACGGGGAGGGTCTGAGTCCCTCGGCTTGGGTCTCAAAGCTAGATGAGCTCTCTCAATAGGGATGGCAGTTTTCGAAAGCGACGGGACCAAGTAAGGAAACAGTCGTTTGAGGTATGGTTCCATGTTGGAGTCCGATACTGAATCTGGGACATTGCAAATGCGTAAATTATTCCGCCTCACGACAATTTCCAACATATGAAAAAAAACAATATACATATCATGATACTGTGTATATTGTTTTTTTCATAAGTTGGAAATTGTCGTTTTTAATGTGTTTTATAAGCATTTTTGAATAACATATAAAATCAGATCACCTGCTAGAGTCGTGGAGTTCTAATTAAGAGCATGTGAAATAAAATCACCTATTACAGGTGTGGACACTGATTAAACTGAACACCGATTGGCCAAATGGGGTTTAAATACTCATGAAGTTGAGATCTCGACACACTTCTCCTGAGGAAACCGCTGGCTCTGGAATAGCAGAGAAACGCGTAGAGAGTGAGCCGACACAAGCAGGAGCCGCTATACTACAACTGGACTTCCTAGACAATTCACAAAATCTTGGGTATGCCCTCCCCCTAAAAAACATCTTACCAAGTTTGGACGGTACTAATACACAATGGCCACCTGAGTCCCGGGCCACATGGTGAATAGTTATTGTGAGAGCCGGATATCAGCATTGATCGGCAGCTTGCAAGCGTTGCTGTGAACCAAGCTCTTTGATGCTGTGGATGGCACTGAATGTGGATGGCCAAACTAAGTCCTGTGGGTGAGAACTGTGTACAAATCAGGGGTAGTAGCAGAGCGTACCCGTTTATCTTCAATAACAACTTGGAAGTTGTAATCTGTGAGTTTTTTTTATCCAGGACTGTTTATGATTTACTGCTATAAAAAACATTTTTTCTTGGACTCAATTCAGTCATATTAATATTAAGGGTATTAATCCTATGTTTGCGGCAACTGCTTGTGGTTTACTATTGCTATTCTGAAAGCATTTGTTATTATATAAAAAAATTTTTTAATGATATTAAGTGTTATTCTATTTTTAAATCTAGATTAAAAAGTCACCTGGTCCCGACGGTATTCACCCAAGGGTTCTCATGGAGCTACAATCTGAACTAGCAAGACCTCTATTTTTAATCTTCATTGATTCACTTACATCAGGCATGGTTCCCAAAGACTGGTGTATAGTGGAAATAGTGCCAATATTCAAAAAGAGAAGTAAAGCTAAACCAGGCAATTATAGACCAGTTAGTCTTACATCTATAGTGGGGGAAGTACTAGAAAGCATTCTAAGGGATAGTATACAGAAGTTCCTTGAAGCCAAAAAGGTTATTATTAAGAACCAACATGTATGTGTGAAGGATAGATCATGTCAAACCAACTTACTAGGCTTTTACGAAACAGTTAGTGCGAACCTTGATCAGGGTAAGGTGGTGGATGTAATCTTTTTAGACTTTGCTAAAGCTTTCAACACAGTACCACACATGAGACTTATCTATAAGTTAAAAGAACTGTGGCTAGGGAGCACAATATGCACTTGGGTTAGTAATTAGTTAGATAGTAGGGAGCATTGTGGTAAATGGAACTTTTTCAAATTGGACTGAAGTACTAAGTGGTGTGCCACAAGGGTCTGTACTTGGACCACTATTGTTCAACATTGTCATTAAGGATCTAGCAGAAGGTCTAGAGAGCATGGTGTCAATTTTTGCAAACTATGTAAGGTTATAAACTTGGAGGGAGATGCTGTGTCTCTCCAGAATGACTTAGTTAAATTGGAATTATGGGCAGCAAAATGGATAATGAGTTTCAATACAGAAAAGTGCAAGGTAATGCACCTTGGTAGCAACAACAAAAATAACACCTACATACTAAATGGGGTGACTTTAGGGGACTCCGTACTGGAAAAAGATTTAGGTGTTCACATAGATAACAAACTTAGCAGCAGTATTCAATGTAGGATAGCAGCAAAAAAGGCAAACAAGGTAATAACATGCATAAAGAGGGGTATTGATGCAAGGGATGAGAGTGTTATACTCCCACTATATAAATCCCTAGTGAGGCCCCATCTGGAATACACACAATTTTGGGCACCAGACTACAAAAAGGATATCCTGGAACTAGAAAAGGTTCAGAGGTGGGCGACCAAACTCATTAAGGGGATGGAGACGCTGGAATACCAGGAATGACTTGCAAGGCTTGACATGTTTACATTTGAAAACAGGAGATTAAGATGGGTCATGATCAACTTTTATAAATATTTAAGCGGACAATACTCAGAGCTTGCGGGGGATCTGTTTTTGGTAATATCAACACAGAAAACACGTGGACACCCACTTAGGTTGGAGGAAAGGAGATTCCGCACACAGATGCGAACAGGTTTTATGCACAGTAAGGACAATACGGTTTGGAATTTTCTGCCTGAGATAGTAGTATTGGGAGACTCAGTCAATACCTTTAAGAATAGGCTAGATAAATTCCTAATGTATAAGGATGTACAGGGTTATGGTGCATAGATCAGGCACTATGGTTATAATAAAATGAGGGGAAAAACACAACACAATGGCCGACTTCATCAACAGTTAAAATTAGTCCTGAAAATAATACAGTGTAGGAGGACACAAACAGGTTGAACTTGATGGACACATTGTCTTTTTTCAACCTCAGAAACTATGTAACTATGTAAGGTTGACTACTAATGGTAGACATGCATTAGGTCAAGATGGGCAAAAGGTCAACATAGGCAAAAGGTTGACATGTAGAAGTTAGACAGCTCAAAAGGTCGATATGACAATGGTCAACACATACTGTATATAGTCTACACAAGTTTTTTTTTTACATTTATATAATTTTTTCAAACTTTTCCATTCTTTACCATCCACGTGGACTACAACTGGGAATAGTAACCTGACCGAAGCATGGCGATGAAGTGAGACATGTGAGGGGTAGTGGAGCACTAATGGGGCTCTTTTTGGGGCAGAAAAGTGACAAAGCATCCCCCCAAACAAAAACAGGTGTATCAACCTTTTTGTGTCAACCATTTCCATGTCGACCTTTCAACACTGTCGACCTTTTCTAGTGTCTACCTATTCCATGTTGACCTTTTGACTCTGTCAACCTAATGCATGTTGACTATTAGTGGTCAACCTATTGACTGTAGACATGTTTAGTGTAGATCTAATGATCCACACCCGGGTGGTTCTACAGTGTCTTACAACTGGCTAAGCTAGAGTTTAATCACAATCTCCTTCATTATTGTTGTCATCATCCTTATTACCTTTGCTACAAACACTTTTAAATAAGGACAAATTTAAGCAAGATCATGCCACTTTCTGCTCAAAGAATAGCCTTGTTTACATAAAATGCTAAATTAAGCACTACGTGTTCTATAGACAACTAAAGAGTGGAAACGTGAAATCTGACAATTTCATAACTGCCAAGTGATTGGAGCAATACAACAAATCCCATGTTTTACTTAAGTGCTTAAGCTTCTTGCTCACCTAAGAAATATTTAAAGCACATTAGCAATGTCAAGTAAGATAAGTTTCCATTTTATCAAAACATATTACACCAGAAATGCTCTTAACACCTTACAAAGATGTAACAATTTTTCACGACATCAGCTCCTGTGTGATCTTCCAACTAGATGGATTTCTGCCTTAGGTATGCTTGACTGCATTAGCATTAAAGGTCCATTAATGTCTGTGCTATGCCTTTTTTCATGCAACTCAATAGCGTAAAGTGACACCATGAGACAAAGCTAAAAGATAATGTTTTAGGTGGTAATGAATTTGCAGAAACTGCACAGAGTACGTGTTAGTGTATGAATGAAAAATAAAAAGTGTTTGCAAAATATCAAGGAAACATATAATGACTTTAGTATAAACCTGCAGGATGAAAGCAGATTCTTGCTTTCAGTCACATGAAAGGTAGTCAATGTTTGCACATAGCCGAGAAACTGTGGCACAAACTGTTCAGTCATTCAAGCAGCAATAAAGGGAAATATGTCAGATAAAAGATACATCAGTATTTTCTAGGGATGAGTGGGTTCGGTTCCCTGAGAACTGTACCCTACCAAATATCACGTCCCGAGCCCGGATCTCAATCTGGTGGAAAAACCTGAGCGAGGCAAAATGTCATCATACCGCTGTTGGATTCTCACGGGTTTTGGATTCCATATAAGGAGCCGCGTGTCGCCGCCATTTTCACTCTGGAATTGGAGAGTGTAGCAAGAGGACGTGTACCCTCAGTGTCTGTGTGGGAAAGTGGTGTGGCGCGTGGGGTGGTTACCTGCTCTTATGTGTCATTCCAGTGCTGTCTTGTGCTGCCTTGTGCTACATCAGTCCAGTGGTGGTGTCTTGTGCTGCTTCAGACCAGTCACAGTGGTGGTGTCCTGTGCTGCCATAAGTCCAGTGGTGCAGCCGTATAAGTCCAGGGGTACTGCAGTATAAATCCAGGGGTACTGCCGTATAATTCCAGTCCAGTGGTGCAGCTGTATAAGTTCAGGAGTACTGCTGTATAAGTCAAGTGGTACTGCCATATAAGTCCAGTGGTACTGCCGTATAAGTCCAGTGGCAATGCCATATAAGTCCAGTGGTACTGCCATATAAGGCCAGTCCAGTGGTACTGCTATATAAGTCCAGTGGTACTACAATATAAGTCCAGTGGTACTGCCATATAAGTCCAGTGGAACTGCTGTATAAGTCCAGGGGTACTGCCGTATAAGTCCAGTGGCACTGCTATATAAGTCCAGCGGTACTGCCGTATAAATCCAGTGGAACTGCCGTTTAAGTCCAGTGGTACTGCCGTAAAAGTCTAGTGGTACTGTCATATAAGTCCAATGGTAATGCCGTATAAGTCCAGTGGAACTGCCGTATAAGTCCAGGGGTACTGCCATATAAGTCCAGTGGTACTGCTGTATAAGTCCAGTGGAACTGCTGTATAAGTCCAGTGGTACTGCCGTATAAGTCTAGTGGTACTGCCGTATAAGTCCAGTGTTACTGCCGTATAAGTCCAGTGGAACTGCCGTATAAGTCCAGGGGTACTGCCGTATAAGTCCAGTGGTACTGCCGAATAAGTCCAGTGGCACTGCCGTAAAAGTTATGGAGTACTGCCGTATAAGTCCAGTGGAACTGCCGTATAAGTCCAGTGGTACTGATGAATAAGTCCAGTCCAGTGGTACTGCCGTATAAGTCCAGTGATACTGCCGTATAAATCCAGTGGAAATTCCGTATAAGTCCACTGGTACTGCGGTATAAGTCCAGTGGTACTGCGGTATAAGTCCAGTGGAACTACCGTATAAAACCAGTGGTGTTGTCATATTAGTCCAGTCTAGTGGTACTGCCATATAAATCCAAGGATACTACCATATAAGTCCAGGGGTACTGCTATATAAGTCCAGTGGTACTGCCATATAAGTCCAGGGTTACTGCCGTATAAGTTTAGTGGTACTGCCGTATAAGTCCAGTGGTGCTGTCCTGCGCTGTATATTACTTATTCCAAATAAAGGGATTATTAATATTTAATCCAAATAATTTTTTCAGGGTTTTCCCTGTGTGGTGTAGGGGTACGCTCTCCTGTGCGCATAATGTGTTATATAACTCCATAAAAATAATGAAGAACAAAATTTTGGAGGATAAAATAGGGAAAGATCAAGAACCACTTCCTCCTAGTGGTGAAGCTGCTGCCACTAGTCATGAGATAGATGATGAAATACCATCAATGTCATCTGCCAAGGCTGATGCCCAATGTCATAGTAGAGCGCATGTAAAATCCAAAAAGCCAAAGTTCAGTTAAATGACCCCCAAAAAATAATTTTAATGGTCTGAGGAGAAACGTAAACTTGCCAATATGCCATTTACGACACAAAGTGGCAAGGACCAGCTAAGGCCCTGGCCTATATTCATGACTAGTGGTTCAGCTTCACATGACGATGGAAGCCCTCATCCTCCCCCTAGAAAAATGATAAGAGTTAAGCTGGCAACAGCACAACAAAGAACTGTGCGTTCTAAGATGGTATCACAAAACCCCAAGGAGAGTCCAAGTGTGTCGGCTTTTGCGATGCCTGATCTTCCCAACACGGGACAGGAAGAGGTGGCTCCTTCCACCATTTGCACTCCCTCTGCAAGTGCTGGAAGTAACACCCACAGTCCAGTTTCTGATATTCAAATTGAAGATGTCACTATGGAAGTACACCAGGATGAGGATATGGGTGTTGCTGGCACTGAGGAGGAAGTTGACGATGAGGATTCTGATGGTGATGTGGTTTGTTTAAATCAGGCACCAGGAGAGACACCTGCTGTCCGTGGGATGAATAAACCCATTGTGATGCCTGGGCAAAATACCAAAAAAGCCACCTCTTTGGTGTGGAATTATTTCTCCACAATTCCGGACAACAGGTGTCAAGCCATGTGTTGCCTCTGTCAATCTGTAATAAGTAGGGGTAAGGATGTTAACCACCTAGGAACATCCTCCCTTATACGTCACCTGCAGCGCATTCATCAGAAGTCAGTGTCAAGTTCAGAAACTTTGGGTAAGAGCATAAGCAGTCCACTGACACCTAAATCCCTTCTTTCTCTTGTACCCAAGCTCCTTCAAGCCACACCACCAACTCCCTCAACGTCAATTTCCTCCTCCGTCAGGAACGTCAGTAGTCCTGCAGGCCATATCACTGGCATAACTGATGAGTCCTCTCATAACCGGGATTCCTCCGTAGGATCCTTGAGTGGTACGCCTACTCAGGGCCGGTGCTAGGTTGTTCGGCGCCCTCCTGCAAACTATAAATTTGTGCCCTCCCACACTTTATAAAGGGACAGCGTGCGCTGGAAAAAGGGGTGTGGTCTCACAAGGAATGGGCGTGGTCACACAAAGTACCCCCATTTCAATTAACGCCACACAGTAGCACAATCGTATTCACATTACACAGCAAGTAGTAGTGCCGCTTATACACATAATGCCCATAGATAGTAGTAGTGCCCTGTATACGTAATGGCCATAGTAGCAGCACCCCTTATATGTAATGCCCATAGTAGTAGCGCCACTTATAAGTAACACCGATAGTATTAGCGCCCCTTATATGTAATGCCCATTGTAGTAGTGCCTCTTATGCGTAATGTCCATAGTAGTAGCACCGTTTAAACATAATGCCCATAGTAGTAGCACCGCTTATACGTAATGCACATAGTAGCAGTGCCGCTTTTACGTAATGCCCATAGTAGTGCCGCTTTTACATAATGTCCATAGAAGCAGTGCTGCTTTTACGTAATGTCCATAGTAGTAGTGCCGCTTTTACGTAATGTCCATAGTAGTAGTGCCGCTTATATGTAATGCCCATAGTGGTACTGCCGCTTATATGTAATGCCCATAGCAGTAGCGCCGCTTATACATAATGCACATAGTAGCAGTGGCGCTTTTACGTAATGTGCATAGTAGTAGTGCTGCTTATATGTAATGCCCATAGTGGTAGTGACGCTTATATGTAATGCCCATAGTGATAGTGACGCTTATATGTAATGCCCATAGTGGTAGTGATGCTTATATGTAATGCCCATAGTAGTAGTGATGCTTGTATGTAATGCCCATAGTAGCAGTGACGCTTATATGTAATGCCCATAGTGGTAGTGACACTTATATGTAATGCCCATAGTGGTAGTGACGCCTATATGTAATGCCCATAGAAATGGCACTTATACAAACAACCCCCCCACACACACACATATATACACACACACTCATATATACACACACACACACACACACACATACATATATATACACACACACACACACACACACACACACCCATATACACGCGCACACACACACACACACACACACACACACACACACACACTCTCTCTCTCTCTCTCTCTTTCCCTTCACTTACCTAACAGTCTGGCTGGCCATAGCAGCAGCAGCAGCAGCCTGGTCCCATGTAGCTCTGCCCCCCATTCCTGTGTAGCCATGCCCCCTTTTCGACCTGGACCAACCCGACCAACACCGCTGTCACAGGTGAGGGGGAAAGGAGGCTCCAAGATGCCGGCGCTGCTGCCTTTCATATAGTGTGACAGGAAAAGCAGCCGGCAGCAGCAGCAGGGGGGAACAGGCCGGCGCAGAAGCGGGGATGCAGGGCAGAGACAGCGCCTCTCCAGACCTGGCGCCTACCTGCTCTGCATCCCTTTGCTGAGCGGGTAGCGCCCGGCCTGCGCCTACTGCTGCTGCTGCTGCTGCCCCTGCTGTTGTTGCTGCTGTGAATCGATCGTCATCCCAGAGGGGAAGTCGGAAGACCACTTGTAATACTTCAACTAAGCAATTGACTATCCAACAGTCCTTTGCGAGGAAGATAAAATATGACAGCAGTCATCCTGTTGCAAGGTGGAGAACTGAGGCCTTAAAAGCTATGTTGGTGTTAGACGTGCATCCGGTATCCGCTGTTAGTGCAGTGGGATTTAAACAATTGATGGAGGTAGTGTGTCCCCGATACGAAATCCCATTTAGATTCCACTTCACTAGGAAAGCGATTCCCGGACTGTATAGGAACATTAAGAAAAGTGTCCTCAGTGTCCTGAAAAATGCAGTTGTACCCAGTGTCCACTTAACCACGGACATGTGGACAAGTGGAGCAGGGCAGACTAAGGACTATATGACTGTGACAGCCCACTGGGTAGATGTATTGCCTCCTGCAGCAACAACAGCAGCGGCACCATTAGCAGCATCTCACAAACACCAGCTGGTTCCTAGGCAGCAGGGCCGGCGCTTCCACTAGGCAGCTTTAGGCAGCTGCCTATGGGCGCCAGCCATTGGAGGGCGGCACGCTCCTCCTGAATTAGTTTTACCTAAAAATCATATTGTGCTGGGCTGGCTAGCAGCGGCCGCAGTGCGCGTCTAGCCGGCCGCAGCCATCGCTATCAGTCATCCTCAACCCCAGCCAGGGTGAACTGCATCTGCCGCGCCCCCTCTGCTGGCGGACCCCGGCAACAAGCAGAAACAGCTGCGCGATGCTGCTGTGTCCTAAAGTCCGGGTAGGCAGCATCGTCCTCTCCCTCCTCCCCCTGCAGCCGCAGGCAGGGAGAGCCGATCGATGTCCCCAGTCTTTCTTGCTCCTTCCGCCGACGCCGTTTGCCACCACCTGCTGGCCGCCCACCTGCTTTAGGCTCCCTCCCTTGTATTTTGACTGACCCTGGCCGGCTCCACCTCCTGACCCTGCATGCTCAGTGTACAGAGAGGAACAACGCAGTGCTGCCATGGAACCGCACATCAATGAAAGTCCCAGCCACAGTCAGCAAAAAACGTATGTGAACTTGAGCATATATAGATATAATTTATATATATATATATAGTATATATATATATATATATATATATATAGTATCCTTTTGTGGACACCCTTATATATTTTCTGTTAATCCCCCCCACCCCCTATAAAGTGTGTGTATATATATATATATATATATATATATATATATATATAGATCTCCAAGTGGTCGGCACTCCTGATTAAATGAATATAATACCTGGTGCCTTCTCTTGCAGAGTTATCCACTGTATAAACAAATAGAATTGAGCGGCACTCTCAGGACTTTAACAAAGAACGGGTCCTCAGCCCATCATAAGTTTGCCAACTTATGATGGGCTGAGGACCCGTTCTTTGTTAAAGTCCTGAGAGTGCCGCTCAATTCTATTTGTATATATATATATATATATATATAAATTAAATAATTGTTTTAAAAAAAATCCCCGAAACGTCAACTCGTTTGTTAATACAACATTCACTATTTTCACCAGACTCCGAGTGCCGCCTCATTTCTTTGTGCATATATATATATATATATATATATAATTAGCATTTTTGCTCCAGTACAGGCACACATTTTTGTTTTCTGCGCCAACTGTTTACAGGTGGTGCACTGGCAAGTGCACAGAGCCATGTCAGAGACAACAACACCGTCATTTTAAATCTGGAGCCGTCCGCGAGGCAATGTGTCATCATGTGTAAGGGGCATTACTAATGTGTGGCATAATGTTGTAAGGGGCAATACTGTGTGTGTCATAATGTGTAAGTGGCATTACTGTGTGGCTAAATGTATAAGCGGTATTACTGTGTGGCATAATGTATAGGGGGCATTACTGTTGACATATTGTGTTATAAGGTGCACTAGAACTGTGTGGCATAATGTGTATAAGGAGTACTACTGGGTGGCATGATGTGAATGGACTGTGTGGTTTAATGTAAATGGGCTCGGTTGTAACGTGAATAAGGGGCACTACTGTGATGTAACGTGAATAAGGGGCACTACTGTGTGACGTAACATCAGTAAGAGGCACTACTGTAGCGTAACGTGAATAAGGAGGGGGGGAGGTAGTCTTAAGTTTTGCCTAGGGTGCCAAATAACCTTACACCGGCCCTGCTAGGCAGGCTACGCTGTGTATCACCGGTTTCTGTAAGATGCACACTGCTGACAACCTTTTACGGAAACTGAGGGACATCATCGCACAATGGCTTACCCCACTTAGACTCTCCTGGGAATTTGTGATATCGGACAACGCCATCAATATTGTGCGTGCATTACATCTGGGCAAATTCCAGCACATCCCATGTTTTGCACATACAATTAATTTGGTGCTGCAGAATTTTTTGAAAAATTACAAGAGCGTGCAGGAGATACAGTCGGTGGCCCGAAAAATTGTGGGCAACATTCGGCATTCAGCCACTGCGTGCCAAAGACTGGAGCGCCAGCAAACACTCCTGAACCTGCCCTGCCATCACCTGAAGCAAGAGGGGGTAACGAAGTGGAATTCAACACTCTATATGCTTCAGAGGATCGAGGAGCAGCAAAAGGCCATTCAAGCCTATACATCCACCTACGATATAGGCAAAGGAGGGGGAATGCACCTGACTCAAACTCAGTGGAGAATGATTTCCGTGTTGTGCAAGGTTCTCCAGCCCTTCAAACTTGCCACACGTGAAGTCAGTTCAGGCACTGCCAGCTTAAGTCAGGTCACTCCCCTCATCAGGATTTTGCAGAAGCAGCGGGAGAAATTGAAGGAAGAGCTAAGATGCAGCGATTCCACTAAGTATGTGGGACTTGTGGGTGGAGCCCTTTATTCACTTTGGCAGGATTCACAGGTGGTCAATCTGTTGAAATCAGAGCACTACATTTTGGCCACCTTGCTCGATCCTTGGTTTAAAGCCTACATTGTATCTCTCTTTCCAGCAGAAAAAAGTCTGCAGATGTTCAAAGACCTGCTGGTGAGAAAATTATCAACTCAAGTGGACCATGACCCGTCAACAGCTCCTCCTTCATTTTCTACCGCAACTGGGGCTGCGAGGAAAAGGATAAGATTTCCTAGCCCACCCACTGGCGGTGATGCAGGGCAGTCAGGAGTGAGTGGTGACATCTGGTCCGGACTGAAGGACCTGCCAACGATTACTGACATGTCTACTGTCACTGCATATGATTCTGTCACCATTGAAAGAATGGTTGAGGATTATATGAATGACAGCATCCAAGTAGGCATGTCAGACAGTCCGTATGTATACTGGCAGAAAAAAGAGGCAATTTGGATGCCCTTGCACAAACTGGCTTTATTTTACCTAAGTTGCTCCCCCTGCAGTGTGTACTCCGAAAGAGTGTTTAGTGCAGTCGGTAACCTTGTCAGTGATTGGCGTAGGAGGTTACTTTCACAAAATGTGGAGAAGATGATGTTCATCAAAATGAATTATAAATTCCTCCAGGAAGACCTTTACCAGCAATTGCCTCCAGAAAGTACACAGGGAACTGTGATGGTGGATTCCAGTGGGGATGAATTAATACTCTGTGAGGAGCAGGATGTACACACTGAAAGGGGAGATGAATCAGAAGATGAGGATGAGGTCGACATCTTGCCTCTGTTGAGCTAGTTTGTGCAAGGAGAGATGAATTGCTTCTATTTTGGTGTGGGCCCAAACAAACCAGTAATTTCAGGCACAGTCGTGTGGCAGATCCTGTCTGATTGGTTTGTTAAAGTGTGCATGTCCTGTGTATACAACATAAGGGTGGGAGGGCCCAAGGACAATTCCATCTTGCACCTCTTTTTCTTCTTTGCATCATGTGCTGTTTGGGGACTAGTTTTTTAAAGTGCCCTCCTGTCTGACACTGCCGTATAAGTCCAGGGATTCTGCCGTATAAGTCCAGTCCAGTGGTGCTGTCTTCTGCTGCATTAGTCTAGTGGTGGTGTCTTGTGTTGCCATAAGTCCAGTGGTGGTGTCCTGTGCTGTATATTATTTACTCCAAATAAAAGGCTTTATACATTACTTATATTATTATCCAAATAATTTTTACAGGGTTTGCCCTGTGTGGTGTAGAGGTAAGCTTGCCTGTGCTGCATATTATTATAATATCTCCAAATGAAAGGGTTATTATTATCCAAATTAATTTTACAGGCTTTGGTGTGTGTGTGTGTGTGTGTGTGTGTGTGTGTGTGTGTGTGTGTGTGTCTGTGTGTGTGTGTGTGTGTGTGTGTGTGTGAATGTGTGTGTGTGTGTGTGTGTGTGTGTGTGTGCATGTGTGTGTGTGTGTGTGTGTGTGTGTGTGTGTGGTTTAGGGGTACGCTCTCCTGTGCCACCAATATTGTGCGTGTATTACATCTGGGCAAATTCCAGCATATCCCATGTTGTATGTGCCGCAGACTTGTGTTGCTTACCTTAGTCATACAGCTACCTCATTGCACCTCTTATTCTTCTTTGCATGATGTGCTGTTTGGGGCCTAGTTTTTTTAAGTGCCATCCTGTCTGCCATTGCAGTGCCACTCCTAGATGGGCCAGGTGTTTGTGCCACACGCTTGTGACGCTTATCTTAGCCATCCAGCTACCTAATTGCACCTCTTTTTCATCTTTGCATCATGTGCTGTTTGAAGCCTTTTTTTTAAATCTACCATCCTGTCTGCCACTGCAGTGCCACTCCTAGATGGGCCAGGTGTTTGTGCCGCACACTTGTGTTGCTTAGCTTAGTCATCCAGCCACTTCTGTGCAACCTTTTGGCCTAAAAACAATATTGTGAGGTGTGAGGTGTTCAAAATAGACTGGAAATGAGAGGAAATGAATGTTATTGAGGTTAATAATACAGTTCGATCAAAATTACCCCCAAATTATGTGATTTTAGCTGTTTTTATGTTTGTTTTAAAAATCATCCAGATCCAAAACCAAAACACAAAAGGGTGGTTTTGGCAAAACCAATTCAGATCCAAAACACGAGCATGGAACCAGAACCAAAACCAAAACAAAAACCACGAAAAGTGCCCGCCGCACATCTCTAGTCCTTAGAGAGTAACTGCTTGGGAGGATGCAAGTAGTTTGTTGCAGCTAGAAGATGTGGCACTTGACTGGGTAGCCTGTTAAGATTTCATTTTCTTTCTTTAAACTAAAAATATTAATATAATTCAAACAAGTAAATATGGAAAATATGTGTTGTTGCCCTACTCTGGATGTATTCACTCAACCTTTTGACCACCATCCTCTTGTTCTCACTCCTTCTAGTTCTCTTTGCATTAGATACTTTGACTCCAGAAAAGACTTCTCGGTAAGCCAAAGCAGTGGTTTCCTCTGTATTGACAATGTAATGATGATGCTTAAACGGCATGCCGTACCTCTTTGATTTTTAGTAGAGTGGGTCCATAGTTTTACTGTAATTGGGGTAACTAAAGGCTGATAAGGCCAATGAGCCTTTAAGCTCACAGCTCTCTGAAGTGTGGGACACCTTGTGATGGCACTCCCCAAAAGTGGGCCCTGCTTCTATTTAGTCTCACTCTTATCACAAAAAATGGATGCATTTGTAGCATATAAACTACTGGACTTAGTGAAATATGAACACACCTTTACTCTAACTAAATAAACTACTATAAAAGCCAAAACAATAATTTTCAAATGGCCTGCCTAGCTTCAACTCTCTGTGTTCTGCTGTCACTCTGCACATAGAGCTTATAAAGGGTTATGGCTGATACAAGTGCATGCTGAGAGTGATGTCAGCTATAAAACCAAATGATTGGATAAGAGTTGTGCAGTAATATATATATATACTGGAACTTGTCCTACTGCATGGTTAAATATCCACATTTAGGGGGACATTCACTAAGCAGTGATAAGAGCGGAGAAGTGGGCCAGTGGAGAAGTGCCCATGGCAACCGATCAGCACTGAAGTAACATCTATCATTTTCATACTATAAAATTATACAGAGCTGCTGATTGGTTGAAGGGTCAACTTCTCCACTGGCTCACTTCTCTGCTCTTATCACTGCTTAGTAAATGTCCCCCATAGTTCTGTTCAAGTAATGTTAGCATCAGTGCATTTTTTTTTACGATACTCAATGGTACTCAATAACAGCATGTTTTTTGGTATCATTTATACTCAGAAACAAATCAGGGAAATAATTCAGTAAGGAATAAAATAAGTGCCTAAAAGCTTGTACAGAAACTACTGTAAATGTTGTATTAAATTGTAACCTTAGTTGTGTGCTGCGGTACTTTTGGTAAGACTGCTAAAAAAAATTCATACAGAAAAAGCCCTGCAAGTGACTGCAGCTGGCATGTTTGCAACTCTGAACCACCCCAATGTGTTTGTAAAGGCTCATTAAATTTTAACCAGGAAAAATGTATATTTATGAGATCTAACTAAGGGTGGGCACTGAACACCTCACAAATGGTTTATATGGAAATTTTGGGGGAAAGTTACATACTGTAGAAGCTGGAGAACATCTGATGTTTAAACCGAACAGTGTACTTTGGGACCAAACTCCCTTCAATCAACCAGAAACTGAACAGATCCTCTAGAACTTCTGGAGTCCAAGATTTGTTTCACTTCAAATTTCTCCTGATGATCAAGCGGAATGGAGGAAGGATAGTTGCAAGGTGTTGAATATTGGTTGAGAACCAAAGGCTTGATCAGGGAGACATGGAATACATTTGGTATCCTGAGTGTTCCTGGACATTTTAGTAAAAATGCCACTGGGTTGATTGCCTGAAGGATTTGAAAAGAGCTGATATGTCTTAGAGTAAGCCTCAAAGTAGGGACTTTTAACTGCTGATGCTGAGTTAACAGCCAAACCCTATTCCCAGGTTTTTATAGTGTAATTTTCTACATTTCTTGCCAGCAAAGAAATTGTACTGAGAAGAGACTTTAGATTCCTCTTTGCTTCATCCCAAAACATTTCACTGTATTACAAACTGCTGGAAGTGATACCAATGGACAGGTTGGCAATTAAAGTAGAACAGGATTCAATCGATTTTGGATAAAGAATAGAGAGTGTCCCAAAATTTTGTGGAAGAGATTATTATAACTCCAGATCGTACCTTACTCACTCCATCTACCCATTGCTCTGGGGGTGATAGGCCAAAGAAAAACTCAGGTTAATGTTAAATCACTTACATAGTGCTCTCCAGAATTTGGAGATTATATGTACCCCGTTGTCAGAAACAATGTCCTTGGGAAACCCGTGTAACCTGAAAATCTCCCTTATAAACATTTCTGCCAGCCTTGTGGCTCAGGGTAAACCCTTCAGTGGAAAGAAGTTAGCATCCTTGAAGTATCTATAAAACACTAACCAGATTGTATTGGAACCTTGACAGGCGTGCAGATCCATAACAAAGTCATGGGGATGTGGGTCCATGGGAGATTAGGCCCCAGTAGGGGTTGTAAAGAACCCTAGGAAATTTATGTAGAATCTTGTGCTGAGCACAGGTATAATAGGCTGCCACAAAGTGCTTAACATCTCAATAAATTATAGGCCACCAATAATCTCTGAGAATTAGATCCAAAGTCTTCTTCACCCCTGCATGCCCAGTGAAGCGTGATGAATGTGCCCACTGAAATAATTTTATGCTATCCTCTGGTATCACAAATGTTTTCCCTGGAGGAATCCTAACTTTGCTGGTTACCACAACAAAGCAAGCGGGATTCAAAATTGGCTTAATCTCCTGAATTCTTGAGGTCTAGCACATTAGGTTCTTGTGAACTTTGAAGATTGTCACTGGGATGTTTGCCTCCTCCAGCAAATATCACCATTCCTGCAAGGCTAGCTGCAGTCCCAGGAAATCAGTGCCATCAGACCCATTAAGTGAGCTCCAGATTTCGGTGCGCTGTAACATTGACTATCTTTTTGGTATTTGGATTCCATAATCTGTAGCCTTTGCTTTCATGGCAATAGGCATGCATGATGAAATTCACTGATTTTAAATCCAGCTTGTGTCTTTTTTCTTTTGGTAAACCGGTATAAGCAATACTTCCTACAGTTCTGAGAAGTTTTACACTTGGTTTACTCTTTGGCCACACTTGAACAGGTGTTATGTCCTTTACTGCAACTGTAGGAGAATGGCTCTTGAGCTAAACTACTGTAGACACAGCTTCGGCCCAAAACTGCTTGTCTAGGCCTGTGTCCTTTAGCATGAATCTTGCTCTTTCTATTAGTGTATGGTCACTGACCTCATTTTTCTCAGGAGTGTAGGCCATGGTAAATTGATGCTCTATTTTATATTTACTTCAGACTTGTTTCACCTCTTTTCAATATTTTCTCCACCATTATCAGATCTCAAGATCTTGAGTCTGTCACTACAAGTCCGTTGTATTCTGCAATCTTATTCGACACTTCAGATTTCTCTATGAAGAAGTACGTGTGTCATTCTTCTGAAGTCATCTGTAAACATCACTAAATATTTATATCCACTTACTGACTTTACTGCCATTGGACCACACGTTCTGAATGTACTATCTCAATTGGTTTTGTAGCTCTGCTTACTGATTTTGGAAATGGCTGATAACTTTGTTGCCCAACAATGAATTTCATATATAAGTTTGTTCGCATTAGTGACTGATATTCCAATGACCATCCTGTTCTGTATCTTTTTAACACTGTCATATTCAAGGATATTAAATATTGTATGCCAAAGTTCCAGTGACTGTAAGTCAGTTGTCCTTACATAACAGTGCTATGTCTCAGCATTTGACTCATTGGGCATACATTCTTGGAACTGTAATAACTTTACTCTGACTGTGTCTGTTGTTAATTTTGCTATGTTTTTTTCCAATGCTATAGCTAGGAAGTCAAACAGGCATCAAGTTCTGTCACATTGCTTTAGCAATCTCTTCTTCATCTACTTTCCCTTTAACAGATGGTAGTTGCTGAGTGACATACATCATTTTGTCTATGTAATCACTCATACTGCTCCATTAACTCCATTTTGTGTTGTACAATGCACATGTGTATTTATTCTTCTCATGAGACCTACACTATGGTACGCTGCCTGTAATGCTATCCACATGTCTTTAGCTGACATCTTCCCATGTACAGTAATACAGAGTACACATGTTACTATACACTTAAACCCATAGTGAACATGGCCCTCTCTACATTAACTGGGATTGGATCTGCACTGGGATAAATTAGAACTTCCACAATTGTTCACATTTCAATTTTCTTTTTCATAGCAAACCTCCAGAATGTATAATTATCTGCACCTTTTAGCTTGAACCCATTATGGGTGTAGCTCCTGCATTCATAATTCTTAAAGATATTACTATGCAGCCTATGTAAACTATGAAGCTCTGGAAAAAGCAGTAAACACTCTGTGCTGTCTTCACTCAGTCTACACTACATGTGTGCTTAAGATATCTTCTGTATGCTGCTCTAGTAGCTTGGGACTTGTGTACTTTGTGTGTTTGAGCCCATAACATGTTGGGAATAATGTGTGTGCAGGTGTTGATTTAGCGAAGTTATATAGGCACACATCAGTGGATAACCAAAACTATGAACAGCCCAGTTACTTAACCAGTGGTGTTACTTTACCGATGAAGAATGACAGATACAACCATACTCACTGTTACATGTACACTGTTGATGGAGCATAGCTTGAGCAGAGTGGGGTTTCATACAGCTCACTAGTCAGTGAGTGTATGTTGCAAACTGATAGCAGTGCAGGGAAGCCAGAACAGCATTATATAAGGTAATAACCAGGTCTCTCATAGAAGCTACATAAGTAGGAGACCTCTATCTCACACCACTGTCACTGTACACATGATAGCTACTGCATATGCTTAATAGAGATCTCAGCAGGGCCTGATTAAGAGTTCCAGCCACCCTGGGTTAATACAGAAATGGCCGTCCTCCCCTCCCCCCATCGCTCCCCCCTAAATCCAACCCTGTGGTCCACTCATAGTATTACCAGTATTGGAGGAAACCTGAAACCGGAGTACAGTATTACATGCTATGAGGGAGAAAAGATTAGGTAGAGAGGAAAGAGGGGCTCCCCCAAAGCCACATGGACCAGAACTGCTACTCATTCTAATGCCTAAAGAGCAAGGGGCATCCACTTTTTAATCCACTGCTTTTATATGAATTAATTGTGTCAATTAATCAACTTACTGCAAGGTGCTGCAGGCTGTAGCAGCTCTGGGAGCATGGGTGGGTATGACATGGGACGTCATGATGCACGTGATGTCCGCACCCACCACGCCCCCTCAGGACCCAGTGCTCCAGGCTGCAGCCTGATCTGGCCCTGGATCTCAGCAACCTTTTTAGTATAGGGCATGAAGCCTCCATGGAGAACAGGAAGACTGTAGTCTAATCAGTAGTGCATTCCTTCAACTGTACAGTTGTAATGAGTTTGTTCTCACTGCAGCCCTAGCCTTCTGCTCTTAGCTGACAGAAATGGAAGCTCTTATACTTTCTTCTCTTGAAGTGTTTATACTACAAAACATGCTATTAGCAGACTATATTAGAATCCACAGAGGATTGTAGTCTAGAGACAATTTTTCATGAACTATCCATGAAATCTATTTTTGAGATACTCAAACTACCCCATATAGCACAATCAATCATTCCGCAGTCAAAAAGGTCTAATTCAGAGATGTATGCAAACCCAATGGTTTGCGTACATCTCTGATGGTGAGAAACCTGCTCATGTGCAGACTGGGTCCTATGATATCAGATGCAGTGGCGTTTGACCGCGACCTGATTGACAGGCTACAGCCATTTGTGGGTGAGGTGGAGTGGTGCCTGCTTCCGTTCCCGAAAACTAGGGCATGTTGCCCCCATTTTCTGGGAGTGCTGAGGCCAGAGACTACAATGCACACTTTCTGGCCTCGGCTATGGAGCTGTGAGGACCAATCTGAATACCCTCAGTGTAATTCAGATGGCCGATGATCTTGCAGATAATCCAATGCTGCATCTTAGCATGCAGCAAAAGGATCTATATTAGCCACAGATGGCATCTTTTTCCCACATATTCCTCCTGTAACATAAGGATATCTTCACATTGCTGCTGTGGCCAAAGATGCAGCAGCAATGCGAATTGCATTCATCTATGAATCAGACCCAAAGTCACTTAGATCCAGGGGCAGCTCCAGAGTTGGGGCTGAAGCTCAGTTCAAAATTCAAATAGGGTAGCCACACCAACTGCCAGTGTTTCAGTTTAAAATGGCAGTTGGTGACAGTTGGTGTGGCTCGCCTATTTGAAATTTGAACTGACCTGCAGCCCCTTCTCTGGAGCCGCCATTGCTTAGATCCTTTTTTTTTTTTTAAATGAACCACCACATCTATATGCTTTTATTCATTAAGTCGCTTGCACATGATTGATTGATTAGATATTTACATTATGCAGATGAACGGGGGTATCTAATAAAGCAGCCACTGAATGTATGTTTGTAAATTACGGCCCTCATTCCGAGTTGTTCGCTCGCTAGCTGCTTTTAGCAGCATTGCATAAGCTTAGCCGCCGCCCTCTGGGAGTGTATTTTAGCTTAGCAGAATTGCGAACGAAAGATTAGCAGAATTGCGAATAGAAATTTCTTAGCAGTTTCTGAGTAGCTCCAGACTTACTCCTACATTGCGATCAGTTCAGTCAGTTTCGTTCCTGGTTTGACGTCACAAACACACCCAGCGTTCGCCCAGACACTCCCCCGTTTCTTCAGACAC
Organism: Pseudophryne corroboree; assembly: GCF_028390025.1. NCBI lineage: Eukaryota > Metazoa > Chordata > Amphibia > Anura > Myobatrachidae > Pseudophryne > Pseudophryne corroboree. The sequence continues at coordinate 645,768,852 of NC_086444.1, read as the reverse complement.
TCCCATGTTTTTCCCAGAAACGCCAGCGTTTTTTCGCACACTCCCAGAAAACGGCCAGTTTTTGCACAGAAACACTCACTTCCTGTCAAACACACTCCGATCACCAGAACGATGAAAAATCCTTGTTATGCCGTGAGTAAAAAAACCTAACTTTTGTGTAAAATAACTAAGCGCATGCGCTCTGCGAACCTTGCGCATGCGCAGTAAGCGACTAATCGCAGTATAGCGAAAATCGGCAACGAGCGAACAACTCGGAATGACCCCCTACATTAGTATTTATTTAATGTATTCATAAAAGTTCACAGTGCTTACTATACCTTACATTGGAACATACTAGTAAATGGAGTGTAAGAGCTAGAACTTGTGTCTAACACCAACATTTGCTTATTATGGGATGCGGTCAAAATGCCTGCAGTCAGGTTCCTGACAGTCAGAAGACCAACAGCGGAATCCTGACTGCTAGAATCCTGACACATTGCAGAGGTAAGTACAGAAGTCGGGGATAGGCACGGGGTGGAGGGTTAGGTTGTAGGGAAGGCTAGGGTTAGGCTACAGTGGAGGGGGGGATTTTGGCATTTAAGGTTAGGTTGCAGGATTGGGAGGTTAGGGTAAAGGCCCCCATCCACTAGTCAGATTTGGCCAGTTTTCTTCAGATTTCGATGCATCTGACCGTCATATCTGAAGAAAAGTGTCACATTGGATGGCTCTTCCGATCCAATGCTCACTCCCGTGTCAGATATGTCTGAACTACAGATCTCTGAGGCTGCCCCAACTATTTATCTGAATCTGAAGAAAACAGGTGCACATCGGATTGTTTTTTTTACTTCAGATGTATCTGATCAGATTCATCTGAAGCGTCACTTGCACCCAAAATCAGTGAAACCAGGTGGCGCAACCTTATCACAACAGGATTTAAGAGGTCAAAAAATGGCTTACACAATGAATGTAATGAGATAATTCCAGCTCCAATTCAATTAACAGTGGGCTAGAAAAAAAGCAAAGAAAATATACAACACATAGTGTATTCCACTTGAATAACGGTGTGGTCTTAATACTCAATGGTCCCACTCACATGATATAGCTGATAAATTTGCATGTCATGAGTTTAATCTCATACTGGCTGGTTTTAATCCATAAACACCGTTCCCACTGGAAGCTTGAATAGAGAATAATAATAATAGTGCAATATCGTCTATGTATTTGGTTTAAAATAGATTTTAATACCAGACGCACTCACAAACAAAGGTTAAAAAAACAGCATATAACAGGGGGTGTCCAGAAAACTGCAGCGAACAGCGTGGAGATATAGTCACCCAAAGTCCCGGTTACTAAAGGTGTCCCAGACTGCCGAGTAGGTCCTCCGGATCCTCCGTTAATGCCACACAGGTAAGTCCCCCAAGCTTAAGCGCTTTCGGACCGTTTTGTCCTTCTTCAGAAGCGTGAGGGACAGCACAACTACATGACTTTAAATAGCAAACTAACTACAAGAAATGGACACAGCTGTAAAGATCACTGGCGTCCTCCTCGCCGTCACGTACATGTCACCGGAAGTGACGTTTGCGTCTCACTTCAGGATCCCGGAAGAAGCGTAACCGGAAGTGACGTCTGCGTGTCATAGCTAAGATGACTAGCGTTCCATTCACCGTTTTCAAAAGACAACTGATCGGCAACAAGTTAGACATCCGTATCTCAAGAACAAGAAATCACAAATTAAAGATATATAGAACAATACATAGACGTGTATGATAGAAATGGGAGGGATCTTTAAACAAGTTTCAAAAAGAGATGAGGTGGATTATAAATAGGATGAATATCATTAAAAATAGAGTTATTAAAATAATGAAAAATATCATATCAATAAATAAAAAAGATTTAAAAAATAGTTCAATAAAATTATAAAAACCACTTTAATTCAAAATCACCATTAAGGCCCAAAGGTGCTAGGGTTTTTAGTCTGTAAATCCACTTCATCTCTGTTTTAGATAAGGTGACTTCAGTTTCTTTATTTCGTGGGGTAGGTTTAATAGTCTGAATACCCCAAAAAGACTTAAAATGACAAGGTTTACATGCATGCTTAGTTTTGAAGTGCTTGGAAACTGTGTGGGTTTCTAAACCTTTTTTCACATTGTAAATGTGTTCAGATAACCTCGTTTTCAGATTCCTTGCAGTCTTTCCAATATAGATAAGACCACAGTCGCACTCCAGTGGGTAGATAACATTCCTAGAGTTACATGCTATAAAATCCTTAATGGGGTATGTAGTCCCCCCTACTGTAAACTCTTTAAGCTTGCTAATACCTTTCGTACATTTACACATAGCACAGAGGCCACATCTATAAAATCCTTGGCTTCTGATGCTACTTCTCGTAGGGGCCTCCATCGAACTCCGTACTTAACTGTCTTTAATGGATTTTGATCTCCTATATATAAAACGAGGCTTGCCTGGTAGTAATGGACCTAAGATTGGATCTTTTGTTAATACTGTCCAATGTTTCTTTATAATCCATTCAATTTCTTTGTATTGGGAGTTAAAATTTGAAATAAAGGACCACTGGGAAGCATTCTCCTTCGGTTTCTTACCATTAGTACCATTTAGTAAATCTCCCCTATTTATAGCTTTAGTTTTTTCCTCTGCTTTAGTTAAGGCTTCCATACTATACCCCTTTTCAACAAATCGGTCACATAACTCTCTAGTCTGTGTTTCAAAAATAGCTGGGTCATTACAATTACGTTTCACTCTTAGAAATTGGCTATATGGTATCCCATCTAGCCAGTGTTCATGATGCTGACTGGTTCTCTCGATAAAGCTATTTGAATCCGTAGGTTTTCGATATAATTTGGTGTTAAGTGCACCATCTTTTATATAAATGCACAAATCGAGGTAGGTGATTTCTTCCTGACTAATAATGCTGGTGAGTTTGATATTGAATAAGTTACTATTAAGTTTTTCTATAAAGCCATCTAACTCATCCAAGTTTTTGTTCCACACAAACAATAAGTCGTCGATGTAGCGACGCCATAGCACCAGGCCCGCCCCAAGCTCGTCTCCATTCCATACTGCTTGATCTTCCCAGTAGGCCATGAAGAGATTGGCGTAGCTTGGGGCGAACCTGGTGCCCATAGCAGTCCCCACTCGTTGAAGGTAATAATTACCATTAAAAATGAAATAATTATTTCTCAATATAAATCTAATGCCATCCAAAATAAAAGCCTTCAAATCTACCGAATAATCAGAGGATTCAAGAAAATAGGATACTGCCTCTATGCCTTTATCTTCTTCTATAATTGTATATAATGTGGAGACATCAGAACTTACAAGTGTGTAACTATCTTTCCATTCCAACTCATCTAATAGCTTTAGGAGTTGTCCTGTGTCCTTCAAATAGGACTTAGTTTGTTTAACAAGGGGTTGTAAATAATAGTCTATCACCATTGAAAGATTGGAGGTGACACTATTCGTTCCAGACACTATTGGCCTTCCCGGTGGATGGACAGGGTCCTTATGGACCTTGGGTAGGCAGTAGATGGTAGGAATTGTAGGGTGTGGCAAGCACAGCACTATGTCTCAAAGGTGACCTCTTGTCTTTCTCCCATGGACTGGAGGAACCAGTTGGATACCTCCCTTCGATCTACATCTAACACTAAAGGAGATATTTCAAGATTCTATAAAATATTGCGGACACCATATTATGAAGGCCACTATGACACAGGCATCACCAGATGGCAGAGACACTTTCCTGATCTTAGCGAAGCAACCATTCTAAAAGCGCTTTTATATTCCAATCGTACCCTCCCAACCATTATGTACCAGGAAATGTTTTTTAAAATCTTTTATAGAGGATACCTATCACCTTCTCGTTGTCAGTTAGTGGGGATGTCCTCCACTTCAACATGTCCAAAATGCACTCGACCTGAAGCTACTCTTTATCACTGTCTATGGGATTGTACTTATATCAAAAAATTCTGGTTTCAAATAAAACAATTCGCTATTTCAGACTTGGTTAATTTTCTACCACTGTCCCCTGAATGGGCCGTTTTTGGAATATTGACAACCACTTCTAGAATATCTCCGGGTTGTCGCAAGCTACTGTTGATTTTATCAGCTGTCGCAAAAAAATGTATATTACAACAATGGATACACCCATCTCCCCCTTCCTTACAAATGTTTAAAGATAAACTCTTTCATGTATTCAAAATGGATTGGATGGAAACTTCGTTACATAAAGAACAACGCATAGCGAAATTTTTTGAGATTTGGGACTCTTTTATTGACACTTTAAACATTTCAACAAAAACTCAGATTCATAATTGTTTTCGTACAACTCTATGGTATGAAACTGCAGTATTTATATCCGAACCTCCGATCCGACTGAGTTAACGCCCATTTCCCTAGTACCTCTCCCCCCCCCCCCCCCCCTCCCTCTTCTTCTTGATCACGGGGCTACAGGCGACCCCTTTCCCACCTTCCTCCCTTTATATCATACGAACATCCATTTGTCATTTTATGCTCTTCTATTCCTTCTCTTCTTCTCTCCTTCTTCTCTATATTTTCTTTCCTTGGAAGAATAAATTCTCCCTTACTCTTTTCTTATTGATTGAATGTATAAGATTTTGATAATACACAAATCCTATATTTTGGATATAACAATTTGAACTACAATTATTTTCTACTGTATTGTTCTCTTAAGTATTATCTTACTTAATGCTTTGTTGACATTGTATTGGAAAATGTTTTAAGTGAAAATTAAAATAAAAACATTTTGGAAAAAAAAAAAAAGGAATTGTAGGGTGTGTAATATTAATAAATTCAAATTCCTCCTTAGTCAGGACACCTTTTGATAATACTTCATTAGTCCATTTGGATAAGGCCTCACTAATTTTTGAAGTGGGATCTGACTTTATCTTTTGATATGTATTTCCATCCCCAAGTTGGCGATCTATTTCTGCTATATAATCAATTTTATCCAACAAAACCAGGCCACCCCCTTTATCCGCTGGTTTTATGATAATACTTTCATCACTTCTTAAAGCTTTTAAGGCTAACCATTCTTTTCTAGTAAGATTGCACTTCTTACGTTTTTTACATAACGTCTGTTCAACCTCATCTAGGACGAGCTTGTTGAAGCAGTCTAGAAAACTGCCTTTAGCAAATGAAGGGTAAAAAGAGGACTTAGGAATAAACTAGGGGGTAGAGGGGACTTCAATGTCCCCCAAGTGGTCTCCATTTTTAGCAAAGAATCTCTTCAATGTCAGTTTGCGTATAAATCTCTGCAAATCAACATAGAAGTCAAACGACTCCAACTGACTAGTAGGGGCAAATTTTAAACCTCTAGTAAGTACCTTTTCCTCCTCGTTAGTAAGAATTTTCTTACTAAGATTAAAAATCTTTACTAGATTTACATTAGGCTTGGCAATTTTTTCTATATTTTTATTTTTATTTTTAAAGGGTTTCTTCTTCATTCCTCCCCTTTTACCTCTTTTCCTTTTCTTATATTTATTTTTGGGGGGTTCTGAAGGCTTAGCTGGCGTTAATAGTAACTTATTCAATATCAAACTCACCAGCATTATTAATCAGGAAGAAATCACCTACCTCGATTTGTGCATTTATATAAAAGATGGTGCACTTAACACCAAATTATATCGAAAACCTACGGATTCAAATAGCTTTATCGAGAGAACCAGTCAGCATCATGAACACTGGCTAGATGGGATACCATATAGCCAATTTCTAAGAGTGAAACGTAATTGTACTGACCCAGCTATTTGTGAAACACAGACTAGAGAGTTATGTGACCGATTTGTTGAAAAGGGGTATAGTATGGAAGCCTTAACTAAAGCGGAGGAAAAAACTAAAGCTATAAATAGGGGAGATTTACTAAATGGTACTAATGGTAAGAAACCGAAGGAGAATGCTTCCCAGTGGTCCTTTATTTCAAATTTTAACTCCCAATACAAAGAAATTGAATGGATTATAAAGAAACATTGGACAGTATTAACAAAAGATCCAATCTTAGGTCCATTACTACCAGGCAAGCCTCGTTTTATATATAGGAGATCAAAATCCATTAAAGACAGTTAAGTACGGAGTTCGATGGAGGCCCCTACGAGAAGTAGCATCAGAAGCCAAGGATTTTATAGATGTGGCCTCTGTGCTATGTGTAAATGTACGAAAGGTATTAGCAAGCTTAAAGAGTTTACAGTAGGGGGGACTACATACCCCATTAAGGATTTTATAACATGTAACTCTAGGAATGTTATCTACCCACTGGAGTGCGACTGTGGTCTTATCTATATTGGAAAGACTGCAAGGAATCTGAAAACGAGGTTATCTGAACACATTTACAATGTGAAAAAAGGTTTAGAAACCCACACAGTTTCCAAGCACTTCAAAACTAAGCATGCATGTAAACCTTGTCATTTTAAGTCTTTTTGGGGTATTCAGACTATTAAACCTACCCCACGAAATAAAGAAACTGAAGTCACCTTATCTAAAACAGAGATGAAGTGGATTTACAGACTAAAAACCCTAGCACCTTTGGGCCTTAATGGTGATTTTGAATTAAAGTGGTTTTTAGAATTTTATTGAACTATTCTTTAAATCTTTTTTTATTTATTGATATGATATTTTTCATTATTTTTAATAACTCTATTTTTAATGATATTCATCCTATTTATAATCCACCTCATCTCTTTTTGAAACTTGTTTAAAGATCCCTCCCATTTCTATCATACACGTCTATGTATTGTTCTATATATCTTTAATTTGTGATTTCTTGTTCTTGAGATACGGATGTCTAACTTGTTGCCGATCAGTTGTCTTTTGAAAACGGTGAATGGAACGCTAGTCATCTTAGCTATGACACGCAGACGTCACTTCCGGTTACGCTTCTTCCGGGATCCTGAAGTGAGACGCAAACGTCACTTCCGGTGACATGTACGTGACGGCGAGGAGGACGTCAGTGATCTTTACAGCTGTGTCCATTTCTTGTAGTTAGTTTGCTATTTAAAGTCATGTAGTTGTGCTGTCCCTCACGCTTCTGAAGAAGGACAAAACGGTCCGAAAGCGCTTAAGCTTGGGGGACTTACCTGTGTGGCATTAACGGAGGATCCGGAGGACCTACTCGGCAGTCTGGGACACCTTTAGTAACCGGGACTTTGGGTGACTATATCTCCACGCTGTTCGCTGCAGTTTTCTGGACGCCCCCTGTTATATGCTGTTTTTTTAACCTTTGTTTGTGAGTGCGTCTTGTATTAAAATCTATTTTAAACCAAATACATAGACGATATTGCACTATTATTATTATTCTCTATTCAAGCTTCCAGTGGGAACGGTGTTTATGGATTAAAACCAGCCAGTATGAGATTAAACTCATGACATGTAAATTTATCAGCTATATCATGTGAGTGGGACCATTGAGTATTAAGACCACACCGTTATTCAAGTGGAATACACTATGTGTTGTATATTTTCTTTGCTTTTTTTCTAGCCCACTGTTAATTGAATTGGAGCTGGAATTATCTCATTACATTCATTGTGTAAGCCATTTTTTGACCTCTTAAATCCTGTTGTGATAAGGTTGCGCCACCTGGTTTCACTGATTTTGGGTGCATGATTCTTATTTAAAACCACGGTGAAGGTTTTTTTGTGTGACTAAGGGCTGCTACCTAAGTATAAGCGCAATAAGGATCTTTCACTTTGTTTTGAAGCGTCACTTGACTGGCATCTCCCTGACCACTCCCACCCACCAACAGGGGGAACAGCGGCAGCAGCAGCATCAGATCAATCACATGTAGCATGTGTGCATCAGATATATCTGATGCGATCTGGCACATGGTATATTGCATCAGATATATCTGAAGTGAATGTAATGAAAATTAAAGCCAGGGTCTGATCCGATTCCCGGGACGCTCCCGGGAGAGTTCAAGAGAAATCTGATGCTATCTGCAGTTCAGACAAGTCTGAGTAGTGGATGGCCACCTTTAGGTTGCGGGAGGGGTGAGTTAGGGTTAGGTAAGGGATTAGAGGTAGGGTAAAAATACTTTCCAGGATTCTCTCCTTTGGAATTCCGCTGTCGTCTTCTGACTGTCGGGATCCTGTCTGCCGGTATTTCGTACCCAGAGCCCAATAAATGCTTTCCTTCAAATGTACTGTATACAGTAAATACAAAGTTATTGCAGAACACAAACTACACAATATTGATCTGTGTTTTACCAGTCACATGGAAAGGAATATTTTAAGAATAATTATAAGCAGAAATGCCATTTGGGGAGTGGGCCGAGGCCTGTCAGGAAGGTGTAACCATGTTCCCATCAGCAGCATGAATTCATAATGGGGTATTGCCACAACTAACATACTTGGCCATGCCTCCTTGTTTCGGGGCCAAGTAGATCGACTGGTAACTGCTAACCCTAATTTATCAATAATACTTCTATTGCTTCTGACTTGTCGTGAGATCTACAATGCATGGACATATTGTACTTTACATTGGTGCTGCAATTTCTTTAGAAGTAATCTGTAAAGCTCTGCACAGTAGAATTGTTTTTGCAAACTTGTTTGAAAATGTACTTAAAATAAATGTAGAATGAGAAATATCAGTCACATAAATTGCAAAGACTTTTTATTTTAGCTAATTTATTTGATTATTATGGTGAAAACATTTTGGTTATGAAAAAAAATGAGCTCTTTGCATTTTTATTCAATCAGTGACTCTTGTTTTAGAAATGACTTACTTTTTGTAAAGCATTTGTCTAGTGATTGTCTTTTGTATCTTACTCTGTGAATCACAAGCAGTGTTTTGTCCTGTTCTTTTGTGCTGAAGACTTATACAACATACATATTCTGTAGGTGCTGTAAAAGATATACAAATGTATTCATTAACGTTGTCATGTTTTCTTAGAGTTAACAATGGGCCTGATTAAAGTCCCAATGCAAGTCGACTGCATATACAGTAGCAATGTTTGGGAGCAGGGAGGGGGTGGCAATGTGTCACCTCTGTTTTGGCGGAGGGACGAGTCCAGGATCACCGTCGGAAGATGGAGATTTCCTGGCCTTCTGGTCATAGATGTGGTGGCTGACTTGCTCACCACATCAGCTGGCTGATGGTGTTGCAGGTTATCCAGTGCTGTGTCCTAGGATGTAGAATAGATCAGTTATGCAAGCAAATGGAGTCTCCTTATATCAGATGCCTCCTGCTGCATTACCATATTAGCAGCAACGATGCACTCTGCAACCACATCTGAATCAGGCACAATATGCAATTAATATAAGTTTATAAGCATACAGTATGTTTGTTTATTTTCTGCAGTAGGGTTTATTGTCTTCGAAGATCTCACATACTATTAATGTTGTCCTCTTGCCAGTATGTAAAAGTGTGACTTGATACCAATGTTAAACGTATGACAAAAAACTAACAGCAAAAGAAAGACTGGTGAACGTATTTTCCAAGAAAGGTGGTAGACCACCATAAAATCAATCTTTAGGAGGTGAATATTTTGTTACAGGGATAGCTTTATCTCAACTTAAATGTAGTTGTCTTTATTAATCATACTGTAGAAATTTTTCTAACCTCAGCATATCGGATAGACTTGTACCAACCTTGATATTTGTGTCTCAGGCAGGACTGTTCAGTCACTGCCAGAATGCATGGACTATTTTTTTCTATAAATATTCTATGCATATCTTCACAGAGCTTTTTCAGTCAACTGAAAAATGTATTTGCTACCAAAAACTTGCAGTGCTTTGTACTCTAATATAACATAAGTTGAAGGAACAGAAGCTACAGTATAAAAGGAAAAATGACCATTTTACATTAGAAGCATTAACTTATTATGATTATTATTATTATTATTATTATTATTTTCGTTTCTATTATTAAATAAGCAATGCTTCTGTAGCGTAGAGTCCTGAATGTGAGGGTCTTTAGGTGTTGTTACATATAACGTACAGTATAAGCAGGTAAGTGTAGACAAAGAAGTAGCTTTTTACCTAAAAAAAGAATTGTAAGCAAGAATTTTTATAGTAAGGTTTAATACTATAGTGTATATGGTTTCAATACAGTACTTACCTGTTCATCCAATGGTGTCCTGTATCCTGGTAAGTTTGTGGCACCGTTAAAATCTAATTCTGGACCTTATGATACTCTCTGTAGTCAGGAGGTATCAAAAAGGATTTCTTCACTCCTATAGTATAGTAGCCTTTTCCTTGACTCTATCCCTATTCCTCTTTGCTTCTATCTTTAGGGTATAAGTATGTGCAGGGCCAGTGCAATATGCTCAGCAGAGTATGCAAAGCAGAGAGGTGCCGGATTGGAGGGGTGCATTTCCTGTTGTGCTACTCTGCTGTTCTCCACTGTGTACTATAGTTGCTGGTTGCTGCTGCACCTGTCAAAAGTGTATGACAGGCAGTGGAGCCAGCAGTGTGCATGGCTCAGGCTCTTCAGTTTCCAGTCCACTCGCTGATCTCTTTCCCTCCCTCCCTCCCTCCCCTCTCTTCCCCACTGCACCTGTATGACAGACAGGTAGCAACTGCAGACACGTCAGTCTTTAACATTGCCCGCCTTCTTTCCCTTCTCCTTCTGTGGACATTATGTGTAAGGGGCACTACTACTGTGGGCATTATGTTTAAGGAACACTATTTCTGTAGAAATTTTGTGTATAAGGGGCACTACTGTGGGTATTGTGTATAAGGGGCACTACAGTGTAGTGCAATGTGTATAAGGGGTACTGCTATGTAATGTAACATGAATATAAGGCACTATTTTGTGAAGTATTGTGGATAAGGGGCACTACTGTGTGTCGTAACATGAATAAGGGACACTACTATGTGGTGTAATCTGAACCGGGGGCACTTTATGCAGTGTAATATGAATAATACTGTGCTGCTGTGTGGTGTCATTTGAATTGGGGGTACTATTGTGTGGCCACACCACTTCCTTTTGAGACCAAACCCCTTTTTGGGGCCTACATATAAAGAGATCTGTCATTGTTTGTGCAAATTGTCATGACGCTGATGAAACCATTGCTCATTGTTTATTGGTGGCACTTATGGCATTTCTGTCTAAAGCCATGTCTTCTTTGAATAATCTGTCCAGTTTTCCCATATAATACTTTGGCCAAAGATGCAGCAGCAATGCGAATTGCATTCATCTCTGAATCAGACCCAAAGTCATTTAGATCCAGGGGCAACTCCAGAGGTGGGGCTGAAGCTCAGTTCAAAATTCAAATAGGGTAACCACACCAACTGCCAGTGTTTCAGTTTGAAATAGCAGTTGGTGACAGTTGGTGTGGCTCCCTAATTGAAATTTGAACTGACCTGCAGCCCCTCCTCTGGTTTTTACCAGGTTGTTCCTCAAATATCTTCCACTGGTATAGCAGACCATTAAAGAAGGATCTTTCAGCAAAGGTTGTTCTAGGCCACTAGCTGGCAAAGATTTTTCTACTTGCCCCTTAATCAGTTTGCTGGTCTTGTTAAAATAGTTAACTCTTGGTCTAAGAATCCTAATTAGGGCCCTAGGTAGATTTAAAACTTAAAACTATTAATTTTTGGTATGCATATCACCTTTGAAGGAATTCAGATACCATTACATCTAACTGTTTTTTTTTTTTTTGGGGGGGGGAGGGGGGGGGGGGAGGGGGGGGGGTTAACTCAAGTTCACCTCTAGTTATCTTCTGTAGAGTTAAAAAATACTACTATGGAAGACCTTCTTTTAGGCTGTGGGGATGAAAACTGTCTCAGTAGATTTTTAAGATCAGTGGGCTTAGTGTAAATATATAGTAGGTAACTAATTTCCCACTAAAAACATAAGACTTTTAGCAAAAGATTATACAATGCTATATCCCATGGCACATGTCTGCGGAAAAAATCTCTATCAGAATAAAAATAATTTCAGGTTAACGTAAGTTCCATTAGTGACAACAAATATTGATATTGGGGTATAGAGGTATCATTATTTGTAATAATTTTTCTAACAGTAGGGTGTCCTTCAGAGTGTGAAATGCTTGTATATACAATAAATTCTTTACATCTGTTGTGCAGAGCTTTAAATGAGGCGAAAGTTACGGTAATGGATATAATAGGTTGAGTCAAGGGCGTAGTTACCATAGGTGCAGTTAGGGCAGCTGCTATGGGGCCCACAGCTGAGAGGGGCCCACCTTCCCTGTCAAAGTTACATGTGTTATATACATTTTATGCCATTGGGTGGCACGTAGGGGTCCTTTCAAACTTTTTCCTTGGGCCCTCCTTCCTTCAGGCAGGCGTTAGAGGGCCGTCCCCACCAAGTCCACCTGAAGCCTCAAAAGTTTCTTACCCCAAGCGGTCCATCTGCTGAACTCCTGAACATTGACCGACTAGACATACATGTAACTCACTTGTGTCCCTACGGTATTCCTATCTGTATGACTGTACATGCGCCCACCCTCCACCTGCTTATCTGTTACATACTTGGCTGTTGTATAGCAAACCGAAGACAAATTCCTAGTATATGCAAGTATACCTGGCCAATAAAGCTTATTCTGATATCTAGGTATGCCTTTGGAACTGCTCATTGTAGCACTGTATAAAATGAACTGGAGGGCATTTTAATGTTATATAATATAATATGGCACTGTAATGAGGCACAATATGAACAGGGAGCACTATATATCATAATGTAAATTGGGGGTACTGTGCAGCATGATGTGTACTGGTAGCTCTGAAATGTGACATAGGGTGAACTTAAGCACTACTACGATTCATAAAAGAAACTAGGGCACTACTATGGGGCATAACATTAAATAAGGCTCTAATATTGTGTAGAAAATAAACTAGGGCACTATTATAGGGCGTAAAATTAACAACTGCTGCAGAAAAGTGTCTCTCTAGAAGCTTTGGGACAGGGGCCCCTTCAAAATGTTGCTATGGGGCCCACAAAGTTCTGGCTACGTCCCTGGGTTGAGTATTGTAGTGATGTCCTTTTTGGATAACTAGTTGCAAACAACTATTGTTCTATCAGTTAAAAAAGTGATCCCCGAGCAGCCATTAATGGCATACTAGTGGGCTAACCAAAGATCTATGAGCTTAGCAGTAATGAATAACAGCATCACATAAACAGCAGTAACTTGCATATAGGGGGTCATACTGAACCCGTTGGCACGCAGCAGTTTATTGCTGTGGTGCGAACGGGTGCGGAATGTGCATGTGCGGCAGGCGCAGTGCGCATGCGTGATGTTGCCCGGTGACAGGGGTCGCCGGGTTACGTCACGACTTACAAAGGAAGCGGTCGCAGAGCCGACCGCAAAGAAGATTGACAGGAAGGAGGCGTGACAGGGCGGATCCGGACCGTTTGGAGCCGTTTTCGGGGAGTGGTGAGTGTAACGCAGGTGTGTCCAGCAGAACGGAGGGCTGAGGAGTGACGTCAAAGCCGGGCCCATCATCACTGGATCCATCACATAAGGTAAGTATGTCCAGGCCTAGTCTACTTCCGCTTGAAATTTTTTTATATTAGCATGGCTGCACAAGCGATCGCAGCCCTGCTAAGCTAAAATACACTCCCCCATAGGCGTGTACTAGTTGATCGTAGCAGCAGCAAAAAGTTGCTGGCTGCGATCAACTCGGAATGGCCACCATAGTCAAAATTTCAAAGACTAAACAGGCAAGCCATCCTCCTTTGGTAGCAACTCATAGCCTGCTCATTGAGCTGCTACCAAAGGAGGATGGCTTGCCTGTTTAGTCTCTGACATTTTGATAAGTATATGCAAGTTACTGCTGTTCACGTGATGCTGCTAAGTCTCCTTATGACAGTTGCACTTTTTGATATGCACTTTATCAGTGAAAGCACATGATAATTTGGATTAAAGCATTAATCTATGGATGTGCTCGTTCATGTTTTCTCTCTCTCTCTCTCTCTCTCTCTCTCTCTCTCTCTCTATATATATATATGTTATATATATGTGTGTGTGCAGTATAAAATAGGCAACACAGCATCTTCCCAGTGTTGGGTCTCACAGGTTTTGGATTCTGGCACTATATCTGACCTGCACTGTATCCAACCTGCAGTGTATCTGACCTGCACTGTGTGTCCCACACTGTCTGTCCCGCACTGTATCCATCCTGCACTATATCCCAGGGGCGTAAATTCATCCCTGTTGCCTGGAGGCAAGATGGGAGTTTGATGCACCCTCCCTCCCCCAAAAAAGCACTGTTAGCAGGTCAGCACTATATATGACCCACACTGTAGCCAACCTGCACTGTAACCTGCACTGTATCTGACCTGCACTGTATCCAACCCACACTGTATCAGACCTGCAGTGTAACCCACACTGTATCCATCCTGCACTGTATTCGATCCGCACTGTATATGACCCACACTGTATCCTACCAGCACTGTGTATATGTATACCGCACTGCAAGCCACTCAATATTTAACTGTGTGTCCCAAAGTATTCTGCACTGTACCCTACACTGTATACAGCAGATACGGAACACTGGTTTTGTGGTTGGGAAAATTTTGGGAAACTGCACATCAAAAGGCTGATTAATTGGGCTTTACCTGTCAGTGGCCTTGGGCCCCCAGGAGGGAGGTACAGCTTGAGTTCTGAGAATAGGCATGTGCAGCAGGAATGGTGATAGGATGCTGCCATCTCTTTGCAAATTTTAAAATAATCTGTTTCTCCTTGATCAATGCGAAGTTAAGCTTTTTGATCTATGTAGAGATGATGCATGAGTATAATTAGATGTTCTGCTATGCTCATAATTCTTAATGTGTTCAAGAGCTTTTCATGAATGACACAAAGGCCTTACTGTCATCAATGAAACACATGTAGATGTATTTGTGATACCATTTGGTCTTTTCAAGAATTCACCTTACATCTCTGATAATGCCTCTTCCTTTTATGAACCCTGCTTGTATTTCAGGCCATTGATACTGCATATAAAAGTAGTCTCTATCGGATGATCTTTAGGAGGATCTTGCTAGTATGTGGACTAAGAGCAAATCTTCGATAATTACCACAGTCATTTGGGTCACCCTTACTCAGTACTGGTATGAACACAGAGCTTTTCCATGATTATGTCTTCCATGTTTGCTGGCAAAGTTTTGTAAGTGCTGTGATAGCTGATTCATTCAGAGTTCTAAAGTACAGTATGACAATAGGAATGCCATCAAGTGCCCAGTGCTTTGGGTAAGCTTTTATTGTTGCTTGGACTTCTTCCCTCATTAATGATGGTTCCCAATGAAATGGTATACTGTATGTTGTAAATACTGTTGCACAGCTTGAGCTTATCAGTGTAAAGACTCAATACAGTATATTTTTCCCATCTGCTCTTGATCTTCTCTGGTTCATTCAACATGGATCCTCAAGCATCTTTTACTGGACCAATTCGAGGTTGGAATTTTCTCTTTAGCTCTCTTAGCTTTTTGAAAGCTGATCTTGTTCTTCCTTTAATTTTTTCTGCTTCAACTTCCTTGCATGCGTCATTATATTACTGTACTTTTTTTCTCTTGCCGTGCAGCAGATTGGAAATTTTGATTAAGTACCTTAACTGCATCTTTGTCACTCAGGAACTTAGCATCTCTGCATTTTGGGTAATTTGTAAAGCTTCATCAGCCATTTATTTATTTATTGTTTCAGCTTTTTTAGTTTCTGCAGGAAATTTTCACACTCATCAAATACAAATTCCTTGATGCATTCCCAAAACTCATCTGGTGCCTTGATGCTTGTATCTAAGATATTTACAAAATCATATTTTGTTCTTTTTATGATTGCTTTGACTTTATTTTACATATTAACAGTTGATGATCTATACCACAGTCGGCTCCAAGTTTAATCTTTGTTGAGATTATTGAGATTTTCCATCTTTGGCTTCCACAGATATAAACAATTGTGTAGAAACTAGAGATCAGCAGAGATCCGAGACGCCACAGACTTAAGGATCCGAGTTCAGATCTGAGTCCGGCCTGGGACTTCCAGCCAGACTCGGATCCCAGAACGAGGCAAAATGTCATCATCCCGCTGTTGGATTCTCGCGGGTTTGGGATTCCATATAAGGAGCTGCGCATCACTGCCATTTTCACTCCCCACTTGGAGAGTGAGGGAGACAGACTTTCTGTGGGTGGTGGCGTCGGGTGGGGTCAGTGTGTGCTATTAAGAGGTGCTGTCAGGTGTGCTGTTAGGGTTGCTATTCTGTGGTGTCCTGTGCTGTTAGGGGTGCTGTCCTGTCACTGTGGTGTCCTGTTGCTGTCCTGTCACTGTGCTGTACAGGAGCACTGTCCTTTATGCTGTTAAAAATACAGGGGTGTTGTAAAGGTACACTGGCCCTATCTTGTAAGCTATAAAATTACAGGGGTGTTGTAAAGGTACATTGGCCCTGTATTGTATGATGTAAAATTACAGGGGTGTTGTTAAAATACAGGGGTGCTGGCCCTGTTCTGTATGCTGTAAAAATACAGGGGTGCTGTGAAAATACAGAGGTGCTGGTTCTGTCTTGTATGCTGTAAAAAATACAGTGGTGTTGTAAAAATAAAGGTACACTGACCCTGTCCTGTATGCTTTTAAATTACAGGGGTGCTGTGAAAATAAAGGTACACTGGCCCTGTCTTGTATGCCGTAAAAATACAGGGGTGCTGTGAAAATAAAGGTACACTGGCCCTGTCTTGTATGCTGTAAAAATACAGGGGTGCAGTGAAAATAAAGGTACACTGGCCCTGTCTTGTATGCTGAAAAAAATACAGGGGTGTTATAAAGGTACACTGGCCCTGTCTTGTATGCTGTAAAATTACAGGGGTGTTGTTAAAATTAGAGATGTGCGGTGGACACTTTGCGGGTTTTGTGTTTTGGTTTTGAATCTGGATCTCCATTTGTGTTTTGGATCTGGATTGGTATTGCCAAAACCACCCTTTCGGGTTTTGGTTTTGGATCTGGATGGTTTTTTGAAAAAAACATAAAAACTGCTACAATCACAGACTTTGGGAATAATTTTGATCCTACGGTATTATAAACCTCAATAACATTCATTTTCACTAATTTCCAGTCTATTCTGAACACCTCACACCTCACAATATTGTTATTAGGCTAAAAGGTTGCATCGAGGTCACTGGATGACTAAGCTAAGCGACTCAAGTGGCGGCACAAACATGTGGCCCATCTAGGAGTGGCACTGCAGTGGCAGACAGGATGGCAGTTTTAAAAACTAGGCCCCACAGAGCACAAAATGCAAAGAAAAAAAGAAGTGCAAGATGGAATTGTCTTGGGCTCTCCCACCCACCCTTATGTTGTTTAAACAGGACATGCACAGTTTAATAAACCCATAATTTCAGTGACAAGTGGTCCCCCTGGAAAAAGCTTGCCAAGTTCTCCGAATCATAGCTAACTACAAACATACCACCTCCATATATGATGAGAAGAGGCAAGAGGAAGAGGACAGTGTCAAGAAGGTGATTACAAATTAGAGCGGCACACGCAATCAGGAATAACACATAGGCTTTCATCTCCACTCCTATATTGGTGTGGAATGGAAAGATCTTCAACCAAGCAAATATATAATTACCACTTTACTGGACAAACTGAAAAACTAGGGGCCAAAGCTGCAAATTTGTACCCCCTTCTGCATTTTCAGGGATTAAGATAATCTCAGATTTAATGCTGGGATGCAAATAAACTGGTGTATACCACGTGATCAAGATTGGATATTTTCCCCTCCACAGAGTCTGGAGACTTATTTTGTGAAAATCTCGTGGGTTTCTTTTTTTCCATTTTTTTTTTGCATTTTTATTTACATATTTTGTGGCAGATGCCTTAATTTAGTTTTTCGCAGCTCCCAGTTACACGCATGTGAGCATACCTGTGTGTCCCAGTTACACGCATGTGAGCATACCTGTGTTTCCCAGTTACACACATGTGTAACTGTGTTTACAGTTTAATAAACCCATCATTTCGGTGACAAGTGGTCCCCCTGGAAAAAGCTTGTGAGCATACCTGTGTGTCTTGTTTATTTTATTCATATTTAATGTTTAAATAAAGCAGCCCCTTTGATGTTTTAGTAGCCCCTCCTGGACCCCCACAGCAGCCCGGTAGGGGCAAGTTGAGTTCAGGTGGGTTCGGTACAGTACTAAGCAGGACTGTGAAGTGAATTTTTTGTTATTGAGCCCCTGCCCTATTGGGTCTTACCACTCTACAGTCGAAAATAATTTCATACTATAAGAATGGACTGCGGGAGGAAGCAATGCTAACCTCTGTGCCCACAGCATGCCTCAGCCTGGCCAGCCAGACATCTTCCTGTCTGTAAGCCACCATGAGACTCCATACCGGGCCTTATTCAGTAACTGTTTGTGCCTCACAGGAGCTCCTGACCCATTTAGTGCAATGGAAAGCTGATGCAATGCAATATCACTGAAACTCTGTTCTTCTATCACCGCAAGGTCTTGCAATAACCCTACGCAACCTTTTAGGAAAAAAACAATGTACAACAATTGCGCATCTTGTAAATAAATAATCCCAAAATGTGGAACATTTATAATAAATTAAGTTTATTAGAATAAAAAATTAAGGTTGACTAATTGGAGCCATTCATTTGAGTGAATTCCTAACATAAAATAATTGAGAAGAACCTCTCTCTAATGCTCCGGCAGAAAAGCTCTCTTTTACCTCTTCGACAATTGCACTGGATTGACTGACTTTGGCCACAAATGTGGTCTCATTGGAAAACACTTAGTCAAAATTGCAATTTCCATTTCCACCTCTGCGGCTATGTTCTCACAAATCTGTGATGTTGAAGCTTGTTTCATATTCTGCTCTAGGCTTTAATATAAACCTAGGATCAAGTACAGCAGCTGCCATGGATTTATACAGCATAGGCAGCACCCATGGAGAATTACACAGCACAGCAGACAGGCAACAGCATCCCTGGATGTAAACGGCAGTGGGGCAGCATCCCTGGACTGATAGGGCAGAGAGGCAGCACCCCATATAGGGCAGCACCCCTGGAATGATGTGGCAAAGAAAAGTCGTGCAAGATGGAATTGTCCTTGGGCCCTCCCACTCGCCTTTATGTTGTATAAACAGGACATGCACACTTTAATAATTTAATTTCAGTGACAGGGTCTGCCACACGACTGTGGCTGAAATGATTGGTTTGTTTGGGCCCCCACCAAAAAAGAAGCAATTAATCTCTCCTTGCACAAACTGGCTCTACAGAAGCAAGATGTTGTCCTCATCCTCAGATTCAGTGTTTTCATCCTCACAGAGAAATATTACTCAAACAAACTACATCATTTAGGTGTCAGTGGACTGCTTATGCTATTACCCAAAGTTTCTGAACTTGACAATGACTTATGATGAATGCACTGCAGGTGACGTATAAGGGAAGATGTTCCTAGGTGGTTAATGTCCTTGCCCTTACTTATTATGGATTGACAAAGGCAACAGTTGGCTTGACAACTGTTGTCCGGATTTGTGAAGAAATAATTCCACACCGAAGAGGTGGCTTTTTTGGTATTTTGCACAGGCATGACAATGCGCTTTTTCACTCCATGGCCAACAACGGTCTCCACTGGTGCCTTATTCAATCAAACCACATCACCATCAGAATCCTCATCGGAACTTCCTCCTAAGAGCCAGCTACACCAATATCCTCCTCATCCTGGTGTACTTCTACAGTGACATCCCTAATCTCAATATCAGCAACTGGACTGGCAGTGCTCCTCCCAGCACTTGCAGGGGGCATGCAAATGGTGGTAGGAGCCTCCTTTTCTCCATACAGTGTTGTGAAGGTCAGGCCTAGACGTGATGTCACACTTGGACTCTCCTTGGGGATTTGTGATATTTTTACAGCATACAGGACAGTGCCAGCACCCCTGTATTTTCACAACACCCCTGTAATTTTACAGCATACAAGACAGGGCCAGCACCCCTTTATAGTCACAGCACCCCTGTATGTCATTCTCCGTGAACCACTATTTGCATATCCGTCATCTGCGGCCATTAGCAGTGAACTGAGTGAAACTGGTGTTTTTGTCAGTGCAAGAATGGCATGGAAAAGACTAACGATGGTTGGCCTAAAAGGTAGGATTCCCCGAAAAAAGCCATTCCTGAATAAAAAGCAGCAGCAGAAACGAATGCAGTGGGCAAAAGAACACATTGCATGGACAGAAGGTCAGTGGAAACAAGTGATATGGAGTGACGAAACTAAGATATTGATATGTGGTAGTGATGGGAAAAAATATGTGAGATGTCGCATCGGGGAAGAGGTACATCCAGATTGCAGTCAAGCGACAACAAAGAATCCTACAAGTGCTATGATCTGGGCATGTATGACAGCAGATGCTGTAGATCGCCTTCATGTCATAGATGGCACACTGAACAGCAGAAATTACATTGACACTATCCTACAACGAAAACTTCTACCTTCTATCCGGGATCTTTATCCAGATAACGCCCCATTTGTTTTCTAGCAGGATTCTGCTCCCTGCCACACTGCTCGGATATGCAAACAGTGGTTCACGGAGAATGACATACAGGTGCTGGGATGGCCAGGAAACAGCCCAGACCTGAACCCCATAGAACATTTGTGGTTCCATTTGAAAAAACTGGTACATCTGAGGCGTCCATCCAATAAAAGAGAATTAATTGAGGCTATAATTGTCTCATGGTACCACATAATAAAGAACGAAGAGTTCCAAACATTGGTTGGCTCAATGCCACATCGCTGTGCTGCTGTCTTGAAAAATAAAGGATACCCAACGAAATACTGATAGGACAGTGACATCATAAGTACACAGGGATTTTCACCCAGAGTGTTGCTTTCACTGCATAACTTTCATTGTAATGCAAATATTTGACCTCTGTTTATTGTGTTGAATTCACCATTCAACACAATTACATTTCCTTTCATTTGATATATGAATCATTGCACTGCGTGAAGTGTAACAGTTTTTATAATCATTCGAAGTTGAAAAACATTCACATTTCAAAAAGTGTACGCAATTTTTGCCACCTCTGTATATATAGCAAGAGAGAGCAACAGGGAGGAGAGATAGATATGTATAACACAGTGTGCATACCGAGCTCCTCCCTTCTTCCTTCTCATGACCAATCTCTAGAATCCAGTTTTCCTTTTAATTTTTCTCCCCTACTGATCCATTCATTTTTCTGCCAAGTTACTAACTCTGAGTCAGTTTTTCACATTTTTTTTTAAAGTTGCTTTTTCTGCAAGTGTACTTTGTAGTTTCAGAAATTTATTTGTTTGGAGTATTTTACCACTCCAACTCCTGGCGCAAATAGTTGTAAATGAATTATTTATACATCAGCTGCACACACTGAGGTTTGGCAAAATCCCCCAAAAAATAGAAACAAGAATATATAAAAAGTGTATTGCGCTTGATGTATAAATGTTTATATTAGGTTTTCAAAAATATATATACAGGTGTCTGCTTGTACCCAATTCAGCACACATGGAACTTGCTTAATACATTTAAATAAAAATTTATTAACACATAGACATTAACTAATAAACCAAAAATTGAGCTCAGGCACACTGATAAAAGCATTCAAAGTTCATTGCCACTTTGTAGTTAAATGGAGACAATGTAGCTTGTGTAATACCACACAGACCCGTTTGGTCTATTTGAGTAA